>NC_022016.1:19917373-19944885 GCF_000317375.1 Microtus ochrogaster
TATTTTTCATACCTTTGTCCACTTTCATGTCTTAGACAGTCCTACAAAGGGCCAGACTATAATTTCTTTCCTCCTAGTTACAGGCAAAACTAATCATACACTGGATAAACAAGAATGTACTACTGTAGAATATTATTGTAACTAGGCAAAGGTATGTTATACTTGTTTATGCTGCATTTGTTTCAGGATGTAAGGATGTCTGTTTAAATATGTAAAGATATACTACATCTGTTTCACCCTGCCTGCCTAAGCCACCTAATTGGTCTAATAAAAAGCTGAATGGCCAATAGCTATGCAGGAGAAAGGATAGGTGGGGTAGGAGACAATAAATAGAAGAAATCTAGGCTTGGGAAAGAAGAAAGAAGAAGGAGCGAAGAAGGAGAAGAGAGTGAGGGAGACACCTGGGCCAGAAGTCAGACAGTCATCAAACAGACAGACACCCAAACATACAGACAGCAGGAAAGTAAGAAAAGGTCCGAAAGACCCGAGGCAAAAGGTAGATAAAGAAAAACAGGTTAATTTAAAAGAGCTAGCTAGAAATGAGCCAAACTACGGCCGAGCATTCAAAATTGATAAAAAAAAAAGCCTCTGTGTCGTGGTTTGGGAGCTGGTTGGTGGCCAAAAGTAAAAGTCTAGTACAGTGTGCCTCTGTGCTCACAAACAAAATGAAAACAAAACAATTATGGCTATGAAAATTCATGTTTCGAGTCATCATTTACACGCCATAGAAAACTGTTACTTTAACTTTTTCTCAATTTTTCCCCCCGTGTGCTAAATGTGTGACACAAGTTCAATTATGCATGCACCATGACACAAGGAAACATCGGAAGACATTTGGTTGAGCCTGTTCTGTCTTTCCACCTTCACATGGGTCCTAGGGATCAAAGTCAGCTCTGTCCTGTTTCTGTGCAGGCACCTCTACCCACTGCAACTAAGCTCCAACCCTAGGTGATTTAAAACACAAGAGCAGTTCTTATCCCAAAAGCCACAGAAAGCTATTAGTCTGATTGCACAGCCCAATCTAGAGGTGAGGCGGAGCAGAGTCACCCTGATCCAAGGGTGTGTAGACAAAGTGAAAGAGAAAGGAAGGGCAGCAGATTGGAATTTAGAATTTAATATCTTTAAATCTGTTGGGAAGCCAAGTACCACCATTGAGGGTTTGTAGGATTTCTATGCACAATGAACTAGCATCATAGAAGAGACAAATTTCCTGTAAGTTCTGGTCATTTTGCTCATACACTTGGTTCTAAGTTTGTACTAGAAGTTTGTGCTAGCTGTTAAACTGTTTTGGTTTTTTGTTGTTGTTCTTCCTCAAGCAAATAGAATACACCCCAACTTCCATTATATTCAGGTGTGAACGTGTCGGTACAGTGCCCACTTGATATGAGCCATTTTTAAGAAAAGCATTGGCCGCCATGTTCTCTTCCCTCTTCCACCAGCACCATCTCATAATGATGGAGTCCCAGAAGATGGTGGAGTCACAAGACTAAAGAGCTGTCCAATGAACAACAAAAGCTATCTTAAGAGTAATAAATATCACTCTCCTTAAGAGGATTGATTATTATTACTCATATTAAGAAGAACAAATAGACCTCCTTTGCATTTGAACAACTATACACATAGCTTGCTGTCTTTATTCACATATTCAACCAACAACCAATAAAGATACTTAAAAACTGTTCTGAACAGGTAAAGATTCATTTTCATTCCACCATTCCTAAGTCATGCAAAATAACAATGATTTACATAAGGCTTATATTATAGTAGATGTTCAAGCAACCTGAAGATTACTTAATGTATGTAGGAAGATGTGCAAAGACGAGAATCAAATAACACACCACATTCTGTACAGAACCTAAACAGTCATGGATCTGTATTTTTACGGAACCTGAAACAAAATTTCCAGAGAAAATTATGGGATCATTCTATGTGTAGGTAAAATTTTAAATATATGCATAAATTCACATTTGTATAGTATCTTTGTTTCAGCTGTCAATGCTGCCATACTTAATACAACTGTCAAAACCTGGGGGATTCCATCATTGTCTCAGCCCTCGATCTCTCTTTCTAAAAAGTACAGAGAAACTGAAAGTGTCAAGGCCATCTTGTGCTCTTTCATCTGCCACTGAGTTTCTTCTTGCCTTCCTTGTGGTCATCTTTGCCCTCAGGAGATGATTAGTTTCCCAGCTTTACCATAATTTACACCCACCTCCATCTCTTTCCCTCTGAAGCTCAGCCAAAGCCTTTGCTTGTTCTGCTGGACAAGCCCTTTCTATTGAGCTCCACAATGTTACCAAAGTATTCAAAAGCACCACTTGAAAAGAAGGTCTGTGGTTCTGAAAGTTCAGAACACCCCCGAGTCTCCTGTTCTTCATTTCCTAAGACACAGGCGATTTTAGATTTAGCAACTATCTAGATGTTTACGTATCCAATTTTCACGTTTAGAGAAAAGTATGCTGCCATAGCCAGTAACACAGTCGCTGATATGGTCAAAAGTTGCCATTTCCCATATTCTCTTCAACCTAAGTGGTCCCAATTCCTATAAGAATTTTTTTCAAATCTTTTAATCCATTAATCTTTTGCATTTTCCTTCAGTTACTCATTCTTTCTCAAGTTACAAGGTTCAAAAAGGGACATGGGATTCTAAATAAAAGCATAACCACCAAGGCCAGCGGGCCTATGTATAGCTGGAGTTGAAAGCTGCCAGCCTAGTTTGATTTGAGATACAGAGTTGCTCTCGCTCTCTACTTCTGCAGCCTTGCTCACTCGGCCAAAAATAGCTGCCCTATCTTGCCTGCCAACCTGATTTTCCCATCCCATCAGTGCAGGGCCTTGGGAAACGGGACAAATGAAACGCAACTGATATTTCTAAAGAAAGAAGAGTTGGTTGTACCCTACATACTTTATTTTATTTGAATTTTACAAGAATCATAACAATGGCAACTCTTATTCTCTAAAAGGACAATGTTCTATAGTCAAAAGATGAAGCTTAAATTTTACCTCCAAGCCAGGATTTCTACATGCATATAACTTCAGCACTTGGGATTAAAGTGGGAGGACCAGCTCAAAGCCATCCTTGGCTGCGTAGAAAGGAAGTCCAATGCTAGCCTGGGCTTCCTGAAACCTGACTTAATAATTAATAGCAATAATAAATAATACCAACAAAAACTTTGTCTCAGACATTCACTAGTTGTAAGGTCTCAGCCCTTTCTTTATCCTCTCAAAGACTCAAGGTCCCTAAGACAGGAGTTTATTCCAGTGTCTGTTGTTTGCCAAAATGGAGCTTGGTGTGTGTACCATGCCTCTTTTCCAAATGAGAAAACCGAGAGTCAGCGAACTTCAACCATTTGACTCAGGATACATAACTGAGAAGCAGCAGAAACTCCTGACCCTCACTGTACCTTCAGAACTTGCCTTTGCAAGGCTGTTTGTGAAAGGTTGCTCAAAAGCTCTTGTTATCTCTCTGAGAGAAGGAGTATAAAATTCCTCCTACCACAATTTTCAAGTATCCAGATCAGAGGTAAGTCCTAAGGGTAGAGAGAGTAGAGCGAAGGACAATAAGCATGGCTGAAAAAGAGGCAAGAGCAGAAAGTCCTCTGGGAAACTGACTGCCCAGGGCCACTGTCGACAGACATCGTGTATCAAGAGCAGGACAGGGCAAAGTTAAAGTAGAGGTCATCTAAGCCAGGACAGCACAGACAGCAGGTAGCATTCTGATCTGGCTCCTGATTGGACAGTATCTCATCTATTGAGCCTGATAAAGAAACGATGCTAGAAGGTAAGTAATAAGCAGATGAAGGGAAGTTTGTAGGTGGCTCCCCTTTCTTCACGTTCCGAGACTTAGTCCAGAGTCTGTTCCTGGACTTGATATCCATTTTGTTTTGAATCATTGTGCAAAACACAGTGACGAAGCTCCAGATCCCAGATCCTTTTTCCTTTGCTTGTAGCATCATGCTGGTGTGTGACTTCATTCTCTGTGCCTCCATCTCTTTTCCCACGTGAGGATGGGCAAAGAGCACCTACCACAGAGCTAGGCCTGGGGATTAACCCAGTTGGTGGAGTACTTAGTACCATGTGCAAAGCCCTCAGCTTGATCTTCGGCTCTCAATAAGAACAAGCATTGTGGCAAACCCAGCACTAGAAGGATGACAGCAGGAGGGTAAGAAGTTCAAGGTTATCCTGTACAAGGACAAAGCCAGCCTGAGTCCATAATTCCTCAAGACCTATAGGGTTCACTAAAGACTCGCTGAGTTCAAGCAACAGGCACACAACAGATCTTAGTGGCTGCATAGTCTCCCATTTAACCTTTACTAGCTAGTGGCAAACTGACAGTAAGGTAGTATTGGGCTTGCTCAACCTTTCTCCTGCCAGCAAAGAGAGAGATCATAATCCATAGGGAGAGCCCCTGGCTCTGAGTCTAGTGTTCTCCCTTACCAGATCTTTCTGTTGCAGGAGAGGGGTGATTGATAAAGCAGAGCCCAGACTGCCCTCAAATGCTTCTTTCCAGAGTCTCTGGAATCTCCTCCTGTGGCTTTATACCAGGCATGGTATATTATGTGCTTGGTTAGATGCCATATACCTGGTATGCCAATGCTGTCATTGGTGATCGAAGGGACAAGAAGGTAAACTGTCAACCTACTTGGTCAAGAACATGACAAGGCCCAGAGAAAAGAATGAGGGAGACAAATCCACGGCACCCTAGTTTTCTTTCTAAACTTGCCCTGAAGCTGCTAGAAGCTTTAATTCAGAGTGAACTGATGAAGATGTTGCCAGGGATTCTTCACCACCAAATAGGAACCAGAGTGGCAGATAGGCACTGTAGAAAAAAACAAAGAGTCCCCTTCAGATGCATCAATTTTCAATCTTTAGCTGGTTCACTGTGTAGCTGCAGAAGTGGCCATGAAAGCAAAGAGATGAAATGAAGGAAGAAGCGGAGATCTACACATGGTATTATGAACCAGCATATTCATAAAAGAATCTGTCTTTCAAATTACAAGCCAGTTTGAGAAATATTTCTCTCAGTCCTTGCGCTGATTACTATAAGGGACTTAGCTATTGTGGAATATTCCTTTACAGTGTGAAAAGATGCATCACTGTGATTAGTTTAATAAAGAGGTGAATGACAATAACGAGTCACGAAGAGGTTAGGTGGGACTTCTGGAGACAGAAAGGTCTCAGGGGAAAAAGAAGGCAGAATTGCCAGCCAGACATAGAGGAAGCAAGACTTGCAGGAGGAGAGGCAAAAGCCATGAGTCACGTGGTAACATGTAGATGAATGGAAATGGGTAAATTTAAGCTACTACAGCTAGTTAGAAACAAGCCTGATATTAAGTCTCTGGGTCATTATTTGCATGCTGGCTATCCCAGTGAGAAAGTACTACGACATTTAGCACTTCCTGGACGTGTGTTTGAATATATGCCTGGTGCAAGTGTTTGCAGTGTATGTGTATATGTTGTGTAGAGTGTATTTCATATGTGTATATATGCATGTATATATATGTGTGTGTGTGTGTGTATGATCTTAATGTGTGAATACCTTTACAAATATTGCATAGACCTAATCAAATGCTAAAAAGAATGTTCGCAGCTCATGTAAATAGGGATTCCTCAAAAACTGTGAAGCACCCACAGTTTCCCCAATTTCCTAAAGGTTCCAGTAGCCACACTGAAGAGCCCCATATGATATCTGCAGGTCTACACTGGTGACTGAGATCAGGGCTCAGGAGACACCAGCTTTGAATATGAACCACTTCCATTCTCATAAGTAAAACCTTGCTGTCATCAACTTTGTCCTGAAGTTCAGTTGCATACATTGCAGAGATAATAGTGATAAATCTTGGGGCGACATCAATCTCACTAAAAGTGCTGGAAGGTTTCCCAAGTGACAAAGACAAGTGAAGTTCTTAAGCAGTCATGTTTCAGAGGACCATGGACCTGTGAACACAAACCGTGCAGGAAATAGAACTAGCAAACAGGCCTTCTAAGAAACCCTCAGGGAAAGGGTCTCTGAACTGAAGGACTTAAAAGCATATTCAGGATTAATTTGAATGTTTCCTTATATATTGCATTTCTTGGTTTCCCCCAAAGCAATCATGCCAGCCTTCCTTCAACCTCAAATGCTGCTCTTTAGGGGGATGTGAAAAGAACTGAGTACAAATGGTTAATTTTGAATATGAGGTTCCTGGCTTGCCAAAACATAGACAGGAAATTTCTAATAAATTATCAAATATTTCAGTTGTTTTCTCTAGTGCATAACTACCCCTATAGAACTAGAAGATTCTGTCCCTCGCAGAGGGACTTGGCACTGGGCTTCATTAAACAGGAGGGAATGGGTGACCAGCAGTTTCAAGTGAGGGTTCTGTTTTTGTGGGAAGTTGCTTATCACATAACTTAAAAGTTAGACCAAATATGGTCATAGCTAACATGTTTATCTGGTCAAAAGTCGGCCTTTGAGGGCTGGAGAAGTGGTTCAGTGTTTACAAACACTTGCTGTTCTTGCCAAGGACCTAGGTTCAAACCCAGCACCCACATGGTGGCTCACAACCATCCCCAACTCTAATTTCAAGATATCTGTCACCCTCTCAGAGGATCTGACACCCTCTTCTGACCTCTGAAGGTACCAGGAACATATGTGATACACAGACATACATGTAAGCTAAACACTCATACACAGAAAAATAAAATAAACCTTTTTTAAATCCAGTCACTGAAATGAAGGAGTAAGTAATGACCCTGTCACAGTACAGAGGCAGCTCTGATTTGAACAGCCCAGTGAGAAAAAAGTTTATTTGTCACTGATACTGATTCATTCTAAAATACAAAATGTAAAGTCAACCCTTGGGTCAGCTCCTCAGCAAAATCTCAACCAGATCTAGAGGATTCTCCACAAGAAGTTGTTGCTTAGAGTAGAAATCAATGCAGGGAGAACAAAGCTGCCAAATGCTAAACCCAAGGGCTCGTCTTCAGCAATGATCGGAAGAGAGTGGTGTTATTGGCATCATCACAGGAAATCCGGAACGTCCAGCTCCAACAGAGTCCTCTAAAGTGAAAGCTCCTCACCACTGTGATCATCTACCCTGTGAAAAAAGCTAACCAAGCTGGGGTTTGCCTAGGGGCCACAGACAAACAACCTCAGCCAGGATCAACACGAGCCCAGTGACTGATGGCCACAGGCAGAAACAGGAATCTGGACATCCCCTGTCTAACAAGCCTGGGACGCCACAGGCCTAAGCCCCAAACCCCCAAATCTGTCTGGCTTTCACTGAGCCTTGAAATAATGGATTTAAAAGACCATAAATCATCTTCCCTAAACTGGAAGTTGCACAGAGCAATTCGTAGATGAACCTGTCAGTGGAAACTTCCAGCAAAATACAGAGACAGAAATATATGATCTCATGGAAACTGGTTTCCCCATTTGGAGAAACACTGTATTTTATTCCATTTTTTTCATAGATACTTAAAAACAAGAGCAATGTCTTAAATATCTGTATAGCACCATACCTGTGACAATGCCCGGACACATGCTAGAAGCCAGCTGTTTGCTAAATGGCAGATACACGAGCATTGACTGTATAGCATTGATGAAAACACACCCTGTATCAACACTATGAGTTTCACATTCCTTTCCACAGTCACAGAGAGTTCCTGGACTCCAAGGAAGAGATGTGATACATGCTTCTTACAGTTCAGCCTAAGATGAACATTTGTTCCAGGTATATTGAGAGTGAGGAAAAAACACACACACACAAAAAAAAGATACCCATTGCCAAGGTACCACTCAAGATCAAAAGCTATCATCTGTCATCCATCTCACTTCATTGCAACTGTGTCCATGTGCTTCTGTGTGGGGTTTTGCATGAAGAATGTTATGATCAAGGTTCTAAGTTTAAGCAAGGTCATAAGGAATCTGAATGACTCTTTGTAGCACAAGGCTCTCCAGTTTTTAGGAGGAGCCTTCTGAGAGAGGAGTGATCAGCTCCTGCTCTCCGGCACCTCTCAGTATAGAGTCAGAGCTTTCTGACCACAATGAATGCTCAGAGGGAGCTTTACAGACTGACAAGAGCACTGCGAACAGGGAGGAGGGGACGCTGAGTAGGTAGACGGTAAGAAAGCCACATAATAGGAAGAATGCATCACACTCAGGTCAGGAAAGGTAAAATAAGTTCAGAGTAATATTAGAAAAAAAAAACCTATTGAAACAAAAAGCCCCGTGGAAAGGATAAGCAGTTTGGATATTAAGATTTTATAGTTAAGAAAGTTCAGGCATGCTAGCCAAGTCAAGATAAGAGACTGCCAAGAAACGTAATACCAATAAGAGCAAAAAGACATGGGCATATTATTTTACTTTGCCTCGCTAAGACTTTTCTAGATCTTTAAAATGCATAATGGAAGAAATTTATTCTTTCATTTTGTTTTTTTAAAATTTTATAATTTTGGAAAGCCGAAGCTGATAGCCTTAACACTAGAAAATCCTATCATAGAAATTTGAAGGCAAGTTTTAGTGTCGAAGAAGAAGAAGAAGAAGAAGAAGAAGAAGAAGAAGAAGAAGAAGAAGAAGAAGAAGAAGAAGACTTCAGCCTAAAGCTGAAATAATTATGAAATAATAGTGACAATAACTATTTATGGGACAGATGTAAAGCAAATACAATAAATACCATATTAATGTCTCTCATGTGTGGAACTTGGCTGAAGATTATGAAAAAGGATAATTCTCAATTGTTTTCACCTTAATCCTTAAAATAACAGAGTCAAATCAGACAGTCCATAGTCTTGCCTTTCAAGTATGGAATTATTTCTCTCTAACTGGACATGAATCAGAAGAGGCTTGTTGCTTTCCCTGTAGCTTCAACAATGTCAAGCAAATATATTGTCACAATAGTACAAATCCAAATGTAGAATTTAGCACCACTGCACAAATCATACCTGACTACATAGATCATAAAAACTACAAAAGGAAAGCATTCGCTTGTACAAATGAACTGAAGTGTGTTATCTTTCATCAATAATATCAATGACTTAATACAAAAATTAATAAACTTATCTAACATAGCTTAAATTATGGGAAAGCCAAGAGAAAATTCAACATATTTAACAACATAGATGATTATAATATACCGGCAAAGGAGACAGATGTGATTCCCCTGGGTATTGACAAAAAATAACTTGAGATAATTTGCTCGGGTTAATTAATAGTAGTAAAAATAAGAAGTGAAAAAACACAAAAAAAATAAGAATACAGTATAAAGCAAAAAAAGAAAAAGAAAACGTTTAGGTCATTAAAGTTGGCACCAAGCCCCTTTGCCAGCTGAGGCATCTCATCAGCCTGCAGAATTCTTTAAAACATTTAGCAGTCTTCTAAAATGTATGCACACATGATTGGTATTTAAATAGAGTCACCACATATTAAGGAAACAATGCTCAGCTAGATATCTTATGCCACCAAATAAGTCTCACTTCCAAGAATGGGCTACATCTTGTTGAGATTTGTCCAAAGGGGTCCTACAGATTCCCCCAAATATAACAGGCTAATGCAAGGCTATTGGTCACCCTCTAAACTTGATGATGAGGTCCTATTGCTGTAGACACTGCTACTTATGTCAATCAAACATGGGAAAATAGAACTGGTACCCAATTAGAAATTTTGCCCCTATTTCATGGTACTGGAAGGTGCTTTTTTGTTTCCAGAGGAGTGATTACCGATATCATCCAACTACAAACCCTGTATCCTACAGCAGTGCCTGAAAGGTACAATAGTGGCACAAATGCCACGGGAGTAGACAATCAGTTTCTGATTGGATTTAAGGTCTACTCCATGAGATGGAACCCATACCTGATACTGCTAAAACAGCTAGGAACCTGAGACTAGATAGGTCATGGGTCCTAGGGGAAAATTTGCTACTATTACTCTGCAATAAAATGACTCCTAATGACATATTTCCATACCCATAGGTTGGTGCCTTGATCAACTCTCATCAGAGAAGCTTCTTCTTGCAGTCCGTGTTGACTAATATAGAAACTCACAACTGCACAGAGAGTGAGAGACAACTGCACAGAGAGTGACAGACTTGGAAAACTCAGCCCAACATGGACTGTCTTTACAAGCCCCTCCCCTCAAGGCTCAGGGATCTAAGAAGAGGAAGCAGAAAGGCTGTAAGAGCCCAAGGCAAATGACCAACTCCAAGGAAACAGAATCTTCCAGACACAATGGGACTGATACACATATAAACTCGAAGAGACTGTGACATCTCCCACAATGCACAGGTTCAAACCAGACAAAATCCAAGAACTAAGAAGGAGAAGTGGTCACAAAGTTACACCTCTTACTAATACGATCTTTGTAATTAATATCTGTCATGAAAGCAGAAAAACATTTTCTCCAAGAGCTACATTATGTATTGTCAACCACACTCCAGGGTGCTCCCCACATCCAGAAAAAATTAACCAATACAAAATGGACTCTATATTTTTTATAGTGTTTTGTTGTTTTGGAGTTTTTTGTATTATTGAGTTTCTTGTTTATATATTTTGATTTCCACTTTTTTATTTGAGAGGGAGAGAAAAAGCCAAAGAACATAAAGTTAGGTGGGAGGAGTTAAGGGTAGAAGAAGATGACTGACTAAAATATATTGTCTGAAAAAAAATGAGAAGGACTTTTTAAGAAAAAGCTGAGTTTAGGTCTTGAGCCTAACGTTGGAGCTCTTTTCACCAAACTGAGCCTTGCTTGCCACACTCTTTACATGGAAGGATGGAGCTAGATTTCCCTGAAATTTATTTCTTCACCACTATCCTGACATTTAATAGTTTTGAGGTGAGATATTTTATTCTAGAAATTAACAATACATCTAACATCAGCCCCCACTTTCAGAACTTTCTTTCCTTAGATAGTTAATCTCTTTCATTAGTTAAGGGAACACACAGTGCTATAATTTAGACACAAAATGTTGCTCAAAGGCCCAAGTATTAAAAGCTTGTTCCTGGACTGGTATTTTCAGAGGTGGCATAAACTTTAAGAAATGGAAATTAGTGGAAGATCTTCAAGCCATTGGGATTATCTTAGAAGAAGACAATAGAACCCCTTAGTGGAAGATACTCATTGGGAGTATCTTAGGAGATAATTGAAACCTTCACTTTCTCCTTCCTTTCTTTTACTACCAGGATCAAGACAAACTCTCCCACTATGATTTGCTACCTTGCCACAGGCCCAAAATAACAGGGCCAATCAACTATGGGCTGAAAAGTTCAAAACAATGAGCCAATAATATTTCTGTCTCTTTTTCTGAAGTTGGACTTGTTCATGCTACACATCACTCTATCATGAAGCTACAACTAGTGAGCAAAAGTGAAACCTTTCCTCTTTAATTGTCTCTGGCACTTGTTACATTAGCAGGAACAAGATGAACAGAAAGAGCTGGGCTGTATAAAGCACAATGAGTTGGGAAAGAAATTGGAGTCACCATGCGGTTACAAATCAGGCTATAAACCCAACTCCGCAATGGTCCTTAGGATGTGGTTTATAAGCTGGGTTGTTCTTCTCTGGTTCTTTACTACAAACGATAAGCTGCTGACTAGTCAAAGTCTAGGTATACAAATATCAAGAGTGGGCAGATTGAGACCTCGTTTCCTCAAGCAGGGGGCTCACCTTACCCCGTTATCTTCATGGATGTGTGACAGAACTCTATGGCAGGAGCACTCAAGTTCCTGACCCCAGCGGTGAGGTGGAGAGTACTTAGGAAACCATAACTGGAGGGAGAGGGAAGAAGATGGGATGTACTGGAGAAGACAATTTACAGGCTTGCACTTCTGTTTATGGCTGGTAGAAATATAAAGTTGTACAGACAACGTGGTCCTGGACAGTATAAGCACATGAATACTGTATGACTCAGAAAGTCGTCCACAAATGAGTATGTGCGCAAAATAACTTAAAAGAACTCAAAGAGATTTTGAACACAAATGCTCTTAGCATCCTTTGTTATGACTCAAAAAACCATTATATACCCATAGCAAATACATATGTAAATAAAATATGATACATAAATGGAATTCAAAAAACCTGGAAATGGTGTGGCATACTACATCAAGTAAGAACCCTGGAGACATTATGTTGAATGAAATTAAGTTACAAAAATGCAGATATTATGTAACCCCCCACATATATAAGGTATCTAGATTATAGTAAAAGACGTAAGGCATAAAGCTCTGGAAATGGGTGGTGGTGGTGCTGGCAGAAAGTATATATACTTAACCCAATAGCACTGTGCACCTAGAAACGGTCAAAACTCTAAACTTATGCACACTTAATTACAATAAAAACTATTCACAAGAGTATTAAAGCATTCTTACTATTCCTTCTCATTTCTCTCATCTGGAAAAGTTAAGTGCATGTTCTTTTTTAATGTCGTCCTTGCCAGAAACTGCCGGGAAATACATTTCATGTTCCAAGCAATTCTCTCATGATTCCAAAAGGAAATGAAAGATCAGCAGCTGGTCAGACAGTCCCCAAGTTCCCCCCAAGACCCCATGGACTCACAGACACTGAATATCAGAGATAT
Organism: Microtus ochrogaster; assembly: GCF_000317375.1. Classification (NCBI taxonomy): domain Eukaryota; kingdom Metazoa; phylum Chordata; class Mammalia; order Rodentia; family Cricetidae; genus Microtus; species Microtus ochrogaster. Next base: position 19,929,922 of record NC_022016.1, read on the forward strand.
CACGAATACAGACACCAACAACAGCCCCCTGTGACATGGGAACCTTCCGTTTTAAAGCCATTTGCCAAAAATATAGGAATTCACCAACTCAAACTACATTCAGAGTCCTAGAGGAGGAGGCCTTCAGACCAACAAAGCTCTATCAAAAGCAGTCAGACGCTGTGGACGAGGAAATTTGAAATTCTGCTGTGAAAGGGTCCTGTATAAAACTTAATCAATTACCAGCTAAATCAAAAGATGTTCTATCATAGCCTTAAGAAGGCAAAACCGAGACACAGCAATCCAGCCTACCTTCGTGTTGATTAGTTACCTTTGTCCATGGCCAAAGATTCAAAAAATTAAGGGAAGTCAAAAAGCAAAAGGAAACTAGACCGGTCATTGCATTCCACCCCACCATTCGGGACAAAGAAAACTGAGACTCAGAGTTTACGTGATCTGTGTAGAGACACGGAGCAGAGCCTAATCAGAACCCAGTCTCTGAGGCATCTCACTAGTTCATCCCACATCCCACAGTCCACAGCCCACAGCCCTGGCTGAATAACTCCTCAGAAGGAAGAAAGATTAGTATTAAGAAAAAAATATGAATCATGTTGAAATACAAAGGGAGAATGTAATTGCTTCATTTATTTAGCTAATTATTTGAAAACATCAAGCTAAATGGATTTAACGCAAAGCATTTTAAACATTTTTAATTAGAATATAATTACATAACTTTCCCTCTTCTCACCCTCTCCCTGAAACCTTTTTCATATACCTCTCTCACTTGTTCACTCATTTATACTTTATTTCTACAACGCGCGTGTGCGTGTGTGCCTGTGTGTGTGTGTGTGTGTGTGTGTGTGTGTGTGTGTGTGTGAACATAGCCTGTTCAGACTGTATAATGTTGTTTGTATGTATGTGGTTTCAGGACTGACCACATTGTACCAGATGACCAGTTTGGCTGTTCTTCTGCTCTCAGCATTCAGTAGTGGCCTCTAGTTCTTTGTCTAGGGTGGCGGCCCATGAGATTTCCCATCTTCCACATGAGCATGTCCATTGGTGTTTTGTTTAGGTCTTGTGTAGGCTGTCTTGCTGATGGGAAATCATGGATAAAGATTTTCTGATGTTTCTAGGAAACAAAACCTCACAGTTATCTTCCTGGACCTTTGGCTCTCACCATCTTTTCACACCCCCTTCGACATGGTCACTTGTTCTCTGTATTTTGATAAGTTATGGTTTTCTGCAATGGTCTGTATCTGTTGTAAGAACTTTCTTTGATGAGAGTTAAGACTTATACTTCTCTGTGGGTATGAAGATAAATATTTATAATGTGTAGTTAGAAATTATGCTGGTTTAGTAGAGTTGTCATCATAGGTTTTCCTCCAATAACCATCGATTTTGTAGTCCTGCATAGGCCGTTGGCTTTCCAGTACCAGGCATGACGTACGTCCTAGCGAGTGGGTCTGAAAGGCGACTAAAGAGCTCTTGGTTGCTGCCACTATTGTACTCTATGGGCAAGCATGCAATGCAAAGCATTTTGAGGTTTACATTTGCCACAGGAAAGACCACTACTGTCCATGTTCTGTGCATACAGTTGCCCTCTTGCTTTAAAAAAATTGTGTAAAGTCTTAGTAGCTGGGCAATACATTTATGCTATGGGCAATTCTCCGATTTTCAAAAAATTTATAGGCTATTTGTCAAAAATCACACACAATTTTTTGGGAGGCATATTTCCAAGTCATAAGAAAGCTAATACAAAAATCTAAGGTTCTCTGACACTGAGCTTGCTTCCTCATGCTACAGCAAAGTCTTAGTCCTTCAAATAGCATGTCTCTTGACTCTATATCTGCTTTAACTAGAATACAGTCACAGACTAGATGAAACAGTAGTGGAAGGAACTGTGCCCCACATGCCACTTTCTCCAGAGTGTTCTAAGCCTTGGCTTGTCTCTCAGTCCTGAATGGCTTTCCACCACCCACTGTCCCCCCACAGTGCTGAGACTTTCCTTCCCTTACTCAGTCTCCCGCTTCTATCTTCTCTTCTTCCACTCCACTGCTGCAAACAAGCTTACAAAGAATCTTCTAGCCTTCCAAAGAACTTTACAACAATCCCAAGTCACTGCTATATCATTGCCCATCTCGGCCTTTCCCAGTTCCTTCTGTGGACGAGTCAGTGCTTCCCATGAAAACTGTCTTCAGCCTGAACAGGCAACAACTGAACTTACAAATGCAAGCACGTGTCTGTTTGTAGGGCCAAGACATCGTCATCCATGACCGGAAAGGCCGTGAGTCACAAAGCCATCTGGGGTTTTTAACTTACTGAAGGTGGAGGGCACAGTTTCTAAGTACCTTTTAAAAGGAACAAATTACAGAATCATAGCAATTCTATCAATAGATATCTATTTCCTCCATGTTTTAGTTGAGGAAACTGAGGCTCACAGTCCCTGAGAGCAGCTAATTTGGGCCAGTTTCTTTTTTTTATTATGTTTTTGTCCATTTATTGATTTGCACACTATATTTAAAATTTTCCCAGAATTTCAAAGGTTGTGTTCCCCAGAGTTCAAATAAATTTTTTCCTTTTTTTAAAATTTATTTATTTATTAAAGATTTCTGCCTCCTCCCCGCCACTGCCTCCCATTTCCCTCCCCCTCCCCCGATCAAGTCCCCCTCCCTCATCAGCTCGAAGAGCAATCAGGTGGAGCTAGCTCACTACTGAAACTTGTAAGAGTGTTGTGCAGAACTATGGTTAACATTTGAAATGCCCCTCTAGACCCTTGTTTGAATGCTAGTCTCAAGTTTAGTGCAGGATTTTGAAAACCGTAGAACCTTTAGGACTCATCTGGCAGAGACAGAGTGCAAAGGTCAGGACCTGATTATGTTTCCATTTTGCTCCTTCTACTTCCTGTTCACTCTTCTTAGCAACTTCCACCTCCCGCCTCTTCTGACACACCCTTCCTGCTGGGATGTACTGAGATCTTTGAAAATGTGAGTGACTTGAAGCCTTGTCTCCTTCCAGTTGATTTGCTCATAGTGATGCAAACATACTTGGCATGTGTTTCAGTTTGTGCTTAAGGTCCCCACAAGCGTTAAGTCAGGACTATCTCTTGTTATCCATGGCCACCATCTTCCCCTTCCACTTGATGCTCTGACTTCTATCGTGGCTTTCTTCATGTACTGGAGATGGTCACCATATGTCTCTCGTCTGCTAAATTATTTTAGAACTTTTCTCAGAAAATGGTATTATTATAATAATATACTATTAAAATGGTATTATTATTATTATTATTATTATTATAACCCACCTTCAAATATGTACTAATTAGGGCACCATGAAATTGACTTCCCTCTGAGCCAAAAAATGTAAGAACTGGAAATACAACTTACTGAAATCAACAGAACTCAGATCTGACAGCAAAATTACAGGCCCTTTAATCCATCCATGCAAAAGTTATTAACTTCAGCTCCTTTCTCTACAGTGGCAGAAATTATTTATTTTTATTAAAAAGTATATTAAAGCTGTACTAATGACTATATTTGAAATGACAACAGTAGCTAACTTTTTATTCACCAAGTATCAAGCTCCAAATAACCTCACTTGTTTTCCCTAGAAATCAAGCAGACATCGTTATTTTCAGATTTTTGAATGAGTTTTTACCGAAATTTGTTCTTAATTAAAATATACCTCTACCAAAACACATAAATCTAATAGGATCCCTTTGAAAATCCATTCCTATGTCTCAAAGAAACATGCAGATTCTTCAAAACATGATTGAGATTAACATATTCTAAAATCTAAATAGATGAGATTAGATCAAGATTAATCGTTGACTGCACACAAGAAAACAAAATGAAGCCTCTCTGATGATGACTAGATAAGGCACTCATCTATGAGTAAAGTAGAATAGCATTAGGAATAATATTGTTGTTGGTTTTTTTTTTTCTTTTAGACTGGTGGTGGTCAGTTTTACCCTAGATCTCTGAGCTATCTAATCTCTGGTTCTTGGTTACCAAAGCAGTGCTGGGCATGGGTTCCTTCTTGAGGAATGGGTCTTAGGTCAAATCAGATATTGGTGGGCTACTTCCACAAATTCTGTGCCTCCATGGCCTGAGCATGTTTTGGAGACAGGACAGATTGAACATCAAAGGTTTTGTGGTGGGGCTCGGGCTCATGTTACTCTTTTGGTAGCCTGCAAAACCTTCCTGAACAGAAGAGACTAGAATATAGGGGTGAGGGTTCCAGGTAGGCACCAGTTTGAGTGAAGTTTGAGTGAAGGCACCATGTTCAGTAAGTTTGTGTGGGTGTTCTCCTCAGCAATAGTACACTGCCATCCAGTCTGCAGAGCTCAACCTTGTGCCTTAGCAACAGCCTGGGTTGTTTGAAGATTTCCATGGGTCCCTGTTAGCCAACAACTCAATTGAAGATAACCTAGACCCACCACTAGAAGCTTCCCTTGACTGTAAGAGATGACCAATTGAGACTCTGTATCCCCTATTACTTGGAGTCCAATAAATTTCCATCATACTGGGTTTCCTTACTACCCCTGGACTCTACCTCTCCACCCCATCTCCTGAACCCACCTGATCCCCCAAATCCATTCCCCTTATACCCACCTCTCAGGGAGATACCTGTGTCACCCCCACCCTTTCTCTTTATCTGAGTTATTTAGGTCTATATACTGTAACTTTGGTGATCATTTACTTAATCTGATATCCCCTTGCAAGTGAATAGAAGTCATATTTATCTTTCTGGGTCTGAGTTACCTCACTCAGAATGTTTTTTTTTTCTATTTCCATCCAGTTGCCTGCATATTTCATAAAGTCATTTTTAACAGCTGAGTAATATTTGGTTGTGTAAATATGCCACAATTTCTTTATCTAGTCTTCTGCTGAGGTCGTCTAAGTTGCTTCCTCTGGCTGCAGATGTGAATAGATGCAGATACCCACAGCTAGATATCATGCAGAAAGAGTCTAAATTGGAGGTCTCCATCAATTCCCTCTGAGCTCAGGGAATCCAATGGAAGAAGAGGCAGAAAGACTGTACGAGCCAGAAGAGAGAGGCCACCAGGAGAACTGGCCCCTCGGAATCATCTAAGCAAGGGGCATATGAGCTCACTGAGGCAGCAATCACAGGGTCCACAGTGCCCTGCACTAGGTCCTCCGCATATATACTATAGCTCTTAGCTTAGTACTTTTATGAAACTCCTGACTGTAAGAACCAGTGAGTCTCTGACTCTTGTGCCTGTTCTTGAGACTCTTTTCTTCTGCTAGGTTGCCATGTACAACTTCCATATGATAGTTTTTCCTCCATTACATTATATTTTATTTTTTTATGTTTAGTCTTTATCTTTTAGAAGCCTGCTCTTTTCTTCTTTTTTTTTCTTTATCTTCCTTTCTGTGTGTGTGTGTGTGTGTGTGTGAGAGAGAGAGAGAGAGAGAGAGAGAGAGAGAGAGAGAGAGAGAGAGAATAGGTAAAGATGCTTATAAAAACAGCAACTCTTTTTATTAGTTTTATTGAGTTATACATTTTCCCCACTCTCCTCCCTTCCTCCTCTCTCTTCTACCTTCCCCCCTGCTCCCCACACTCTCAATTTACTCAGGAAATCTTATCTTTTTCTTCTTCCCAGGTAGATCCATGTATGCCTTTTTGAGAGATTTCTTTGTTGTCTAGGTTCTCTGGGGTTGTGGACTATAGGCTTGTTATATTTTTGTTTTATGTCTAATACCAATTTATGAGTGAGTGCATATTATATTTGTGTTTCTGGGTCTGGGTTATCTCACTTAGTATGGTTTTTCCTAGTTCCATCCATTTGCTTGCAAATTTCAAGATGTCAGTATTTTTTTAATCACTTAGTTGTACTCCATTGTGTAAATGTACCACATTTTCCTTACCCATTCTTCGGTTGAGGGGTATCTAGGTTGCTTCCAGGTTCTGGCTATTACAAATGATATGGCTATGAATATATTTGAAATTGAGTGGATCCAGAAAGAAAGGAAGATGGGGAGAAAATGGGAGCAGTAGAGGGAGAAGAAACTGTAATCAGGATATAATGTATGGGAAAAGAGACTATCTTCAATAAAAGAAAAGAAAGGTACTGTAACATTTAAAGAAATCCATCCCATTTGTGTTAATCTTTCTGAGCATAATATATGTGATGTTGTATGTCCTTTACTGCAAAAAAAAAAAAATGAAAACCATCAACCAATGGGCAAGAACACTGGTCAAATGAAACACTTTGTTCTGTACTTGCTACCAGATGAGTTCAAATGATTTCTCTGCTCCCTAGACCTTGGCTGTCTGGCACAAGTTTAAAAAGCAAAGCAGTGGTTTTATAGAAACAGAATATGTGGAAGAGCAGTAAAAATAATCATGAATTATACTCACATAACCCCACTGCCTTCCATATAGATGATGCTAAACAGAAACTCCACTTTGTACTTTACTCAAGAAATGGTGAATTGCTAAATGCATTGTTGGGAATACGGGTATGAGTAGAGGCTGTTATATGATGAGAAATTATTGACAAAAAAAAACAGTCAACAGGTAAAGAAGAAAGTGCCATAATTTAAATTTATCAATGGAGATTTTAAGTAGAATCAGATATGTGTATATGTATGTGTGCGTGTGTGTGTGTGTGTGTGTGTATAGAACAAGATAAAGATTTCTAAAGCATTATACATATATAAGCACATTAAAATCAAGTGCAGAGGGGAAAAGAGAATCTTTGTGAATGAGTGTTACTCAGTTAAACACACACAGTGGAGAACCTAGAAACTCACCAAAACCCAAGGGAAAGCTGATGAGAATCTGAGATTTCAATGGATTTAAAGCATCTCTTTAAATTTCCTATTAATTATAAAGTAAAGTAGGTAGCACAGAGTAGAGAAACTTGATAAATACCATCTTAACCAGTGATGACAGCTAACACCATCAATACTCAGAGAAAATCAAGTCTAGTCCCTGCCCATGGAGCGATCAGAGCAAGATCAAACATCACTCATGACTTCTGTGGTATTTCAGCACTGCCTAAATTCACAAAACATCAGCCATGCTCAGACTGAAAGTCACCAACAGAACAATCAGTTCTAACTCCTAAAAACAGTAAAGAGAAAAGAGAAAGAACATACAGTTTCTCCAATGTATAAGACAGAGACACAGAGCAAAGTTGCGTCAAAAAAGGTAGAAAGAGGGTGATTGAAACTATTATAATATATAAAATCAGATCAATAATTAAATAATATCATGCTATCAATATTATCTTTTTATTTTGTAATGGTTTCATGGTGGTGCCAAGAAATATAATTGAGTTTATGATATATAAACTGTAGGATTTAGAGAGGAGATGAAAGAATTTCCTAAACTTAATCTTAAATAGGTCACAATATATACAAATAAATAAAGAGAGAAAATAATAATACAGTTGGGAGAAGATTAAATAATCTATGATGCTATATAAAAATGAGTTACAAAGCAACATTTTTCAAAAGCTAGCTACTCGGTCATATGGTTCTTATTAGTACCTACATGATTAGTCATACATTTGATCAACTAGAAATCACACGTTAAGAACAACAAATATCTTACTAAAATAAAACAATGAAAAGCATCAGGATCAAATATGTGGACCTGAATAAAATTCAGGTTAGTACATGGGATGCTATACACCACCAATGCCTGATTCTCTCATAGTGGATATTACATTTTTGAGATCATATCCTTCCTATAGCTTTTTGGCCCAAGACTCGGTACAGGAAATTATCTGAGCTGGTTGAGTAGACCATCCTTAAGTGAGCAGTCACATCACTGCTGATATTAGATCTCACTTTTTACTTTAGTACATGGCATGGAAAAGCAATTCATCTGGAATATGTTTCATAAGAAAAACAGAACTCTCTGATTCCATTCCAAGTAATTCCAAGGCAACAGTGAATTCAGCATCCAAAGCTGAAAGGAGAATTTTTATAATTTGAAACCTCACTGTCAACATAAATCCTTTACAGAATACTAAAGACAAAACAAATACTGTCCAAACAGCTCTTCTGGCCACACTCACCAAATAGTTTTAAATTACCAAGCATTGTGCATGTCAGTCTCTTTATTATATTATTACCTCATTTACTATACCTTATAGAAATAAGCATTCAGGATGGAGACACTGTAATACCATAAAATATAGTCATTTTGAAAAATTCCCTCTGTGTGGCAGTAATGAATTCCTTTTCTATAAACTTCAGGACAGGAAAGTAGTCAACTGACCAACTCAGACATTGGAAGACACTGCCTAACATTTAAAAACCTTTAAAAGAATATTATGGTGAACTTCCAAGTTTGGGCTGTACAAAAATTATGAAGTTCAGCTTTTTTCTCTTCCTCTCTAAAGGACTAGCAACATGGAAGATCAAGCCTTGCTGCTAGGGGAAACTCTATAACTCTATGTTGGAATGTTCATAGTCTTATCTTGGTCTTTCTTGAGTTATCTTTCAATTACCTGGAAACCCATTCCATGTTATCATTGGTTGGATAAGTACGTGCCCCTTAGCCAACTGTCCATACCACAGTTTGGCTTCTTTCCCGGGTCATCTCTTCCTATGAATCTCACTCTAGCTATCCTATGCACTCACCCCTTTTCTCTGAATGTGAAGTTTCTTCTCAACTCTCTCACTGTTCTCCATTTCCCCTAGAATATTCTTCTCTTCTCAGTGTGTTGAAATTATGTAGACACGTACATAATATAACAAGAAATCCTAGAAGTCTTCTTCATTGCCTTCTATAATCCTGTCAATTGATTACTTTTCTTCTAAAACATTTTGATATATCTCAAAACATTTTTCTTTACAAGTTGGTAGTATAGAGTTTTCACTTTTATAGTTTGCCTTCCTGGGGGCCCAGCTATGTTTTAGCCTTTGCTATTGTTGTGCAATTTTAAAAGATCTTACTGAATATATTCAATGAATTAAGCAATGGCTTACAATAGAAAATATCAAAAGACTTTGGACAAGACAAAGCAAGCTATGCGAAATCAGAAGTGCTGTAGCTATGTTAATTATTGTTCAGGGTACCCCAAAAATGGCTGGGATAGGTTCCATCTTAAGAAGACAAACATGTTCACCTTATTTTGAACTTTATTTCCAAAAGTAATATTGTCCCAGATAGCATCAAGTTCTTCAAAGACTTCTATTGGTTCCATCTTCAATTGATATTCTTCCCTCTCCATCAGTCAATGCAGAAAAATCCATATAAAGGGCAAATGAAATTTAAACTGTGTGTTGAAAACCATAGAAGGCTTCAGGGGATTGCTGCTGACCTTAAAACAAAGGGGAAGACCTTTCTGAGCACAGCACTAATGTGGGATTCCCCTCTGTATGCTGTGAATATGTTTTATTACCATTGGTTAATAAAGAAGCTACTGTGGCCTATGGCAGGGCAGAATATAGATAGGTGGGAAAACCAAACTGAATACAGGGAAAAAGAAGGCGGAGCCAGGCAGACACAATGTAACTGCTGAAGGAGAAAGATGTCATAACCTTACCAGTAAGCCATAGCCTCATGGGGATACACAGATTAGTAGAAAAGGGTTAATTTAAGATGTAAGAGCTACCTTGAAATACTCCTGAGCCATAGGCCAAACACTGTTGTAATTAACAGTATTTTTGTGTGATTATTTGAGTCTGGGTGGGCAGGAACCGAAAGCACAGTCTCCATTTACACAGCACTCTGTGTAGTTACGCATGTCTCTCCAGATTTCCACACAGTATCATCAACAATTTCCTAATACAGGCTCACAAAAAAAATGTAACAAAAAGGACTCCTGCTTTAAAATTCTAAGACCTGTTGTGGAAGTTTCTCTAGACCTACTGTTAAATTATATTTTTCAGATTCCTAGTTTTAAAAAAAATCCCTGCATGCAATCGTTTTATGAAAAGAAAGGGGGGATGATTTATTATATTCTAGTCTGTTGATGAATGTTATACATGTTTGACTATGGTTTGTCTATTCTAAGTACAACTAAACTTTAAAAGGATAGTAACTCTCCATAAAATGTCTATGTCTAACACAAGAAAACTTTCTTTATACAAGAGCCAAATGCACAGAATTGACTCTGGCCTCTCAAGAACCTGTATTTTCTGTTTATTTATTTTTTGATTTCTTTGTTTTGTTTTGTTTGTTTCTTAAGACAGGGTTTCTCTGTATCATTGGAGCCTGTCCTAGAACTAGCTCTTGCAGACCAGGCTGTCTTTGAACTCACAGAGAACTGCCTGCCTCTGCTTCCCTAGTGCTGGGATTAAAATTGTGAGCCACCACCACCCAGCTATGACCTGTTATTCTTAAGAGTATTTCATGTGTGAGTTCAGCCTACAATGTGAGCCTTTGGTAAGGTATGCTTGAGGAGGGAGGAGATAGCAAGAGAGGAAATAAGACCCAGGCCAATAAAGGAGTCCTTTGGAAGTATACTGGGTATAATTAATGGCAAGGGGTTACAATTTGCAGGGAACTTCTTTTACATTAAAAAGAAGAAAAGGTCAGCCCCCTACAATAACTTGCCTACACACTGGTTTGGGGGAGTCTCTGCTAGCCTTCCCTCCTCCCTAGAGTTGGCTGTCTTACTGATCCCCATTACATTCTTTTCTTTATATGAGTGAATACATTTTTTCCAGCCTTTACATAAGCAAACACCCGTACCTCATCCACTTATACTCACTCTGACTCCAGCAGATGCACAGGAACGCCAAGTCAGGGTCACTCTCCGAGTCTAAACATCAGGAGATCTTAGACTATCAGATGCTGTTGCCAAAACCAACTATGTTCTTCGGCCAAGTTCCCATCCTCTTTGAGTGACATCTGAAAGGACAAAGGGGAAAGTTAGAATAGACCTCATTTCCGGTGGATAAGATGATCACTACTGAGCACAGGGCAATTTTGGTGTCAACTCCATTTTATCTGAAGTAGTCAAGACTTCTAGTCAAATAGGGAATAAAGAATAATGACAGAGTAGAAGAGAAGGTGGGACAGCCAACTAGACAAATCCCAGAACCCTTTGCGGTGAGGGCTGGTCCAGATGTCCTTTTGGAAGTAAATAATTTAGTAGAGAGTAAAACATTGGACTGTACATGTACCCTACCCCGGATGAACGTTGCTACAGAAGGGGATGAGAATGCAGAAGTCAATCTTCTAAGGATACCCTCTGACACTGGCATTCTAACAAGGATGGACCCTCCCCTGCCCTTCTCCCTTTCTATCTCACACCATGCACTTTGTCTACCACATACAGGTCCCTGCCACCCTTACTAAGAGCATTGTCTTCCATGCCATCATTTATGCCCCACCCTTCACGACTTCTCAGTCTCAGGTCATTGGTCTCTTGCTTATTTTTTCCTTTTAATAAATCACTTATCTTAAATGTAAGTTGATTATCCCTCATTCAAAAATCTGAACTGTTCCTTAAATATGACATCTTCCCAAATGTCAAACACTTTTCAACCCAATATGTCACCCAAAATGAAAAATTCTACCCATGAAACTTTTCTATCCTCAAATTGCTAAGAGTACTATTGTATACAGTCACCTTTGTGCTATGTACATAGGCACATAGAAAATACTAACAAATTTCATGATTAGACTTGAGTCTCAGTCCAAACCTATCCAATGTCTACATAAAAATGCAAACCCTTCCAAAAGTAAAATTGAACATCTACACCCTAGCACTTGCGATAAGGGGTAACTTTAATGGAAGCTGTTCATCATTGCTGAACAACAACCAACACCAGCAGCAAACAAGAAACAAGATTCTGCAAAGCAAATGTTGAATTAATTAGAATCATTTTAAAGCAACCATGGGCCTCTGACTACCTTCCAGCTGAACATCTTCGGTTCGTTGACTCTGAATAAACTAAGACAACTTGAGATACTTAATGACCTTGTCAACGTACTTGAGATGAGCTGTGTGCTGCAGGTTTGATCTAGTGTCCTTCTGACCACCTTCCTAGTCGGCCCAGAGGAGAAAATAGTTCACAGTTCCCCAAGGGAGTTGTTGATCTACTGTGACTAAGTGCTCTCCTACTCCCTTCTCCATGGCTTACTCTGCGTGGGGGAGGGCTACAAAACTTTATTTTGGTGGGCTTCTGTTTTTTTAATTTTATAAACTTTATTATTTTTAAAAAAAGTGCAGAGAAGTGAAAACAACACAGGCCAGAATTAACCTGACCCAAGGACTGTACAACTCAGTGAACTTCCATAGAGTTAAAATAGGCATTTGGAATGGAATTCTGAAACTTCACATTAAATTTTACAGTTTCAGTATTAAATATATTTTATGCACTTATCTACCACCAAACCCAAAAACTCCATGACAGTATTAGAACTAGGGAAAAAAGTCTATATTATTTTTTATAACAAGTAAAGACATAGGTTACAAAAATATATTTTGAATCTTCTCAGATTCTGCTTAATAAGTTCCATGTCTATAATCTATGTTTTTTTCATTTATTTTACAAGTGTTCACGGAGGTCGTATCCAGCACAGATCTGAGATGCCAGTAGAGATTTAAAATAAGACTTCACCTCCCGACATAGTGGATACAATTAGATTTAAGGATTTCACACTCTTTTAATAGGTCCAGTTTGATGACCCAAGCAATTCCAAGTTCAATTCCCATGAAACCTTGAAAATTGCCGTTCAAATCTCTGGTCAACTTCAGATTTCCCAGTGTCAGAGCACTCAACACAGAGCCACCAAGAACAACCCTCCTTGTGTTGAGCATCCAGCCCGGCCTGCCAGAGGCAGAGCTACGTGGATGATGGATTGCTCTGTAGCACGAGGTGATTGCACACATGGACAGGATACATGAGGTGACTCATAAAACTTATGAGCCATGTTCTGTGGTGTGGCCTGGGTGAGAGATGGTTCAGCTTCAGTGGAGGGATAATTAAAACCAATTAAGTGTTGCTAGAGAGATGGCAGAGTTCCACTAAGACTTCAGGGGTGTGTAAACTTGCCCTGGGAGAAGGCCAGGAGCCCAAGGCCTTCACCTTATTTATTTAGGGAAGAAAAAAAATCCTAACAGATTGTTGAGCCATGGGAAACCCTGCATACTGCCCATTTAGCCTCATCAAGAAGACATCATATAATGGAATCTAAAAAGGATTTTGGATCTCTAGTTCTTCCAAAGGTCCTGGGTCATCTAATTATGAGCTATATAACTCACTTCACTAGCCCAGACAACCCCTCCCTAGATAGAGAAAAGAATCCTGACACCATAGATGCATTTCTTTCTTTGTTTCCTGGGCCCTCGCCTTTGGAAGTAGAGTTCACACAAATGAGATACACAACAGAAAAAGAAAACACGATCTAAGGACAAAAGAACAGAAGGCTATTTAAGAAGAGACTGTTTCAGCTAGATACACAAGAGGATGAGATTGCAGAACATAAGGAAGAAGGTTCCAGAAGGAGCCTATGAAGCCAGGAGGTGAGCGCTGCTAAAAGACCAGGGCCAACAAAAGCCTCAGATGCTGCCTTGGTTTCCTAAGAAACTGAGGATAACAGCACTCAACAATGTAGACACTTCATGTCTACATCTATAATATCCAGCATCCATTTGATTTCGTTTTATTTTTGCTTTTGTTTTTCTGGCTATGTTTACATCTTTCTTATAACTGTAGCTATGTTTTTCCCTTTAGGGAAAAATAAATCTTCAGATAGAGATAAGGAAAAGGAAAGCTGGATTAGGATTACACACAGTCAAGATTTAGAGAAAGTACAAGACGGGGTTCCAGATTCCTGGGCTTTTCCTTTGTCGCTCACTCTGCTGAGAAAAGCAAGGGCTGGGTATTAGTTGATCTTCATTGTATGCTTAGAGTCAAGTTGACAGAAATAAGGCAAAAAGTTTGCAGAATGCAGCCAACAAAATACACTGCTTGCAGTTCTCTTTCCTCTAAGGTAAAGGGTTTGTCGGCCCAACCCCAAACACCTCAGAGAACTTAAACCGCTCCTACAAACTGTCAACAGGGAAGAACAGATCCTTTGTCTCATACACAGAATTGAATTTCCTTCTGGAATAAATAAGAACAATCTTAAAATGAAAAGTTATATCCAACAGAAGTTATATATAGATCTCTGAGAGCACCCAGAGGGGCCTGGGTAGAAGGCCAAGAGAGGAGGTGAGCCTACAGAAAGGAAAAGTCTAGAAATGGAGCCCCTTCTGAATTTCTCTTATTGTCTATCTTAAAGAGAAGAATAAAAGACAGCACAAAGCAACGCAGTTAAAACCACGCTAGTCACCATGTCTTACTGAATTTATTTATTCTATATTTCTCCAAGTCATTTAGTTTTTCCACTCCACTTCTTACATCCTACAAAAAGCCATGATCACTCCTTTCTTGGGGCAATGTAAAGGCTTTCAGCCTGGCCTTTTGCTCCCACCAAGGACCTCAAACTAAGACCTGACTCCCTAGAAGTATGAACAACAAGAGTAGCCACCACTGAATCGGCCGATGAGTCAACAGATTGACTCTACCACAAGGGAATGTTTTTAAGAGGTAGGTCCTGAATCAGTAGGTCTGATAAGCTTCCAGGTTGTGTCACGGTAACTATTCCAAGTCCCCAACACTGAGCTGTAAGGACGGAGGCGACTCTTAAACAGTAGTTTCAGTGAGGTTCTTAGACAGGTTAGGAAGTAGCTGACTCAAAACTGAACTCTGCCGGATCCTTGGCCTCCCAATTCTCAGTCACATTGATTGAAAACTAACTCATTTTCTTTGCCCATTAGACTTAGAGGCCTGAGGACATCATCCAGTGATAGAGCACTTGCCTAGATGCTCAGCTTATCAGAGAAAGCAAAACAAAACCCCAGAAGTTGATTTGTTGTGTTGTACATAGAGGTGACCTTTCACACACACAAACACACACACACACACACACACACACACACACACACACACACACACGGTTTACGTTCTCCAGGAGAGCAATCTTGATCTGCCTATTCCTTGGAAG
>NC_022016.1:19945066-19949335 GCF_000317375.1 Microtus ochrogaster
GCTTCCTTGGGAGTTTTAACAGAGGTACCAGGATTTTTTTTTTTCTGTCCTAAGATAGGGTTTTGAAGGATTGGGGATTTTGGGGCGGGGAGTGTTTTGTTTGTATCTATAACTAGTCTTCATATAGAATCTTTGATGGACACCAAATTGATCAAACAAATCAAAAAATAAAGCTGTTTTACTTGGTAGGGGGTTATGGATAGGAAAACCCAAAAGTCTACATTTTTCTGGAAAGATCTCTCAGTCATATTAACCTCTGCTGGTGCGACTCATGAATAAACCACAACAAAACACCTTCCCCAGTCTGGTGGAGAATCTCTTGGAAACAAAGCTAGAAGCGCTCCGCAAAGGAACAAAGCAGGAAAGTGCTGGGTATGTTACTGTTGGGCCAACTCAAGGGCCCAAGTCTCAGGATCCAAAAGTGTAGTTTGGGGCCTTCGTGTCGTCACCTTAGTGATCTGGGCCAACTCTAGATTTACAGATCTTTTCTCGCTCTGACTGGCACCCGCTCCCCTAAAAGCTGGTGACTCCATTATTTCCTAGCTTCCTAGGCCTGGCATTTGTCCATTGCTAAGCATGCTGGTGTCTGCCCTCTTCCACCTCCCAGGGTCAAGCGGTTATTCCTTTTAGGCCAGAAGTCACTGGTAATGAGTCTACCCATTCCTTTCCTGCTGCTAAGAACCTAGACCTGCTCATTTCCCCCATTTTCAGCTCCATTGTGGGTTTTCTTTTTTCTTTTAGACAATCTTCCTTTCTTACTCAACAATTAGAAATCGTAGCAACAGATAACTACAATTTAGACTAATGAAACAAAGCAGAAATAAGGCTGCTGGGAGAAAAAAAAGCCCACTAGGATTTTTTTTTCAAGGGAGAGAGGAAAAGATTCTGTATTTCATAACAGAAATCATTAAAATAATATAGCCCCCCACAATGAAAACCTTGTGTCTTATTAAAATAAATAGAGATTGCTCAAGGCCTCCATTATGCCCTTCCGGGAGCCATGGCAAACCTCGAGTTTGAAAGGACTCAAGTTGCTGCAATCAGACTTTCCCTGGTAGCAGCTGATAACACAGCAGTTTCTAGAGAGCCATTTTGTAGACTGTGTAGCTCAACAATTTCCAGGACTCCGGGAGACTGCACTCTGGGCTCAGGCAGCCCACAGAACAGACACTGCTGGCAGAGTAATGTCTTCATACAAACACCCTGGACTCCACAGGACCAGCCCAGTCACCCACAGGCTTGCTCAGTCAGTGCCCCCACAACCAGAGGACCCTGCCGTAGATCCCGGGGAGATGGCAGTTCCTTCCTTGGGTTGGGAAACGGGCACCTGGTCTTCATTAACAGCCTTGCTGTAGTTAATGCGTTGCAGGTGTGAATGTGTGTGGCTGAAATCTGACGAAACACCTGTCTTTTGTGGCACCATTAGATCTGCCTAGTGCGGGACACGACCCCCTCGGGTGTGCTTTCTCCTGCCTTGAAAGCCACAGTAAGCATTGTCCTGTAATTACAAAATCAGACTCATCATTGCTGGGAAGAATTCCTTAACAAATTATACCTAATTAGTCTGAAATTACCTTTAATTCATGGTGAAACCATAGGCTTAACTGTGTTCTATAACACCTTCCTTTTTATCTTTATGCAAATATGATTATACACTATCAAACTGGCACCACCAGGCATAAAAACAGCTGCAGCTCGTTCTTTGGTTACTAAATGGGAACTGGACTGATGCCATTGATTATGTTTTCTGGAATGCTGCATCAAAAAATAATAATAATATCAGCCAGTTCCTTGCCTGTGAATTCGAGTGTCTCTCCCTCCCACAGACGCCTAATTGAAAGCTGTGAGTTGGGGGTGCACCCTCGCCGCCCCCTCCCGCCACATTCTCTGCAGACACTCGTGTACATCTTGTTACCACCCAATCTTTTAAAATGCCATGAAGTGTCAAAACACGTCTCATTTTCTTTCTGATCACAGCGTTTATGATATGGCTTCTTCTTATCCCATTCCCATCTCAGATCTTCAAGAAGCCCTGGATTCCATGCCTTGGGCTCCTTGCGTTGGATGCAAACATTTGATAGCAGACGTTGATCTATGAGTTTTACCGAGCCCTTTCATCCTGCCATCAAACCTGCCATGCGTGTGTTATTTCCCTTGTTTTGCAGGAGGGGAACTGAGATGTGGAGAAGCTGAATCTTGGAGGATGTGAAGTGGAAGACACAGACCCTTCTGGGTCTAGCGTGGTCTTAGAAGCTAGAATGTGCATATTCGAAGGCCCTCCACTTTGCAGGGCTCCTTGCAGTTCCGATTATTCTGAACAGTTCCTGCTCCTCTGGCATAAGAGGAAATTCTCTCCAGTCAGATGGTATGCAAAGGTGAAAAGGATTGTTCATATTACAGGAAAAAAATCATGGCTAACTCCTCCCGGGGTTGCACACAATTTGTAGAGTAATCATACTTCCTCCTCCACCCCACGTGAATGCACTTTCAGAGCTTAAGTTGTGTTTCTTGCTTCTTTCAAAGCAAAACAATGCTGTGTTTATCTTCGGTTCTAATTTTTTTTTCTTATTTTTTAAGGAAAGCGCACTTGGATGACTTTTGTTCTCAATTAAAAACCATTGTGATTCTTTCTCAATTAAACTACTAAATTTATTTATTTATTTTTTTTTTGGCATTGGAGAGTCTACTCTTCTGAATTGTCCAGCTAAGCCCCTTGGAAGACCAGCCCTGGCTTTTCCTCAGTCGTTCTTGTTTTACAAAGCCCAGCTTCCGTCATTCCTCAGCACATCCCCACGGCAGGTTCTCTGAAGATTGTTCCTTTTCAAAAAGACACCCCCAGGCCACATCTGAGCTACTTTTGAAGAATTTATGTTTTTCAAGTAAAAGGGGGAGGTAAATGCCTTGAATAATTTCAGCCTTGGCATGCAAAGGCAGAAATACATATCAGGCTCTGACATTGCACCAGGCACCTCTCTAAGCTGTTTTGTCTTCTCCCGGAATGCAGAGGCAACACGGTAAAAACCGTAAGTCCAACAGTGAGGCACTTCTGGCTGAATACTACTTTTGTGAAGTATCAATCAAGTAAAATAAAAGCCTTTTCCTGATGCGTGTTCATAACAGATATCCAGATCCATCTGTGGCTATTTTATTTATGGCATTGCTGTTTTATCGCCAACAAGAGTTGGCTAAAACTCAACTTTGGGATCTTAATCAGAATCAAAATGCGGTCTTCTCATTTAACACCTTCCACTCGGGTTCAATGCCACCGCTGTGTCAAAAGCAGAGCCTACACCAGTTCTCGCTCCTGCACCATGGAAATCCACACAGCCGGTCTGCAGCTGAGGATGGGCCCTGGGCCTTCGCAGCGTTTTTATTAGGTTGATTCCCACAAGCTTGAGAACATTGTAATCGGAGACACTGCAGCTCCCATTAGGCCGAGCCCAATAAAACAAGAGGGAACTGAGCCTTCTTCAGCCTCTTTCCATGAAGTTTAGAATTTTCTACTCATTTCAAAGCAGGGAATGTTCTTTTCCACATCTTTCAAGTTTTGTAAACACTCGAGTGCTACTGACTTCCTTCTTAATCAGAGAAGGCCACCAGATCATGTTTATTATTCTTAATTACCAGACCCTCCTCCAGGGAACACAGTGCTGATGATTTTCCTAATGACTCGATCTGGCTGCTTCCTCACTATGGACGTTTATGGTCATGTAAACCTTCATGCTTTGGCATGCCGTGGTTTCCCCCCAAAATAGTTCTTGCTAACATTAGTTAATGATCTGTAACTACTATAGTCATGACTGGGGTCTACTTGAGGACAAAACACCAAGTTGGGAAGGAGACATTTTGCTTAAACATCTGGATGCTTGAGCTGCATGAGCCCAGACATCTGGATGCCCCCAAACACATTCTCAAAATTTCAGAAATAGTCACGTTTTCCTTCATGTAGACAAGGCAGGCAAATGATTAACTAAAGGCTTCTTTTAACATCTAGGTCTCTCACCACTGAGTTCTCTTTGGAGTCATCTATGTAAGAACATCTACCCGCCTGCATTACACAGCCATTAACAGCCCCAAAATAAGTGACCTGGAAACACAAGCCCATTGCTCACGGGTAATTTCATCAAGTTTTCCAGCAATTTTGTCAAACACTCCATTGCAATACAAATGACCTTCCAAAGAAAGTCTTTTACTAAGAAGAAACCCCTTTGTATCCCAGTAGATTCTTTTAAAATCGGAGAAAGAGAGAGAGGGAGAGAGGGAGAGAGA
>NC_022016.1:19949485-19955998 GCF_000317375.1 Microtus ochrogaster
GCTCAAGAGAGCACTTGGCTCTATGTTGGGCATTGACTATTTGTTATTATCTCTGAGACAAACTTGTGGTCCTCTCAAGGATTCAAGGATGTTCTTTTTCCTCCCAGTGACCCCTCCTCAGACACAGACAATGCTGAGCCAGGTGGAGACAAGACACTCGGTCCTCTGGTTAGATTATGGGAACTCAAAACTGCACATATATGCAAGTTCTGGAATACTGCAAATTTAAATACTCACAAGAAAAAATGCCAGTTTTTAAAGCAATAATCTCAAATTCAGAAGCTTGTTGCCACGTGAAACTGTGAGCTCTCTTTAAGATGAGATGCCCAAATTTACAGAAATATGCATTTTTACTTTTTCTTTTTTGCAATGAGGAATTAGAGAGCTTATGATTTCCTGGGTATTTCCAGGGCTGTTTTTTTTTTTTTCAGAAACTATCTTCTTCTTAAAGAACATATTTTTAATACTTTCTGAAGTCGTTTGTGAGTTTGGAGAATAGATACCTCTTGTTGTGCAGGGTTATTGATGGCAAATTCCACCAATTGTCTCTACTGCATAAAATTCAGGGCAACATGAAAAGGATTGGGAGGCAGAGGCAGGTGGATCTCTGTGAGTTTGAGGTCAGCCGGTATACAAAGCCATTTCTAGGATAGCCAGGACTGTTACATGGAGAAACCCTGTCTCAGAAAAAAAAAATTCAAAGACCCTCATCTGCAGTCTACATCCCTCTTAACCAGGAATTGTCACACTGCAAGAGGCTCTCATCCATTCATGTGTACAGAAGGGAAGAAGGGAAGGTGAAGGAAGCAGAGGAATTTCTTAGATACAGATGACAGAAAATTCATCAGGACAGAAAATACAACTTCCACAGCAAGGAGCTGCATGGCCCTTGGACCCGATAAAGACCATCTTCTCTCTCCCTCAGGCTTCAGGCTCTTGCTTTCCTCCCCCCCAGTCCACTATTGCTCTGAGGCTTGGTGTCCTTCCATACAAAATGAACCAACTTTCTCCAGGGAAAAAGCACTTGATGGCTACCCAATCCCAAGTAGTCAGCACTAAATTCATGTGCGCAGAAGAAACAGTAAATCAGTAGGTTATATGCATGTATGGTATACACACAACAATAACATTGATGAAGTGTAGAGACCAAAAAGGATGGGAAAGGAGAAGAGGATTTGGAGGGGGAGAGGTAGAAATGATGTAAGTAGTTTAAAAAACAAAACAACAAGACTCTAGCCTTATTATTGTAATCTTTGGTTAAAATCTTTTAAGCGACTGTGAACCAGTTAGGGCTATAAAGCAATATTTCTGTTGCCTTCTGGTGTTTCTCATGGTAGGGAAATAATTTGGTTTTTCTTGTGCAGATGACCAATATTTTCTACCAAGGCACAAATTGTTTCCTCCCCACTGAGCATTAAAACGCTCAGGGGCATGTGTTCATTTCATGTGTCTAGCTGCTATTTGGTTGGTATGTTCTGAAAGTTGATGTGTTCACATGTTACGAAGGCTTAGAACTTTATCCCGTAACTAAGTATCACTTTTTACGTACTTCTTCTTTCCTTTTTCTGACTTCTCCCAAGCCACACTCTCTAACAGGAGTGCTTTGTGCCCCCCCCCCCTGCCCCCGCCTCAGCTAGGCTTGGCCTTATTTTCTACCATGCACGCTGCACTCTTGATTTGAATTATGGTGCTGTTATTTATACTCCTGATGCATTTAAAACACAGTTCCTAAATGTTTACTTTGAAAAGTTCTTTTTCAGTTAAATTTCAGCCTGTCTCTTCAACCAGTTCCAGTTTCGAATCTGTTTATTTCATTAGTCTCTCATCTTACTGGTTTATTTTATAGCACCCATGTTTTTCCAATATTCATAGAAACCGCAAAACAGAATATGAACTATCTTTCTGTTTCATTGAATAATAGTTTTAAGTATGCTTTTGTCTGTGAGCAGCATGGTCCCAGCTCAGTGTGAGCGTTGTGTGTGTGTGTGTGTGTGTGTGTGTGTGTGTGTGTGTGTATTTACATCCAAGAGAGGTAAGAGAAGAAGAGTGGAATATTCCATCAGAATACTTGTGTTTCAATGCTTAGAAGGTCATTGGTGAACTCTCTTTGTTAACCCCGGAAACAGAGTAAGTAGGTGACGGTAGTAGTGTGAACTAGTTAGACATCTTCTAGAGACTTCCATTGACAACTCATCCACCCAGACAAGAGCTCCACACCAGCCAGGAAGACCTGGAGGGACATCACCTCCTGGCAGAGACAAAGCCGGTGAAGATGCTGTCAGGAACCACAGACGAATCTGCAGTTAGAGCTGAGGGGTTCTCAAAGTGGCTGTGCTTGTGGAAGTCTGTTCCCTGGACAGTGGCTCCCCTAAAGCCACCTCAGACCCAGACACTCCAGTCAGCTCACAAGGCCACTCCATTGAGTACATATCTGTATAAAGAGGACAGGAATGCCTGTGTCAAGATATATGTATCATGTATACTATGATATCTTCACATAGGTTGTGTTCTGACATTTCGGTTCAGGTTGGCGACACACGCAGCATGTGTTTGCTGAGCCTTGCAGTGTGCTGGGCACTGCTCACAGCGAATGCTACTTCCTTCCCCAGCCTCACAAAACCCTGGCAGACTTTCCTGTGGTGGAATCTTCTGCATTTAATAGCCACAGGTGGAATTTTCATTTCTCTAATATCTTGAAATATTGTGATTTTTTTTGAAATTTTCAGTTAAAATGTCTGAAAGTCTGTCTCAGAAGTACGTCTTAATGTGCCCCATTTAGAGCAATTTAATGCTTTGATCACATGATCCAGGGATAGCTAAAGTTCCAGTGATCAAAACCGAGATGCGAAGGACCATCTCTGTGGCCCAAGGGTCCAGCTCTTGCCGGCGTGTGAGGCCTTCTATTCCAACCTCAGACCTGTCAGAAAGAGAAAATAAAAAGTGATAAACTGATAGATGAATCCCCCAAAATATTCTTTGACATTAGTGATATTTTAGGATTCTTTTGAATTCAGAGAAGAAAATATAATCGTGGTATAAGTTTTTATAAAAAAAAAGGATATAAAACCTTATACTTACTTTTTTAATATGTAAATTTATGTACATGTAGCAATATACTTGAACATACATAGATATATATGAAAAGAAATAGGTTGAAATATTACCAATATTGTTATTTTCAAACTTCTTTGTTATTGTTGTCCATGTGTGTGAGTGTGTAGCCCTGTGTGTCACCCCAGGCGTGTGACAATCAGAAGGCAGCTCTGAGGACTTGATTCTCACCTTCCACCTTTATGTGATTCTCGGGAATCACACTCAGGTTGGCAAGCTGATGTGGCAAGCACTTTTCCCTGATGAACTATCTCACCGTCACCCCAATGTTATTTTGGACCTCAGGGGTATCACCGTTATTTTCTTGTTCATTTGTATCACAATGAGCATATACATTAATCCATTTATAGCCTGAAAAAAGCCAATAAGAAAAAATTAAATGAAACCTGGTTACTGAATTTTTCACAAGTTTACTATGAATAAATTAGAATCCAAACAAAAATAAATTAATAAATAAATAAAGCTTCCAGCCTGTACTCATCATATCCTTGAGGAAAACTCTGACAGGGAAACTGGCCAAGATAAGCACGCTCAATATTCCCTTGCAAGAAACACAGGCAATGCGAACAAAAAACAAAAAGTAAGACTCATATAGTATTGATTGCCCCAAAGTAATCAGAGAAGGCTTTGCATCATGAAACAATAGCACATTGTTATTTTTAAAAGGAGCTTTCAGGAGAAAAATAAGTTATAAAAGAAGATAACCACGGAAGTCTCAAGAAAGTAGAGCCAGCACACAAGAAAGGGTGGAAAATTGGAAGGGAAAAGATAATAAAAAAAAAAAAAAACAAAGAAAGGCTCCAGAAGGCTTAGTGTTAGATCACAGGAACTGCAGACAGAAGACAGTCTAAAGATAATGAAGAGCAAGATATCAGCACAGCGATAATACATCAAAAAGAAGTGAGTGACTACATCCAAAGCCCCCACCCAGCACATAATATGTGGGCCCTCAAGAGGGACTTGGGCTTGTGAAAGTTCAGAATGCCAGGAACAAAGAAAAGAGCCTGAGGAGCTTTGAGAATCAGGCCACTTAGGAGAGTTGGGGAGGGAGAGAGAGGGGCACAGCACCAGGGGAGTTCAGTGAGTGAGGAGCAGGCCTCGGTTCCCCAGCAGCGGCCCCAGGGTCAGAACTCAAGTCCAGCCAGATTCACACTTCAGAGTTGAAGGAAGAGTGCAGCCGTCAAGAACTTGAAATGTTCCTCTGCCATGCTTCCCCTTGCAGAAAGCCACCTCTATGTGCCCCATTAACGCCAAAATGTCATGCCTGAAAGGTGAAATTAAAAACCAGAGGTCTCAACAGCGAGACTCAGGGCACTGTAGAGAGAGAAGACCCAGGAGGACATCTGTGCTGAGGCCTAAAAGAAAGTCACTGGAGTCTGGAGGGAGGGAGATCAGAAGCCAATGGCCATACCTGTTGGGACAAAGTGAGATTTGTTTTTCCTTTGGAGAGTTGCGCAATCAGTCAGCAGCAGGTACAAAGACATTATGCAGAAAGCTGACAATCCAAACAGGGCTGTGCAAAAGGAAGTGATATGGATGTGGCCCCACTCTGAGTATGACGCACACACATAATGTCATACTGCACACAGGGATTGTGGGTAGAGCCGCTGGTGTCACAGAGAGCTCGTGCAGTGGCTGGTTTTAACTGCTGTAGGAAGTTTCCAGGCACTGGGTGACTTGCCACCCTCCTAAAACTCACAGCTCTGAAGGGAGGATGTACCACGTCGTGTGTTCCACGAACATCATCTTCTCTTGTGCCCTTATGTGGCAAAGAGCAGAGTGAGCACCTGTGCCTCTTCTTCTAGGCACTTGTCCCTCACACAAGATCTCCACCCTTGTGTCTACCTTCCAAAGTCTCTGCTCTTTAAGCCATTACAATGATTTTAGGGTTTCAGCACAGAATTGGAGGGCATACAAGTATTCAGTCCAGCATATGAAGAAACAACCTATTCTCTACACAGTGGGTAAAAGCTAGGCTTGAAGACAATAGCAGAATAAAGTATAAGCTAAATATAGAAGCAGCTCCTAAGAGTTCCAAAAATTTGGAGAGGAGAATTAGAGATGAGGACAAAGACTAGCTACGTAGGTCTCTCTCAATTGATTTTCAACACCCAAATGTATTTTTCCTCCAATTAAAGTATACATTCCTTTCTATATCACTCAAAATCATTCACAAGATCCTTCTTTTATTAAGAAAATGTTCAGTTAAAGAACAGTATTTCCTTAAGAGATATGAGGAGAGATTCTTCTTCTGATGGTTATTTGACCAGAGGAAAAAATTCAGAGAAACTTGAAGCTCAGATCATAGCATATCGATAATTCTATTTTGTGCCTATCCACTTGTCTTGGAATTACTCGAACATTTGATGGTACAGCCAGCTTGCACTGGAAGAGAGTTATAATAGTTCCCAGAGATAGAGTTTTGCAGTATAGATCAATTTTAGCCCCTACAGTCCCTTTCCGTTGCTTTACACCGCCTCTCCTTTCACTCTGTCATCCAATGTTTCAATGGATGTGGCAATACCCAGAAGACTGGGGATTTGAGCTGTGTCTGTGAACAATGCCACTGCACCTCAGCTCCACAACAGACCTTACACATTTATTATCCATGTTCTGTTGACTTATAGGAGCTACAGGACAAAATGAAGATCTGAGACTTCATAGAAAACTGTAAGCGAAGTAAGAGTTCTCAGCATTTCCACATGTGACCCCTGTGAGAGACAGCACATCTGGACCATAGGCATCAGGGTGAAACATGAGCCAACCACACTTGGGAAATGGCTTCTGCAGCCCATGGTTCTGGTTGTGCTGTGCTGTGCTAAGAGCCCTAATGCAGAGGACCCTGGATTCTTCCTTTATTATGTGATTTGGAGCTGGGTAGGGGGAGGAGACTTTGGAAAGAAAAGTCACCCGCTGTACCCCATCTTCTGGGTAATTAGGCAAGACTGGCCAGCAATTAACACATTAGTCATTCAGCAATGCCAATTCTGGGTTTGTGAAGACCACAGTCTGGGTTCCATGGCCAGGTGTGTTGGCCAGCGAGAGAACAATCCAAAGAACACACAAGGTCAAATTGTCTAGGCAAAAACCCAGCTGCCTCATTTTCTTAGTGTTCACTCATCTTTTAAGCCCTAAGAATCAAGTGCGTTTTGATAGGAACATTGAAAGATTGCTCCTAAAACCCATTCAACAGAAGAACTACAGGGAAGAACTGGGGAAGTCTTCCTTCAGATTTTGAGATTTGAACAACTTGAGAGATAGTTCAGTGGTTAAGAGCACTAGCTGCTCTTCCAGATGACCTGAGTTCAATTCCCAGCACCCAGGAGGTGTCCCATATCTGCCTGTAATTCCAGTTCCAAAGGAATCCCAACTCCCTCTTCCGGCTTCCATAGACACTACATG
>NC_022016.1:19956098-19962082 GCF_000317375.1 Microtus ochrogaster
TTGAGTTTTGAGGTTTTCAGATCCATCTGTGAGATGACAAACTGAAGACTAACTTGCAGGAGATTGAGAGTGCAACAGAATCTGAAAGACATCCACGAAGAAACCTTAGGTCATGTGGCTTCCCTCTGTCTAGAAAGAGGAAAGCATCTTCCGGTTTCCAGATGATCTGTCACACTCTGGGGGTTTTGCCCAATTCTGACGTACTCTGGAGAACGTTCCTCACACCAGCTAATGTTGCTCCCTCTTCTGCTCGTACCCCGTGAGGACAAAGACAAATCTTGAATATCAGGAGGTTCCTGGGATCTTTCACTTTTACAGGGCCTCTATGCTACATACGTCATGTCTTTGCATCTGTCCAACTCTGGTTGGACCAGGATCTTCTGGGACACTCAGCTTAAGGGGGAGGAGGTTATTCCCTTGGTTCCACATGCTAAAATTCAGTGAATTGTTTTGTCTGCTCCCCAGCTCTTCTTGTCTTGAAAGGATTAAAATGATTTTGCCACTTAGCCTCATTCTCAACTTGTTTCTTTCCAACAGCTCTCCACCAGTGTGGCCAGCTAGTAGAACTCCAGTTGTTTGTCTTACATCTGGTCTTCTGTTTTCTAGATCTCTTCCACGCAACCGCAGTCTGGACATTACTATATACTTTGTAGCAGTGCTTCGCGAACAACTGGAGATCAAATACAGGTAGACC
Source organism: Microtus ochrogaster (assembly GCF_000317375.1). Lineage (NCBI taxonomy): Eukaryota > Metazoa > Chordata > Mammalia > Rodentia > Cricetidae > Microtus > Microtus ochrogaster. Next base: position 19,956,793 of record NC_022016.1, read on the forward strand.
TTTGATCTGCAATTGGCACCTATTTTGAAAATGAAGATAGCTCTTCCATTAAAAAAAGAAAAGTTCTATCCCTACTCTCAGTGGTAAGCTCACAGCATTCTATGTATGCTACATGTTACTCTATCTGTATGGGCATCCAGTCTACGGCTCTCTGCAGATAATTCTGAAGGGATTCTGAGAGCCCGTGACTTCTGATAGTGGCCAGAACTGACATCTGTGAATTCAGAAACTGTGAGACTCTATGCACACAAAAGAAGCAGGAAACCTGTGCACTCAAGGAGAAGCTCAAATGTGGATATAGATCATGATCTGAGAGGCATGTGACCCTAGAAAAAATAAGCAAGGAGTGGGAAGATGGCATGCCCTGCTTCTGGCTGCGCCCCACTTCCTCATTCCTGTCCTTCAGGGACTAACCACTCTCTCTGCTCAAATGTTCTGGGAAATCCCCTCCGGCCTGATAATAATTTCTAGGGAGTCAGTAATTCTAGTGAAATTAACTTGATCAGGATATCACGGCTTCTTGTGGCAGCGAGACGGAATGCTGAAAACTTTCAGAGGAATGTCTTTGTTTGGAGAAATACCTCTCAAGAAATTGTTTAAATCGGATTTGAGGGCATAGCAGGTATGAGGGCAGGCATGAAGACACTTCTATGCAGAAACAGGATTCATTTTCTTACAGAGGAACAAAAGAAACAAAGTGGAAAACAAGAAGAAGGATGAATAGAAACAGTAATACATAGCTTTAGGATGAAAGCCAGACTAGATGAGAAGTTCTCAGTGGTGGAGTTTCTAGAACATTTTAAAGGGCGTGATGTGGGATGTTCAAGCTGAAGTGCTTTGCTAGCATGGGAACGATCCCTTGTGTGCATGGACTTCTGTCATCTTCTCTGCTTTGCTTGAATACAGCGGGGAGAACTGAACAGTCACTGAGGTTCGTGTCCCTTTACAGTACAGAGTGAAAGCCTTGAGGACTAGGTGGGCACCCTCCGGTACTCTGACCTCTCAGTCTGCATATCATCAAAGGAGGATATCAAATGCACCCCGTGCCCAGCTCAGGGCAGCCTCCTCGAAACTCCACCACCTTGGCATCTAAGAAAACCCCAAAGCAGGGCTGACCTTCCTTGCCCCTGACTCCCCTGACACAGGGTGTGACACTTGGAACGAATTCTCAGACAGCCATAAAGTTTCCATGCGAGAGACATCTTTTTCCTGCAGTACCAAGGGTCCCCTTTTACTAAGGACAGAGGCAGCCTTGAGATGGTCATCCGCGTCCATGACCCTACCTCCTTTTATATCACTTTATTTCTCCAACTCTCTCCTTCCACCAACTTAGCCTAGCTATTCACACAGCATCCTTATTCTCTGGGTCTTTGTTTCTGGCAAAATCTTCTGGTTGATTAATGGGTGTGTCAAGTAATCTGTGTGCCTTGCTCTCTCTCAGTCATGGGTCTGTTTTTAAAGGGACCCTCTCCCTCAAGCCCAAGATGGGAAGGAAAGATGTTTAGTCTCTCTACATCAGCACTACTTAACTCCACATTTCACAAGAGCCTTGACTCAGGCAGGATGCGTCCATCCATCCGCTGGTAGAGTCATTTGATTTTCAAAGCTCTTACACATCTCTGCATCTGAGTTAAGTCATTGTGGGTATGTAAATCTCAGTTAAATCTCAAAGCAGCACTCTAAATACATTACTCAGAGAGACTCGGAGGTCCGCCAGTGTTCGGTGCTGGCGATCTAATCAAGGGAAGTACCCCAGTTCAGACATTCACTCTATGGCTCCACAGACTTGCAACAAAGATCTATTAGAGACGAGATTTCATTTTCAAAAGGGAATTTTTTTTTCTTTTGCTTTCCGAAAATATTCCTCCCAGCGTTTCTTTAAAAACCAACTCATCTAATGCACTCAAAATATGATTTAGTTGGCAAGGTTGATTTGTAAGTTCCTTTTCAGGACCCCTTCTATGAACTAAAGAGACGTATCTGTGCTATGCAAAATGCTGGCCACTTAAGTACCTTAAGGAATAATTCCAGTCCATTATTTCTTAGCCCATTTAGAGGGCATTTGTGTTTGTTTTACAGCTCTCCCACCCTATTTGATTTATTTTTATGAGACAATCGAAGAGAAATGACTTGGGAGGGTTTCTTTTTGTTTTTTGCTTTTTAATGAGCAGATGGAACCGCACCAACCACAGTGACTGCAGCAACACCGCCACCACAGCTCTGTGCAGCCTACCCAGCAGGGAGCAATGAAAAGGACCTTCTGTCCCCAGTCTCGCTCCTCATGGTGAAGTCATGCCCTAGAGATGCCTACGGAACCACTCAATTGTAAATATGGACTTGTGGTTTGTGTCACTAACATGCCTTCAAACCTGTTAAAATGTGGTGTGTTTCAGTTGGCCTTTCAGTAGCTATTTGTGGTAATATATTAATGACTGCTCTACCCTAACTTGTCAAAATAATGAAGTACGGTCTTGTGCCACTTTTTCAGGACTCTGAGAGAAGATAAACATGGCCATTAGAACGCGGAGCTGAAGTGCAGGCCCGTCCACTCTTCCTGAAGTAACAGTAGACCCCAGCCCACGGCACAGTTGCTTTTCATTATCTACAGGTGTGTGTGAACAAATGTAATTAATTCAGTAAATCTAAGTCTATCATCTGCCCTATCTTGCATGCGAGAATGTGAGTGCGCATGTGTGTGCATGCACACACACACACACACACACACACACACACACATACTCACTCACTAAATCATCAGTTCATGAGCCAATGCAGTCCACAAATGTTTTTATTTAGTCTGCATATTATAGATTGTATTATGAAAGCCTTCAAAATAGTATTTGAAAATTAGAAGACATTGAAAGATATGCATATTTCTGGTTCCACTTAAAAACAAGTTTCTGGCAACTCTAGATGGGAAACCCATAGAACATACAAACTCACAGGAGCTAAGATGCAAGATGCCTAAGCTGGAGCATGACATTAGGACTCCTTGTTCTGCTACAATCCCCACCATGCCCTATTGCTTTTTGTTCAGCCTACAACCCACATTCAGCTTCCTAGAAGGCACCTAGATGTGGCGTTTCTATCCTTGGCTGTCTGTGAGAAGCAGAGAGAAGAGCAATGTTGACATAGCCTTCTTGTAGTGCAAGTGTTCATCCATCCTACTGATGGAGAGCCAGTGCACCTACCATAGAACATACTGTTCCAAAGGAGTCTCTTTGGGGAACTAGCATGAATGTAGAAAGGAAAACATACAGATTGGAATAGAGTTCGAAGAGTATTCTCCCTTCTTTTAAGCTGCAAAAAGGGTAAGACTTGGCTTAAAATTATACAAGAGAAAGTCTGCATTTAATGATAGTGCTGGCTACGTTTGGAAAATGAGGGCTATTATTTTTAGGAGAAACTCAGTGAAATGAAATATAGGATATAATCAGTGATGGTAAGGTTTTACAGCTTATTATACTTACACTTATTATAAAACACCTTCACTATTGAAATTCCTAAGCCAAAAATAGAAATAACTTTGTCATTGTACATCTGAAATATATAATTCCAAATCCCTTCTTTGCTTATTAAAATAAATTTTGATGATGTATACTTTCCAAAGAGTCTCCTATTGCTCCCTGACCAAAAAAAAAAAATGTATTAGAGGATTTGGACTGCGTCGTTTAAAAATGTGATTTTTTTTTACTTCATCAAGGTTTGAGATCTTGCATATTAAAATCGCCCTAGTACATTTGAAGCAGACCTTGTTGAAAACTGTAACTTTTCTTCACTGCTTAGATTATATTATACTCACTAAAGCACAGCTCAGTGGCATGGGGCTATCTTGGCTCTGGCTCCCAGAAAACATCTTTTATTTCTTTTAGATTCATGGTAAACTATCACGTTATTCTTCTACTCAATAAAGGAGATTAAGAGCCTAGGTTCATACGGCAAATGACTGAAGAAATAGATCTTCTGTACAGAAGAGTTGGTGTGATTTTGGCTCTCTCCAAACCTAAAACTCCTTAGAAAACAACTGAAAACCAAGTCTTCTGTGTGGGAGACTTCCGGGAGTTAGTTCTGCAGACAAATGCAAAGGGAATAGTTTCAGAGGGTTGATTGCCTAGAAGAAGAAACCTAGCCATGTAGATTAAACTCCAGGTCTCCGTGTTCTCAGCTATCAGGGGAATGCCAATCTGTCCTCAATAGTTATAGCAAGACTCACATAATGTGTTTCTAAACATCTGCCTCTTCTAGCCCAAAAAACTTACTGTGAGATGGTAGTTCAGCATCCTAACTCAGTAGTGCTCTTGCTTGAACAAATGTCGGAATCATCTGATCGCAATGAGAAAATGCAGGCTTCAGGCCTGTTTCATGCGTTCTGCATTGGAGTTCTGGGATGGGGCCTGAGAAGTTTATTTTCTAACAAGTATCCAGGTGACACTGAGACATCCAGGGCCGAGCTACAGAACTGACTAATGCTGTTAGTAAAGTGGCAAGGATAATGCCTAAACAAGAAAATTATCATTTTCTTCTTCACTGCAATCCAATGGACAAACAGACGCTTCCTTACATAAGGCTTATAAGGATAGCAAGGATAAAATAGCAGCATCCAATGTATTTTAACCCTTTAGTAACCTACAGGTGGGACAAAATTAATATATTTGTTTAATGCCACAAGTTAAATTCAGTATTATTGTTGATTTCTTCTTCTACACCTAACTCCATGATATTTCAATCCTGGTAATGAAGAGGAACCCATCAAAGACCATAGGACAAACTGTAATGAAGAATAAAGACACACACATATGTATAAAATGGCATATAAAAGTCGTTTCTTTGTTTGCTAAAATTGTTTAAAACAATAAAACAAATAGTGCACCAACTAAATATAAATGATATTTAATCTACTTTATGATCTATTTAAATAATTCTGGCAAGATAGTGTATATTTTCATCTTCCTAATGAAATCAGAAAGCCAAATGCATTCAGTCAGGGCCACAGGAAGAAACTCTACATGGCTGAAGCTGAACTCTGAGAAGAGCACCAAAAGAATTATTAAAGACATAGCATCCTGTTAAATTCTGCTACTGTCAAGTTACCTGACAAGTAGTCTGCTGTCTGTGTGCACACATATGTGTGTGTGTAGCCAGGCGGTGGTGGCGCACACCTTTAATACCAGTACTTGGGAGGAAGAGGCAGGCAAATTTCTGTGAGTTCAAGTTCAAGGCCAGCCTGGTCTACAAGAGCTAGTTCCAGGACAGGCTCCAAAGCTACAGAGAAACCCTGTCTCGAAAATAA
>NC_022016.1:19962182-19994173 GCF_000317375.1 Microtus ochrogaster
TCCCTCATCAGCTTGAAGAGCCATCAGGGTTCCCTGACCTGTGGGAAGTCCAAGGACCGCCCACCTCCATCCAGGTTTAGTAAGTTGAGCATCATCTTCCTAATGAAATCAGAAAGCCAAATGCATTCAGTCAGGGCCACAGGAAGAAACTCTACATGGCTGAAGCTGAACTCTGAGAAGAGCTCCAAAAGAATTATTAAACACATAGCATCCTGTTAAATTCTGCTACTGTCAAGTTACCTGACAAGTAGTCTGCTGTCTGTGTGCACACATATGTGTGTGTGTAGCCAGGTGGTGGTGGCGCACACCTTTAATACCAGTACTTGGGAGAAAGAGGCAGGCAAATTTCTGTGAGTTCAAGTTCAAGGCCGGCCTGGTCTACAAGAGCTAGTTCCAGGACAGGCTCCAAAGCTACAGAGAAACCCTGTCTCGAAAACAAAGTTAAAAAAAAAAACAAGAAATAAAGAAAAACATGTATGTGTGCATATATGTCCACATATGAACATAAACTTCCCCTCGAGACTTATAAACCCTCCCACAGAATCTTTTTTCATTTTTCTGGTAATCTTATACACTTCTCATCCGTTCTCCGTCTTCTCTTGGCATGCCCTGTTCTAGTTACTCTTTCCCTTCAGCAGTTAAGTTTCCTCTTGTGCTTTGGGAGAGGAGCATTTGTGGAAAACAGCTTTGTGTGGACAGTCTAAGCCAGTTCCCCCACCTCCCACGCCCTCTTAAATATGTATAAGTTATAGGCAGTAATGAAGTGCTTACGGTGCAAAAATTCATTCCAGAAGATTCTGATCCCTTTGCTGGCATTCTACAGTCTGACCCCAGCTTCAGCTTCATAACTGGTGCTCAGGAAGGAGGAGGCACCCAAAAGTGTGTGCTTGAGAAGCCATTTACAGCCTAGCATTTCAAGATTTCGACATTAACCAACAGATTCGAATTCTGCTAAAATTCATATGGAGAACTAATATACTATGCCGCAAAAGGAGGTTTGGAAATTAGAACTGAAATAGCTTCCACGAGGAGTTTTAAAATAGTAAAGATTGAAACTGAAATTTTCACAAGTCTGTGGTTGCGAGGAAAAGTTCAGAGCGCAAGTGGCCACGGGCCACCTAACAGGACTCTGTCCAAAGTTCTCATCCAGAGCAGTGGTTCTCAACCTTCCTAATGCTGTAACCCAATGCAATCTTCATGCCTGGGCGACCCCCAACCAGATAGCTATTTTCATTGCTACTTCATAACTGTAAATTTTTCTACTGTTATGAATAATAGCAATGTTAAATATCTGTGTTTTCTGATGGTCTTGGACAACCTCTGTGGAAGGTCACTCAATGCCAGGGGGTCAAGATCCACAAGTTGAGAACCACTGATCTAAAGGAAGGAAGAAACGATGTAATTATATTATAATTTCAAAAAATAAAAGAAGTAAAAGTATCAATCAGGCAAAATGACTTGAGGCCCCCGTTTGATCAGTGGTGATTTAGGCAACATGACAATCCCAGCAGATCCTCACTCTCTCTATGAGTGGTTTCACGGTGTTCAACCTCTGGGGCATTAGGAAAAATCTATGATTTAAGCAGAGTTGTCATTCCCTATTCTGCACATGAGGAAGCTGAAGTTCAGACAGGTTAAGTTACTTGCCTAAAGTCACAAAGTATGCAAGTGTCAGAGACCAGGTATGGAACACTATGGGTCAAAAAACAGTTATTGTGGTTGACTCTTAAGGTATTGAGGGGAAGAGAACCCCTCAAAGTCCTCCTCAAATGCATCTTGGAGAAACAAAAGAACACTAAAACTAAATCTTAAGTTGCATCTTGTTTTCAATTCCTTGCCGGGGTACTGGGGAGTCTCTTAAAGTACCATGATGCAAATACCACAAGATACCCACAATCCCCTGTGCTTCTCCCCAGTACCAGTCAAGACTAGAGGCCACCTGGCACCCAAATGCTCTGCTTGGGCTGTGTCCTCTGGTTCTTGCAGCTCTAGTATCCCCAGAGCAAAGAGAAAAAACCACAAGGAAAAAAATGACTGAAATTTTATGGCTCTTTAGCTGAAACACCATCGCGGAGAAGGATAGCTCAATCTTCTGATGTGAAAACTTATTTGAGACCTTTCTACAAACCAGAAATCCCTTCCTGCATTTAGAATAATTAATATGGGGTTGTCCCAACAACACAGTTAAAGGAAGCAAGAGCAGAACTCTACTATTCACACATTCCTATCTCAAAAACATTTGCATGGCTCAAAGACACCAGAAGAGACTCGCTGTTGAATTGAGTATAATGCGTAGATAGAAATCTCTTTTACTCATCCACATATTCCAGGCATGTTTAAGGCATGATAGATACACGAATGACTCGTGTGTGTTCTTCATGATGTTCTTTGGCTCTGAATGGAGATTGCCTGCAGCCTTGTTTGCTTCCAAAGGAAAGAGTCACTACCTCAAAACCCTTCCAAGGGGATACACGGCCCTCTGAGGTAGGATAACTGCTAAGGAAGGCTTCTTCCAAGCCACTGCTCTGAAAAACAAACCACCAGCACAGTGCCCAGCCCTGCTCCAGTGGCATTCACTGCCCTGTGACCAGCTGAGCCTGATACAATGCAGGACAACTGGTGTCTCCAGCTAATGGCTGCTTTGATGCCTCTTCTCCCTGCACACTTTTAACTGGTTTTCTGGAGTCAACCCAAGCTCGGCAGAATTTCCAGACCTATGGAAGTGCGCATGCAAGCGGGCCATTTCCTGGCAACGCTGCAAAGCTTCAGGGAACACGTCTGCTCATTTCCATGTTTATGAGTGGGAGGCAGCTCTGCTTGTGTTCCAGAGCAGGCTATCTCTACCTGGGATGCTGCCGAAAAGAAACCGCTGAACTAAGGAAAGAGCGTGCTCAGAAAAGTTAGCGATGCTAACTGTCTCAGTGGTCGCTTAGGCAGAACCGGTTATGTACTGGATCGGTAAACAGCACTGCGCTGTGTGGGCCATTTTCAGAGACCTATTCAAGACTCTCCCTGGCGTTGTTGCATAGGAAGCAGTTGTGTGAAATGTGTTCGACGGACATGGCATACTCTCAAAGTGAATCTTTCTTACTTAATGCAACCCAGAAATTGAAGCAAAGTGACCATATATTATGGGATACATGTCTAGGTTCCTAAATATTTATGCAGTATCATAGGAGGAAACACATTCAACAAAGTGTTTCCTAATTCCTACAAAGAGTCAGGCTTTGTGTTCATTACCAGAAATGCAAACACAGGTGACACAAGGCTCCACCTTCAAAGGAAGTTTCTATTTAGTTGAAAGGAGTAAGGAGAGGAAAGTGAGCCATAAAATGAGGATGTCTAGGATAAGGAGAAGTTGTTTGGCTGTTTCTCTGTCCTTGAGAAATATTATTGGGTGGTTGAACTGGCTTGCAAGCAAAGGAAATATAATTAGTTGACAAGAGGGTGAGCTAGGAAGAAGCTCCATCCCCAGCATGGAACTAACATCTTCGAATGGGGGAAAATGGACTTACCAAGAAAACTCCAAGCTGAGACCAAGTTGGCAGTCTCTGGGATGTCTATCAGGAAAACAGATCCACTACCGAGCAACACAAGCCAGTGTCCAACAGGATTCTTATCATTGCCCCCGGGCTTAGTTAAGGTTGATCTTGAAAACATGGTGGTGAATCTGCCACACCAGTTTCATGCAGTCCAGAATCAGGTGCTTCCCAAGACAACTGAAAACCCCAAAGCTGAACCTAGCTGCCAACAGTCTCCGCTGCCCACCTGTTCCAGTCCCTGTAAAAAGTAAAGCTGGGGGTGGGGTTGTGGGAATGCCATTGCTGGAAATAGTTTGGTCTTCCTTCCTCAGTGTGAAAGGTTGCACAGCACCACCTCCTAGAAGGTAAAGGGTCCTTCAGGACACAGGTTGTGCTGGGGCCGTGAACTGGGGGGAACAATAAGTTATGCGATATGGAGCGTTGGCTGGGATTAGAGTTCCTAAGTCAGAAAGCCATGTTCTCAGAACTTCCGCACAGCTCTCTGGGCATAAACCCAACCCACAAGACAGGGGACATTGAGAACCTACCACACAGCGGCCATCAACACATCATAACCAACAAGCATGGCCATATGGGGTCTGCTTCTCTCCCCACATCCCGCCTGGACAAATAGGGAAGGAGCAACCAAGAGACGTAGAATAACCTTCTATATTGTACAGGAAATGGCCAACTTGAAATGCTAGGCTTTCCATTAGTAACTATGAGACAATGGGCATAAACCCAAACTGTCCTCAGGAAAACTAAGAAACAGAATCACTTTGGAAGACCAACTCTGGCTCCTCATCACTCACTGCCCTCATTACCTTTTGCCAGAGACGGGGAAAGTCGTTTGAGATTCAAGTGTACCAGAGAATAGAGCTGGACTTCAAGTATCGGAATGAGATTGCCCTAATTACAAAGTATTGAAAATTGATTGATAGAATCTATTCAGCCTGACACCAAGAGGCCAGAAGCAAAGGAAGTTTTCATACAACACAAAGAACTGGGAAGAAAGAAAACAGTATTTCGAGCATTATCCCTGGAAGCTGCAGTTTTAGTAAATCAGGTACAAATACGCCACAAGGCACAGAGACTATTGTTGGTCGAATAGACCAATACAAGGAGCCTGAAGAAAGGTTAAATGAAGATATAACGTGCTACACAATGAAAATAATGATGCTACTTTGCAAGAAACAAATGATAGCAAATAAGAAAGATGATCAATATTTAATAATATGAGCAAGATAGAGCTAATGAGCTACCCCAGGGCTGGAGAGTGGAAGAGTACTTTGTTCTGTAGACATGAGGATCTGCATTCAGTCCCCAGTCTCTGGCACAGTAGCACATGTCTGTCAGCCCAGTGCTAGGGAACAAACAGGAAGGCCCCAGAGTCTAGTCAATAAGGCTAGCTTCAGGTTCAGAAAGAGAGACTCTCGCAAAAAATAAAATAAAGAGCTATAAAAGACACCTGATATTGAGCTCTGGGCCCACACACACCCACAATGGCTAACATATACACATTCTCTCTCTCTCTCTCTCTCTCTCTCTCTCTCTCTCTCTCTCTCTCTCTCACACACACACACACACACAAACTCACACACACACACATACACACACATGCATGACATACAAATGATGAAAATACAAACATTTATACTATATAGTAAATTGGTTCAAAATCCAGCCTTCTCCACTCCTCACTAGGAGGTCCTGAGTAAGTAATTTAATTCTTTTGAGCTTATTTCTGCATCTGTGAGTGAGAACCATAAAATTGACTCTCAGAGTTGTGATATTATGTACAAACATCTGGAAATACGTTTGACTGAGTGCTCCGTTTGACAGAAGCTATACTCACACTTCTTTCTCCTCTGCTGTGCTGTAATAATAATAACGCAGCAAGGCCCCCTCCGGGGACCAAGTCCTTTCCTACTGACCCAGAATGGGGAACTACTGTACAGTAGAACACGTAGCAGTGCTCAAACTCTGCCCTTCCATGTCCATAATTTAAGCCTGTAACCCAAACTCATTGTGAATGTGTACACACGCATTTGTAACAGAAGGAGAAAGTTGTAGGTCTATCTGAATTCCTCCTCCTTGATTCCCATAACTGTCACCACTGGCCCTAATACAGACAAGAGGTGAAAGGGTTAGGCTCGTGTGTGATCAAATCAGTGTGTAATGTCAAGCAGAAAGAAGTCCAAATACTTTGGTCTTCCATTAAAATCCCAGGCACAGGTAAAATGTGCTTAAAACATGAACCAGATTAACTGCTTAAAGGCAGTAAGACAGGCAAGCCAACAGGGCACACTTCCAACCAGAAAACTGAACAGACACAAAGTAAACCCTCCTTTCCTGGGGTGAGAGGTAGGAGTGGAGATTGATGAACGCATAGCAAGCCACTGGGCATGAACTTCTTTTATCTCCTTAGGTTCACTTCCTACGATCCCTAGTGCAGTGTGCTTGAAAGTGAACAGTGGCCATTGATCAGCTCATCCAAAAAGCTGGATTGAGAAAATAGTGTTGGCTATGCTGTTCTTAGTATTTTATATATTGGCCCATTTCAGTAAATGCATGGCACTGTGGGGCGCATAAAAAGAATGACTGATTCTGACAAGGAAGGTCTCTAAAAAGAAGTAAATCTCCCCAAAAAGACTATTAACCATAGCATTAAAAGGGAACATATTTTGGATTAAAAACTGTACGTTTTATGGAGAGAAAAGATTGCTATGCTTTGTATTATCTTATAACAGTGAACATTCCACAGGCGAAACGGGGCATCATAATTTGCCAATGCATCTGACTGTGCCTGCAGTGAGATACAGGAGTGGGAATCACACGTAGGACATTTATTAGGTTTCTATTGCTGTAATAAAGACTGTGAACAAAAGAAACAAGGAGAAAAAAGTCTATTTCATCTTACAACTGCAGTCCATCAGGAAGGGCAGTAAGGGCAGGAACGGAAGCAGAGGCCATAGAGGAATGTTGCCTACTGGCTTGTTCTCCTAGGCTTGTTGAGTCTGATGTCTTTATGCTATCCAGGACCACCTGCCCAGGTGCAGTACTGCCCACAGGGGTCTGGATCTCACACATCAATTACTAACCAGGAGACTATCCCACAGACCTGTCTATAGGCCAATCCTGTGGAGGCATTTCCCAACTAAGATTCCCTCTTCCCAGTTATGTCTAGGTCTGGACTAAGTTAACAAAAGAAGCAGCCAGCACAATAAACCCTTTGTCAACTTGACACGCAAACACATCAGTTTTTAAACTGTAATATTTCCTTTCTTGTTCATCCCCAAAATCTCATATATATTTATAATTTTAAAGTTTTTTAACTTGTCTATATTTTTAAAAGCCTAAGCTTTCAGTTAAAATAAAACATCTCTTTAAAACTTCAGTCTCTCAGCTATGTTGTCCTGAAATATTAGGAGTACATTAAATGCATTATTACTCTAAGGTGGAAGAATCAGGCCACAGTCCTAATCAAATCAAGGCAAGACCAAAATTTAACAGTGTAAATAGTTTACCGTCCATTATGTGGGATTCGTTCATGCTTGTCTGGCTTCCAAAGTGCCTGAGCGGCTCTGCCTCTCTGGATCCGCCCTCCACGGAGGGATCTTCCCAATTCTGGGGTCTCCCACTGCAACTGAGATTGTACTTTCACCAAGATCTCTGCACTGATATGTTTTGTGTGTCGACTTGACACAAACTAGAGTCACCAGAGAGAAAGGAGCCTCAGTTGAGGGAATGTCTCCATAAGATGCAGCTGTGAGTCATTTTCTCAATTAGTGATCAATGGGGGAGGGCCCAGCCTGGTGGTGGTGGTGGTGGTGGTGGTGTCATCCCTGGGTTGGTGGTCCTGAGTTCTGTAAGAAAGCAGGATTATTAAGCCAGGGGAAGCAAGGCAGTAAACATCACTCTTACATAGCCTCTGCATCAGCTCCTGCCCCCAGGATCCTATCCCATTTGAGTTCCTGTCCTGAGTTCCTTCAGTGATGAACAGCGATGTGGAAGTGTAAGCCAAATTAAACCCTTTCCTGACCAACTTCCTTGTTGGTCATGGTGTTTTGTCCCAACAATAGAAACCCTAACCAAGATAGTCTTGGTGGCCCCTCTTCAGGTTCTCACTGTTGCACATGACAGGCCTCAACTGCTCACCATAACCTTTCCATGCTTTCAGAACCTGTACTCTCTGATTATTGCCACATTACTAAGTTAGCAGCACAAGATACAGCCATGGCTCTCTCTGGATCCCAGCTTCTGTGTGCTTCTGAGTAAATACTTCCCAGACGATACTGCTCCAATCATGCCGGCTTCCTCATAATTGCCACTAATTTCTCAGCTTCAGCTAACCAGCCTACCTTGTCCCAGCATAGCAATGATTTTACTTTAATGGTTCTGGGCCATGTTAGTCACATTAGATTCTTCAGACCCAGAAGGTCAGAACCATAGAGTCATACTATAAAACAGCTCACAAAGGCTCAGATAAAGTTGTCTAGAACTTCAAAAACCAGGCTCCATCATCTCCACTGCTTTTAGCAATATCTTCCAAGTCCCATATCAGCGTATTGGTCTCTGAATAGTCAATGTATTTTCTAGCCCAAAATTTCAAACTCCTTCTAGAATCCTTCTCAAAACATATGGTCAGTTCTGTCACACTACCACCCCACTCCTGGCACCAATTTCTATCTTACATAGATTTCTATTGCTGTGATAAACACCATGACCAAAAGTAACTTGGGGAGAAAAAGGCTTATTCCATCTTACAATTAAAGTCCATTATGAAGGGAAGTCAGAGCAGGAATTCAAAATAACAGCTAAAAGAGAAGCCATGGAAGAGTGCTGCTTAAAGGCCAGCTCCCCACTGCCTGTTCAGTCTTTTTTCTCATATCATTAGGAATCATCAGCCACAATGGGCTGGGCCTTCCATAACAGTCATTAATCAAAACATTCCCCAACTTTCATGCCTATAAGCCAGTCTTATGTAGGTATTTTTCTCAATGTTCTCTCTTCCCAGATATGTCTATATTTGGGACAAATTGACAAAACCCAGTCATTACAGGACTTCAGTTGACTATTTTTAAATGTTAATATCATACTACAGAGAAGGTTGATACAAGTGTGGGGTGATTGGCTATTGGATTTAAACCTCAAGGTTACTACTAACACTTAAGTGGGGCACAAGAGGGCTCAATACCACATGGCACAAACTGGTCTCATACATCAAAAAAGATCAGTCAAGGGAGAAAAGCAATTCATTGCTTGAATACCAAGGATGCTAGCAACATATATAATGTAATCTTTTTTGTATGTGTGCGATGTACATACCTGTGTTCATGCAAGCTTGTGCATGTGTGTGGTGGGCACATGTGGGAAGGTACATGCTGGCTACTCTCCATCCTATATATTGAGAAAGGGCCTCATCTTGAGCTCAGAATTCACTGAGTCAAGTGGCTTTCAGGATTCCCTGTCTACTCAACTCCATGGGTTCTGGAATTACAGGCAGGCCACTACTTATTAGAAGTATTTATAGGAGTTTGGGGATCTGCACTCTGATCCTTACACTTGCAAGGTTAACACTATAACCTGCTAACACATCTTCCCCAGCCCCAACAATCTTTAAAGCAACCTATAAACTTATCAAAAGTATCAAGAACTCCACCATGGGAGCTGGAGAAATGGATCAGCAGTTAGGAGCATGGGTTTTTCCTTTACAGAACCTGGGCTTAGGTCTGAGCACCCACAAGAGGACTATCAACTCTCTGTAACTACAATTCCAAGGGATCTCTGGCATCTTCACATATATGGCACATAAATATGTATGCAGGCAAGACATGAATACATACATTTTTCATTGAACTCTACCGTTAAGATGTTTCTGCAAGCTTTGATCGGTATCCATCACTAGGCTCTTAGCAATGGACAAGAAGCGTTTCAACAACTGGTGATTCCACAGACCACCTTAGGAGAAGCCTCTATCCTCAAAATTATTTCATAAAGCAATATAATACTGAACTACAACACAAGCCAGAAGAAATCACAAAATATCAGATTGTAAGGTGGAGCAGAGTTACTACTGAGAGAAGCTTCCTAGATTCAGCTTTTCACTGAAGCAGAGTCGACGGCACCCTTGTGACACATCTGATATGGGATAAGCATTTGATGGCCACTGACCCAAACCCCCTAGACAATTGGATCTTGGCAAGGGTACTTCTTAAAGAATGGGACAAACTGCCAAAGATCAATTTGTGGTTCATGGAAAGGTAAAATGACCTGAAAGTATTGACCATAGAGCTAAGAAGGAAAGACAAACAGCCAAATATCACAATGTAAGTAGCCATCCATGTACAAAGAGTCACAGGAAACATGATTTCTTTGTTTTGAATGAATTCTAAGAATCAGAAAGCATCGCCCATCTGAAAATTCACATCTTACGTTTACTGCTTTTTCTTCCTTATGCAATTTTATGAATCTTAAAAACACTTCCCTAACTCAGTCTATGATTTCTGGATGACTTTCCCTCTTTCAGTCACTTTAGTATTCTCTCTTTCCCCAAACATATTTGTGTGTTGGGTTTTTAGTGTTCTTCTGGCTTGCCAGTAACACTCACAAACAATTCTGCTATTTGGCAAGAAAAATGAGTCAGTCAACTGAACCTACAGGAGAATATGCTAGAAGCACAATGGGAGGTCCCCGGGCTTTGGAGGATATAAGGGAGTCTTATTTGCTGTCTTACTAAGTAAGCTTCAAGGTAGCATGGCTTCTTCTCTCATGCGCATCAGCTTCCTTACATGAAAGGTATGTTTACCATCATCTAGGTCACTTGGATGAAGGTTAAGGGAGATGGTGGATAACCATTACAAACTGCAATCAAGAAATGAAAATTCTTCATTCCTCTCTTCTAGATTTCTCCAAACTGATCTGCCCCTTGCTTATTAGATAAGACTTTCTTAATCTTCCAGTTTAGTTATCTCCTGTGACTATATGTTCATGGTGACACAGGTCCACAAGACATAATCCAGTAATTCAACCATAGCCCTCAAGTTTGCTTAAATAAATTTTAAGAAGAGCTAATAACTCAGCCTGCATCTTCTCACTTGCAGATGCTTCAAAGATGATAGGCCTTGGTCCTCACCAATGAGCAGCCGTCAGGGGCTCTGGCTGGAAGGAAGATCTGATGCTTGAGGGCACAATGTGGTTGTGAATGCATTGACACTACTGGAGATACTTTTGTTCTTTCATTTCAGGGGGGGTTGTTTGTTTTATTTTTGCCCCTTTACAGTATTGACTAAAATATTCATTTAAGATATATCTATCAGAGGGACAAGAGGAAATGAATTTTTTCTCTCTGCCCACACTTCAGATGAGAAACAGCACATCAATTCACAGTTCTATATAAAGGCAGAAAAATCACAGAAGTCAGCCAGATTGAAGGACTTAAATTTCTTCTTTCTCATATGATCATAATTTATTTGACTTTTCCCTATGCAGCATTTTTTTCTGTTCTGTATGATGGGTCTTACAATAGCATTTCTTTTGTGGAGTCTAAATGTGGAATCAAAAGCTAAATACGAATTATAGTTTAAATACTTTAATTCTGCACAAAGTAGGAAATCAAAGCTTGTCACAGAGTATTAAGCAGCAAATTATTAGTGACCATGTCAATGTTATTCATAGCCTCAGAAGCTATAAACAGTCAAAAATGGACCACCACACCTCTTTATTTTTAAGGGACTTGTCGTTATGGAACAAAAGAACTGAAGAGTGTTTTGGGGCAGTTTGTTCTAGAGCAGTGGTTCTCGACCTTCCTAATGCTATTCCCTTAAGTACAGTTCCTCATGTTGTGCTGACCCCAACCGTAAAATTATTTTCATTGTTACTTCATAACTGTAAATTTTCTACTGTTATAAATTGTAATGTAGGTACCTGTGTTTTCCAATGGTCTTGGGTGACCCCTATGAAAGAGTCTTTCAATCCCCTCAAAAGGGTCACAGCCCACAGCTGAGAAGCCCTGTTCTATAGCTGTACCCACTCTTTAGTCAGAGGCTTAAGAATCAGTGTTTCTTCCTGTCTTCCTGTGTGGCTTACCACAACCCAATCTGCCATGCTGTTCCAGAATGTGATTCCAGAAACACATGCTATGTCTCTGAGTCTCACAAGATACAAAGATTTTAGAGAAACACAAGGTACAAGATTTTAGAGAAATCTCGGATTTCTCTAAAGCTTTAGATGAATATTGAGATCAAATAGTTGAGACTTTGGAGATTTCTGCTTTTTGGAGCAAATGTTTATTTGTTGATGATAACAAAGGAATGAACCAGTGGCAAAACAGAGAAAGATTCAGAAGCTCTCCTTCTTGGTATATTCAATAATTCTTTCTAGTGACTGCAAGAATCTAGTATATCCCACACTGTCCAGCTCATGTGTTCAGTAAATAGCCATGAAAGAAAAAAAAACCTATATTCTATACAGACTATTGAAAAAAAAAGTCTTGATGTTTATTAGAATAAGAAACATGGTGAGCTTCTAAGAATTTTGTGGTGGGACTCTCCCAGGGCCTTCCCAGAGGACTAAATCTCAGTTTTCAGCACTCCCAACAGGCAGCTCACAGCCCAGGGGATCCAGTCTAGAGTCTAGAAGTATCTGTACTCTCATGTGGACATACCCCACACACAGATACACGCAATTAAAACTAAAATACTTTTAATTGTAGAATACAATGGTTACTCTTAAATATCTTCCCTTTTCTTCAGCTGTTGGGAAAGAGCTAACATGTTACAACTGAAAGAGCCCAGGACAAGATGCCTCAAGTCTTGGCATTGAGTCCTGCATGTGACTGGGCTCTGCCGATGTGGAACATATTAAAACATCCTCTCTGGTCTTGATCTTCCATTTTATGAAGTGCCAGACCTGGACTGGGTTGCCTCAGCTCTCATTGTCTCCACATTTCAAAACATTACAACTCTTACATTTGTGTAAGCTGAACAATTAGAATTAAAACCTTTGAGGAAAATGGCTGCGAAGCATTGTTTCCCTGTGTGCCTCCGTTCTTTTATGGTTTCTTCCCCCTAAGCTAGTCCTTGCTCAGTGCATAATTTTGTTGCTGTTGTTGTTGTTGTTGTTGTTGTTGTTGTTGTTGTTGTTGTTGTTGTTTTCTTAGTTATAAGTCAAGGTCTAATAAATCACCCCCAAACTAACTTACTTCAAACAAACAGGCAAGAAAACACATTGTTGTTTTACTTGGTTATCAGTAAATGTCTAATAAATCACCCCAAAACTAACTTACTTCAAACAAACAAATAAGAAAACACATTCTCAGTATTTTGTCATGTGGCTGTCAATCAATCTGTCTGTCATACAAAAGTTTAACTGTGATAAATATCTTTCCAAATTTATTTGCATGCCTATTGCCAAACTTCAGTTGCTGACTTTGTGAGCGGATCCATAGCCTTTCCAAGTGTCCTTACTGCAGGGCATCTGGTTGGCTAAGGGAGGAGAGGCAGGAATGCCCAAGATGACAGTTACAGACATTTTGTACATAATCTTGAAAAGAGCATTCAATCAATTCTGTTATGTTCTATTTGTTGAAACTGATTCAACAAAACAGCATGGACTCAAGACAAGGGGCATTTATACAAGGAAACACCAAGAGGCAGGGACCACAGGATCACTCATATGCTCCTATGAACTTTACAGACTATGGCTCGTAGGGAAGTGTTCACTTTAATTGTGGAGTATCCACTTACCCGTGCTATAAGAAATTTCAAGTATATCTGGTATAAGGTAGAAGTTAAACAATAAGCAGGGAATGCCATATTAAAAGAAAAAGAAAAAAAGAAATGGCAGTCATATTCATAAAAGTTAGGAGCAAGCCAACCCCTTTATAAATAGTTACTCAAAAATAAAGAACCAAGGAAAACAAGATGCTTGTATGACCTGGGAGAATCTGCAGTAGACTCCGAGAGTAATGATGTTTTACTCTACCTAAACTGTTCCCTAAACAAGTGATCTCAGAAGCCTGAAACACAAAAGGCCCCAGTCACAAAGATGTCAGCTGACTATCTGACTCTGTTTGTTTTTCCACATTCTTCTTTTTGGCTGGTTTTCCTGATCCTGCCTACTTTCATCTGACCTATCAATCAGTCAGAATCCCAAATTTGTATATAGCTATAGCCAACCAGGTTCATCCCAAATCAATGCTTGACTGACCTGCAACCAAGCCAATCAGGCCATTTAAACTCAGATTCTTAGCATCCCCATCTGAGAAAATAGAAGGTGCTGTATCTCAGTGTATTTATGTTATGGGAATAATGAAGATAAAGAGTTCTTTCTGAGAAGCTGAAAGCTGCAGCAACATCCAAATGGAAAGAGATATCCTGATTGCCCAACTTCCCTAGCACAGTGAGACAAGTAACTACTGACCTCTTTCCATTTGTCGGCATGCATGTTCACATCCCGTCAGTGATTAGATGTGTTGTTATTGAACAGGGTAAGCCTATTAAGACTGTTCTGCCCATCAAGATTGTCTAAACTTTGTCTGTGAATGTGAACATTGCCAAAATCTTAAACACTTAAAACAGTAAAAGATTGATTCTCTTTGTAAATGCCCACCCCAGGATGACAGACACTCCTCTTTGTATCATTTTGATTCAAGGGTAAGTTCCAGCTCATGAATCAAGCACTGGTTCACACATCAGGAAAGAGCAAACTTAGAATGAACATGTTTCTGAGCATGCTCCTCAGGGCCTGAGTAGCATCTACCTTTTTCACACCATTGTCCAAGGCAAATCATGCACTAAAGATGGACCATGCGGAGGAAGAAGCACTACCCTCCCAGTGCCCAGAAAGAAAGGGACTCTGCATCAGGAAGCAGTGCAAATTGGCCCCCACACTATGACAGTTTGGATTTCCAGGCACCAGAGTCAGCTGCTGACAGAGTTCTAAACTGTAGGTCTGTCTCTTACTTATGGACCATTTCAGACGTTATAAAATGAGTGACTATATCAAATTTTATTATCAAAACTCCTAGTTTACTAGAAAATCTTGCCATCAGTAGTTCCGTGCATGTCTCAAACCCACAGTCTCACAGAGAGAAGTCTAAAGGGGTATACTGTGTGCACATATGTGCTTGCATCTGTGACTGTGTTCTTAGAATGCTGGAAAACGGAAAGACATGATTGGCTTAAGGTCAAGCTGAGTCAATGCTTATAAATTTCCCCTTGCAAGGTTAATGACTTAGCCCTGCCTAATTTCGCCATACTGAAGTTGGTTATAAATTTGTTAGTTCAGTTGCATCTGGTTTAGATCGACCTTCAATCACAGGCTGCTCTTGTTCCTTGCCCAAGCTTCCTCTTTCTTGGATTCCTACCACCATGCTAATCCGCAGGAACACTGAACCGGAGCGTCATTCATTCTGGCTTCTGCTCCCAGCTCTTCCATTAACGAACAGTACTGCTTTGGAAGCGTTACCTCACTTCTCCAGGCCGCATCTCCAAAACCAAGGGAGGCGGCTGGGAAATTCCTTCTAGCTGTAACTGCTTATGGTCCTAAATCATGTGGTGAAGCCAGAGAGAATACGAGTTTCTTCCTGCTTCCTGAGTTTATCAGCAACTAGAGGAGCTATCGCAACCAAAGACGGGCTCCCACACAGGACAGAATACCTGGGAAGACCAGTCACATCTCAGCACCTCCAGTGTTTGATTTTCTCACTCCCTCCTTGCCAGCCTTGGGGCACAGAGCCTCAGGTTTAAAGTGTGATTAAAATGAGCTCTATTTTAGCCTCTTTTTTTCTTATTTAAAACAAAAAATCCTTTATGTTTTCTTTGATCTGAGATTGGTTCTGCTTGTTTATTGGTTTGTTCGAGGGCAGGGTATTAATATACAGCCCTGGCTGGCCTAGAACTATGTATACCAGACTGACTTTGAACTTGTGGCAAACCCCTTGCCTCTGTTCAGAAATGCTAGGAGACTTTTCTTACCATGCTTAGCTGGGCTTTAAAGGGTTGGATATGAGGGGTTTGCTGTTCTTGTTGATTTTTTGTTTGGTTTGAGTGGGTTTGGGTTTTTACACTTGTTGTTTCTGCTCTGATGCTGATTTTTTTTTTCTTAACTACATTAAAAAAGTAACTGTTGGAGCTTTTCTTTTGATTCTTTTATCTCCATGACATTGTTGCAGCCTCTGGTAATAGTTGATATAGTCTAAGTACTAGAGGATGCTACTCTTGGTTGGAAAACTCACACTGAATTTTGTTACTCTAACTGAAGAAATAATTTCAGTAGAAAAAGTGTTTCTCAGATGTCTTACTATAAATAGATTTTTTTAAAGTGCCTTCTAGGACAACTCAATGACTTGATTGGAAATTTCTCAGCCCCTCAATAATGTCAACTTCAAGTTCAATCTCTCCTGAATTTCCCACTCTGATGAATAGTTTGAGAAGCCTCAGATTTTAGAGTCATCTACATCTTGATTCCAAATCTACTGCTGTGACCCAATTGTGTGAGCTGTCTGTGTCTTCAACTGTTCGTTAACAAAATGGACAATCCAATGAGATGTTGTGAATGGTAACACAGGGTCAGCCAAGCTCTGGGTATAGCACCTGGATGACAAATGGCTGGCCAGGTATTCACCCAAAACCACTAGGTGAGACTTGCATTGTACACATATCCGTCAGTTCCTTCAAAGTCACCTTCAAATATTAGGTCAGACATTTGAACAATGAAAAAAGGGAACTTTGGATGTGTATTTCAGTTTTCCCAAAAGTCAGCTAGAATCTTCCGAGCATCCTAGAGATCACTAACTGAACGATACTCACGCTGTCCCGCTCCCTGGCTCTGTCACACAGGTCATGTGACCTCTGTCTGAACGAGGAGGGGACAGCATCTATTTCCGTGTACACCCCACTTTAGGCTGGCCTGTGGGAAAGGTCCTGCATACATAGCCTTCTCATATATTACCATCTGTCCTTAACTCAAATATCCAAACATCATGCAGATAGACCTGCGATATGCCCTGCTAGCCTACTGCATATGAGCTGGCAGTATTCTTTTTAAATTTTGTAAAAATAAAAACATAACCCTCCCCCAGAAGAGAAAAAGTTGTCCTATTCTAGCAAATTTCTATTCAGTTTCCACCTACCATACTAAGACGTTGTCTGGACATTTGATTGGTCAAGTGTATAACCCAGTTTCACTTTTTTTCCCATAGTTCAGCTCTTTCCTTAAAATTACCCTTTCCCACCATTTCTCCAGAATAAACATAAACCTTCTATCCCTGACTTCATGGTATCCAAGTTTCTCTGCATTTTCCACCCTCATTCACATGAAGATGTCTTCCTTCAGTAACTTCTACTTTGTCCCCACTTCTCCTCAAACTCAGAGATGTTCTCTTAGACCTCAATGGAGTCTCAGAGCTAGAAGATTTAGAAACGGAAAGGGGAGGGGCTTCCTAAAGTGCCCCATGACGGCGTTCTCTAGGTCTCAGTCTTCTGCATTACAAAACAAGTGAGGCTTGCTCCTATTTCCTTGGTAAAATATAAAAATGATAGAAGGGAAAAGATTTGTCTCAGTCTGTACAAGAAGCATCATTCTTCACACTAATTTCTCATCAGTAAAATTTGAGCATACAGGTTGATTGGACAGTAAAGAAGGAAATCAAGAGAAATGAGATACACGGCTTACAAATTTCTTTCCAAGTTAAAAATCCATGCTGAACATATAATGCAGTCAGTTGATCTCTCTCGCAGGAAGGGGTGGGATCCGACAGGCTTATTTCCTTTCTTCCAAATGCCACCTTACAGCTGTGGTCATGTGGTAAAAATGGCTGGTACAATTAGAAACCAAAATTAGAAAGCCAGCAACCACAAGAGGAAAAGGCTGGGAACTACTTGAGGCCCTGACCCAGAATCCCAGCCAAGGACTCAGCTCAAACCGACACTTTGTGGCACACATGGCTCCCTAGCCTGTAGCCCCACAGAGGACATTTCTGTGTGCCTCATATGCATACCGGGAAGACTTCATGCTCAAATAACTGAGACTTTTCAACAGATCTTGCAGAGAAAGCGCACGAGATAATCAGTTACTCAGCGCAGGACCATAACTCAGCTCATCACAGGACGTCGTCAGCACTTGGGCTGCCACGGTGCTCCATCTGAGAGGGCTGCAAGTGTTTCTCATCAGAGCCCCTGATAGGAGCCTCCCTGTCTTTGAGCTATGGGTTTTATTGTTATTTTAAAGAAAAAAAAATATTGTCAAACACATGAATTTTATAACATCTGTTTTTGTTCCAAATTCCTTTTTCCCCAAAGATGTTTCATCAGTAAGAATTACCATTGAAGATAGAGGAATTTGAAAACTTCACAAGCTCGTGTACAAAAAAAAAAAAAAAGGAATTGTCAAACCCAGGGATCTAGGAGCAAAGGACAGGAAGATGCAAACTGTTCACTCTGGTACTCAAGCCTCAGTGACAGCTCAGGGGCAATGGAACACGTTGGACTTTTCTGGTTCTGCCCCACTGTGTCACCAAGATTCACCACCAGTTTAGAACGATCCCATTATGGCTCCCAGGTTGTCAGAGGCATTCACGTTATGCTCGTGCCTAGAGAGACACGGAGGATTAGAAAAACACACTGTAGCCTGGAAACCAGAGCCACAGCCCCTGACCCACCAAGGATGCTCAGCTGGGTCAATAGCACTTGCTTCTTTTAAAAATACCACCATGTGATATTACTCCTTTATTCAAACAATCCCTTGAGCTGGTTTATTTATGTGAATTAAAATTAAACATTGTGTTAGTGAATTATGTCACAATTAGTGAAATTTCAGAAAGCAAAACACTCACGATTCATATTTTATAGCCACTTCAGATGTATCAGCCATAGCAATCTGTGGGAGGAAAGACATTCTGTGTTTTTAGAGAGAGAAGGAAGAAGGTTTGAGCTGTTATTTTGGATTCAGTTCCCGATTCACATTGCTTCCCGGGGCAGTGAAGTAGTCCAGCAGAAATAGAGAAAAGTGAAATTGTAGCAGTCCAGCCTTAAAACAAGGCCTAGAACACCCCCTTTATTCAGGTTTTGGTGACATTTAATATTGTGACTGGCCTTTGGAGTTAGCCAAAGTCACTCTTCTTGCAGAATTACAGAAGGTACAGCTTGCGGCCCTCAGACTAGAGACTGATGGCACAGAGCAGAAAGGGAAACACACCTAGAGACAGCAGCATGCACATTCAGGCCCATTCCCATCACGGCTAACAGTTGTGGTCCCACCTTCATAGCCCACGTTCTGACTCCAGCCCTGGTGAACTTCAAAGGATGCCACAGAAATCCTGATTGTGCCTGTGCCCAGTCACGTGACATTCCTCTAATGCTGTGCTCTAGGCATAGAGCCTGGCTATGCGGGGGGGGGGGGGGGGGGGAAGCTTAACTCAAACTAATCTGGGGTTTGGACGAACACGTCTGCCAGCCTCCAAGTGTACTTAATACAAGCCAGGGCTGGGTTAAGAGAATGTCATTTGGTATCACTACAAGGACAGAGGCAACGGCTATTTTAAGAACAATATGGTTTTGGGTGCTCTCTGTGAAGTTTACGAGTAGTCACAGAAGAGAACATAAAACTTGCTCTATACATATAATTAAAATACAGGGTAACGAAACTGATGTGTAAGTAATAGGCCAGCAGTGTGGAGCCAGGGTCACAATAAGCATCCTGGTTGAAGGGAAAAGCAATTTGTGGTGCAGCTTTCCAATTCCTACTTTAGTGGATGGATTTGGAAAGCTCGCGTATAGTCTTCCTGGCCGCCTAGGTCTGCTTTCATAGGCCTTTCATTTAAACTTGTTCTCCCTGAAATAGCAGCTGGGTTTGGTTTGGTTTTTTCCTTCAGGAGAAATCACAGTTTTATAAATGAATTACTGTTCCATGGGAACAAACAGCTGAATTTATTTATTTTTTTTTTTACGTAATCGGTGTTCCTTTTCTCTGTCCATTATGGAGTGGAGAGGGTGATGATCCCAAACTCCGGTTCCCCTAAGATGACCTTCAACACTTCAAAAGGACTTAACCCGATTCCAGGAACATTCTCCAAGCAGGTTAAGAAAATAGAGACAATGGGGTGGGACTTTATAACAGATGTCATCAACTCGTATGCACTCTGTTGACTGTCTGTATGCCTGACTAAATAATCCACTTTGTCATTTGATAGCCCAGTGTCGGGAACTCCTCATGCCTCCTCTCCAGATGGGACCATAGGGATGGCTTTGATTGCGGACCATAAAAATGCAACTGCAAATTGGCTGGCCTCCTTTGTGACCAGGACTTGGCGCCATGGGGAGGTGTTTCACTGTTATTTCTAATAAGACCTATAAAACAGACCCCAAGCAGCCACCAAGCGGATTTATAGGGTGGTTGGGGGTGGAGACACAGTAGAGGAGAGACAGATTACGAGAGAACAGAAGATTCTCCATATAGTTTAGGGTTATAAGTGGACTGTAAACAGGGTAACCATGCAAAATGTCTGAGTCATGGCCGCGGCCTCCAGAATTTGAGCATCCAAACCACACATGTGGATTTTTTTGGAGAACATTCTTCTTTTTAGGTGAACTGTTTGTTAGAATCAGAAACCTTACTGAGCTAGAGAAGACTATAGTGAAAAGATCTGTGTACCTCATGTTGACTAATGCCAAATAACCTTTTAATTAATTAATGCTTGTGTGTCTATATGTGTGTGAGAGCGTGTGTGTGTGTGTGTGTGTGTGTGTGTGTGTGTGTGTGTATACACTTGAGTGAGAATACCCATGTAGGCCTGAAGACGACATCAGATTCACAGGAGCTGGAGTTGCAGGTTGTTGTGAACCACCCAACATGGGTGTTGGGAGCGGAACCTAGGTACCCTTAACTTTTGTGACATCTCTCCAGACCATATTCCCTTTCTTGAGAAGCAGAGTGTAAAGCAAGATTCTGCCCCAGACTAATGCGACACCAGGTCCCAGCCTCCTCCTTCAGCTGTTCTACCAGCTTCCTGAAACCAGGGACTTCTGAGAAGAGCAAGCTGTCCTCACAGAAGCACTGGTCCTAACATCAGCAGGATGCTCTTTGCTACCCACCTCTCGCCGTCCCTTGAGAACTGTGAACAAGGCTGTGAGGCAGTTAGAAGAAGCCAGGGTTGTGGGCTCCTAGGTCTCTCTCCCTTACCCTGGCTGCCTAAGACAGTGATGACCCAAGGCAGCAAAAGCAGGCTTAGCTGAGCATGGGCCAGGCAGATAAGTGCTTTAAGAAATCCTGCCTCCACTTGTCATTAAGCGCAACTGCTCGTGTTTGTTGGACTTCTGAAACTTGAAGAACACTGTGCACTTTTATCGTTACAATCTCTTTGATGCTAAACAGGCTGAGGGATAGGCAATGGGGCAACTGTTGATGTCCACTCAAAGCATTGCCATTTGTTTGATTCACAATTTCACAACTCATCTAATCTGGAGTGCACACTCATGCAAGAAACCTGTCTGTCACCCCTAATAAGGTCTTTGGTGCAAACGGGAGCAAACTCCCATAGTGTAAACAGCCCTCCCCTGCAGCAGAGAAAACAAGCTCACAGCAGGATATCGACATTTGTGTGGAGAGTTTCAGGTGTTATTCTCCCTGGGAGTTTTCAATTCCCAGGGCTCTTTATCATGGACAATGACAAAGTGTGTTTCCCTATTCTTTCTTAAAGCTATTTCACACTCGTTTCTGACACCTTTTGTGAAAAAAACTACCACAAGAGGAAAGGAAAGATATTGGATCTTATGGGATGAGAGCTTTCATTCTTGAAGATATCACACTTTAACAGTGAAAAGACACAGGACAAAGACAAGCTTAGCTTTGGCCTTGGGTCTTTCTTAGTAGCTGTGTATGACTTAATTGTTCCCTCCCCACATAACTTTTAATTTTCAAAACGAGATCCCCATATTGCCTGTCGTTCTATAAATTAAAAGGAAAATAAATAATGTATAGTCATACTTAACGATATGCATAATGTAGATTAAATATATTTAACTCTCACCCATTCTTGGATCAACCATTCCACCCCCCCTGCCCCAGGACCTTGTTGGGAACTCTGTTTGCTTCCTGCGCTGATAAGAGGGAAGAGAGCAAGGAGCAGCAAGCAAGACAAAGGAGGCTAGGGTTTCATTTCAGTTCTTTAACTGCCTCTCTGCCAACCAAGAGCCTTGCCTCTGTTAATGAAATCACCTCATCTGTGCTATGTGATAGCAGACATAATTGAATTGGACGGAGGATGGAGAGTAGACCACTGCACATTTCCATCAATCTATATAAGGTCTCAAATGTCTATAAGAAGAGAAATGGCTTAAAGAAAAAATTCCTGGGACTGGAGTACAGTTCTACCAGCCTGTGCTTAGCTTTCTTTTCTTTTCTTTGGGTTTGGTTGGTAGAACTAAAGAAAAACAAAAAAGAAGGACTTCTCAGAAAAGGCCTACCATGCCATGTAGGGGACACGGGGGGGGGGAGTGCATCAAATTAGAGGACAAGGAAAACTGCATCAGGAAGTTACAAGAAGCTCCGTGAATCCGTGTCCACAACTTTGCTGAGGTTTGCCATGTACCCATGCTATTTGGAAACAAAATCTCACTTACCAATGCCTTGAGAACCATGGGAAGTGGCAAGGGAAACACCTGCTCTAGAAGACAAAACTAAGGACAGCTAGCATTGAAAATAGCTTCTCTTTGGCCTTTCTGAAAAGGGTCTAGGGTGCTGGAGTGCTTCCACTGAGACACAAGATGATGGGCTACTATCTGAAGGTAAGCAGCAACAAAAGATGGTTTTAAAAGCACTACAGTTAGCTGACTATGGACAGAGGTGTTTTAGGAACAGGGAGTAATTCAAAGGGTTGTTTGGGTTTTTGTTTTCCTCTACTGGACATTGCAATTATAAAATAAATGCCTGTCACTCTTAATAAAGGAAGAATTCCTAGGGGGCAAGTTTTTCAATGTTTCATAGTCTATACATCAGCCCAAATTATAGAAAGTGTTTAATGACGCTAGTGATAATGATGATGATAGTGATGGTGGTGGTGGGAGTGATGATGATGGTGATAGTGGTGATAATAATGATCATGATGGTGACAATGATGACAACGATGATGATAGTGATGGTTGTGGTGGTAGTGATGATTATAATGATGATGATGATGGTAGTGATGATGGTTGAGTGATGATGATGATTATGGTGCTGATAATGATGATGATGGTGATGATGGTGGTGGTAGTAGTGATGATGGTGATAATAATGATGATGAGGGTGCTGATGGCAAAGACAATAGTGACAGCAATAAGAATGCTAATATCCAGGACAGTTGCAGTAGTAACTGTTGGCATTTATTCAGTTCTAACTGTGCTACAGGCAAATTGCTAGAATTGCATGCTCTGTATCTGCCTACATAAGGATAAGCTTATGTGACACTGGCAAAATTCCTTTGTAAATTATCAGTGGAGACACTATTAGGACCCAATATTTACAAATTTTTTATCTTTTTGCTCTTAATCATTCCTAGATTCACATTGGTCAGTTACTTCAAATTCAAGTCCATCTCAGCTTAAAAAGACTCTTCTATGGCATAGGGAGAAAAATCCTTGTAAGAGAAGCTACTCTTCCAAGGAAGAAGAATACTAACCTACTTGGCAAAAAAAAAAATCATACAATGTGTTCTTATTATATTTTTTCTCCATACCAAAATCCTCCAAGATCCTTTCCACCTTTCCACCCACCAAATACTATGCTCTTGATCTCTGTATCACTATCTCTTTCAAAAAAAAAAACAAACAAACAAACTCAAGACAACAGCAACAACAAAATTTTAATGAAGAATATCAATAAGACAAAAAAAACCCACCAGAACTAAACAAAAAGCATGCAAAGAACCATGGAATCCATTTTGTCTTGGCTAACTGTTCTGGGGAATGGGGCCTGTCCTAAAGAGCAGTTGATATACCCAATGACACCCAATGGAAAAAACTGATTTTCCCTTTCTTAGCAGGTATCAATTGTAAATAACTTATTGGTTAGGAATGGAACTTTGTGCCCAATTCTCCTTCTAGGATTTTGTCTTGTTTGAATCTGTGTAGGTCTGTGTGTGCTAACATAGTCTTTTTTAGTTTATTTGTGTATAAGCTTGTTGTGTATGGAAGACACTGTTTCATCGCGGTCCTCTCCTCTGGCTCTTACAACAATTCCTCCCCCTCTTTTGCATAGATTCCTGAGCCTTGAGGGGAGGGTTTAAAAAACACACTTAGGAATGAGTGGTTCAAAGTCTCTCACTCTCGCACTGTCCAGTTGTGGGTCTGTGTGTTAATTATCATCTACTGTAAGAATAAGCCTCTCTGATGATGGTTGATCAAGTCACTGATCTACAGGTATAGCAGTATGTCGTTAGAAGACATTTTATTGCAATGTTCCTTGAGCAAAATGATAACAACATTTCTCTGAGGGCCTGTGACCTAGTCTCAGGTTCTTGGCCACTTTAGCAAATTCATATATAGTTCTATCTCATGAAGTGAGACTTAATCTAATCAAAACATGGTCAGTTACTCTCATAATCTCTTTGCCACTACTGCACCAATTTATCTTGTAGAGAGGTTGCTGTTGTAGGTCACAAGGTTTGTAGCTGGGTAACACTGATGATTAACTTTATCTTCTGAGAGCATGCAAAGTGTCCTCCAGCACCATGAATGCCGGTCAGTAGGGGCAAAGTTTTTAGTTTGGCAACACCTCAAATTCTCATGACCTCAGAAACTGTGTCTTCAACAATAATGCCTTATCATTAGGTTATCAAAAATAACTTGACAATAGCTTGTGTCTGAGAGGATGGTGGCTTTGGGACCCCTTTGACCAACAACTCCATAAGATGTAGCCCACTTGTGGCGCTAAAGGTTTTACATGTCAATAAGATGTCTAGTTGGAGCATTGTCTCAACATTACATGATAGCTTTATTTATGTTGTTTTCATATAAGCATATATTATAGGAATCTTCTGCAGTAATGGATTTCCACATGACTTTTTTAACTGGCTTTCAGTGTTAGTTAGTTTTTCCTCCCCATAGTCCCTATTCTGACGTTCACCTCCCCATGTAATCCTCTTGTTAGTGTTTCGTTTTATCTCTTTATATCCCATTTATGCTTCCTTGGAAGATCCCCTCCTCCTCCTGGCCCCTTCCCTACCTAACTTCTGTGGTCATTTGGATTGAAACACACAAAAAATTATCTAAAGCTTAAATACTAACATTCACATGCAATATTTGTATTTGGGCTCTATGTCACCTCTCTCAAGATGACTGTTTCTATCTCCATTCATTTAACTTCAAATCTCATAATTTCATTTTAACAGTTGCATAATATCCCATTGTATATAAATGGGGTATTTATTCGTCTTTTTTATCTTCTGTTGATGGACATCAATTTCTGGTTGTTATGAACAGAACAGCAACGAACATAGATGAGTAAGTGTCTCTATGGTAAAACGTAAGAGCCCTTATGGGTATGTGCTTTAATTTTTTTCTTCCATCTTATTTTATGTCTGTAAGTGTTTTGTGTGCATGCATATTTATGCAGTGCCCTTGGAGTCAAGAAGGGGGCATTAGATCCTCTGCAACTGGAGTTACAGACAGTTGTGAACTGCCACGGGGGCTTCAGTAATAGAACTCTGGTCCTTTGAAAGACAAACACTTGTTTTTAACCTCTGAACTATCTCTCCATTCCAGTTGATGCAGATCTTAACTGTGACTCTCAGCAAAGAAAGTGATCATGTGTGATTTTACTTTTTTTGTATCTTTGCTTATTTATTCCAAATATCAAACAACAAGTCTTCATCGTTTCTGAAATAAAGGGAAAGATATCCAAGAACTGTTATTTAAACAAATAAATCTGCATAATCCATGATATGAATTTGCATCAATAAGGAAACATAAGGTTCTAAGATAAAGTGCAACCCATGTCATGAAGGAAACACAAGAATAAATTCCACGGGTAAATTCTGGATGCTGAAAATAAAAACCAAATTGATTTCTTGAAAGGAACTTAGCGTTTTTCTTCAAAAATTAAAATGTTTAATAAGGAGGATAGGGATGTTCGTAGAGGCCTTGTCTAGTACACAAAACCCTGAGTTCACTTCCAAGTACTATATCAACTGCTACATAGAGTTCCAAGTCAGCCTAGGATACTTAGAACAAAATTCAAAAGAAATGCCATATATTGCCGTGACAGTGTCAACAGGAAGACAGTCTTCTTGAATATAATGAGTTGTATCCCATAGCTCTTTATTATTACATAATTAAAATGGATAAAAATAGGCCCTTGAGTGTCTGCATGGTGAGTTTCACAAAAAGCCTGGGCAAGTTATACTTTTACAAGTCCAACCTCAATCTGATGCAATCTGCTTGATGAGTCATCAGAGCTGAGAGAGAGAAGACCTTCAGTAATGCTCTGTTCAGAACTGGTCGTGTTCTTCCCGATGTGTTCATGCTCGATAGTAACCACACACACGTCTAACCTGTGAAAGGACCAAATGTAGACTCCTATAAAATGTGCCAACTAAAAGAACCTCATGAGAGGGTTACTATTTTAGAATAAGAATGAATCTTTCATGTCTGACATCTTCTGAACTGTCTGAAATTTGTAATTCTAATTGGTGTAACAGGGTATAGTCATACAACTTGAACCCCAAACCTGATATTGCTAATCCATAATATTCAAGCTTCCTGTCTTGGGATAATTGGAAGAATATCTATGTTCTTACACAAAGAAACTCTAGAGAGCTGGGTTTTTATTTGTTCATTGATGATTCATTTAGCAAATCACTATGGGTTAAGGATTTAAGTGATAACTTGTGATACTTAAACAGCCTTGTCTGCATTCTC
This sequence comes from Microtus ochrogaster, assembly GCF_000317375.1. NCBI lineage: Eukaryota > Metazoa > Chordata > Mammalia > Rodentia > Cricetidae > Microtus > Microtus ochrogaster. The sequence continues at coordinate 19,988,599 of NC_022016.1, forward strand.
CTCTGATCCTTACAATAATATCACTAAGCAGGTTCAGAAATTTATAGTTTTAATGAGACTGAAATGAATGTTCAGAAGTCAAGTGATAGCTCATATTTACATAACTGGTAAATATAAAATACTAAAACTAGGGTCAATTTCATCATGATAACTAGTGGGGATGTAGACTGTATGAATGGACACATGTGTCCCTTGGTCCCCAGCTGGTATGCTGTTTGGCGAAGTTGTGGTATCTTCAAGGGATGGGGCCTAAGGGCAGGAATCAGGTCACTGGATTGGGAGAGAACCCAGTTTGAGTTAGGGCATGAGATATTGGCTTCTAAATTGCCTGAGGTATGAGCAAGATGCATTAAAAATCCCAACAACGTGGAGGAATGTGCCATCATGCCTTCCTTCGTACATCTCCAAGGAAGCTAACATTTGGGCAGTCAAGAAATTGTGACTGTCAGATGACTCAAGTGTTGAATAAAAATATCAAACTTACGAGCTAAAATATCGGCAAGAATTTTTTTTTTTTTAGATTAAGAAGTAAAGGGAAGACATTTGAGGTAACAGAAATGGCAAAAGATCTAATGGGAACTTTCAAGTGATTCAAAGGTTCATAAAATGATCTGTAGGATTGAGGAGTCCACATACACTCAGTGACATGTACTAGGATCTGAAGAACCTCACAGAGGAGAAGACTAATATTGACAATTGTCTTTAACGGACACTTTATTAACCTGATAATATGTACCATAATGGTAGTCATTGTTCCTGTTTTCCTAACGCAGAATCCAGGTACCTGCTATAGTGAGTTGAAAAAGCGACAATATCTTCCTGTCCTAAGAAGCTCTCTTAGTTTATTTTCTGCTGTTGTAACTGGACACAAAAGACTAAAAAACTTGCTAAGAAAAATGTTTTATGCATTTCATAGTCTAAAGGTTTATTCATCTCATGGCTTGGGGACTCCAGGGAAAGGGGGTCTTGCTGATACAGCCTCTACTGAACTCTTAGCCATGCAGGGCTTCATAGGGTAAAAGGTTAGAGCTTGAATTTGAAATGTCCCCCCATAGGTCTGCTTTGCCGGTTGCCTATTGGGGAGGTAGTAAAAATTTGATGGGATTTGTCCTAGCAAGAAGTGGGTCACTGGAAAGGGTGTCTTTGGATGTTATTATGGGGCCCTGGTCCTTCCTCTGTCTCCCCTTCTTCCTGGTAACCAAGAGGCAAGCAGCCTATAGTGCATGCTCATGTCTCTACAATCCCTGTCTTGCCTCAGGCTCAAAGCAATGGACCCAGCCAACCTTGGATTCAAATTCTATGGAATGATGAGCCAAAAACAGAGCTTGCCCCTCCTTAAGTTGTACTGTGGTATTTGTCACAGCCACAGAAGCTCTGACTAACACAGAAGCATGTGAGTGACAGGCTATTATAAGAGATCGCTCTGGAGATAAGCCACTGGAAGGGTGGAGCCCATGACCCAATCACCTTGCAAAGGCCTCAGCTAGTTTCTCCTCCTAATAGCTCATGACTGAGACTGAATTGCAGTGACTGCTTCCTCCTCCTCCTCCTCCTCCTTCATCCTTTGGGATGGAGTTTTCTATGTTTCCCATGCTGGACCTTGGATTCACCGTTCCCTAAGCGTTAGCTTCCTGAACGACTGCAGTGGTTAACTACACTAGGCCAGGCTTTCAACATAAATTTTGATGTTGTGATGGACACATTCAAGCTGATGCAAAAGCATCTAACTTTTCAACATGGCTTTGTTTCTACTTCTTCAATCCTTGGTTCAGGACTGAACTTCTGACAAAAATGTGGCAGAAAGGTCATCATCTCCAAACTCGGGACCTACAACGCTGCTTTTCACCAGTTTGAAATACTTTCTTGAGACCACAAGAGAGGACACAAAAGTACCACAGGCAAAAACCAAACGGTACTGTATATCATGAGGGAGATTTTCTGGGGCTCTGCTTTTTGACCAGGTTAAAACATAGAAACCACGACAGAAACCATTCTTGGTTAGGATGTACTAAATCTAATTTTTTTTAACATAGAATGAAACTTCCTGAAATGGCAAACCGATAGTGTTAGGACTTTCTAGTCATTTATTGGAAACTATAAATCAAATTAGTATTTAAATTAGTGTTTGAAATGAAAGCTAATTTAAATAGCCTAGTATTCTAAACATCTAAAGAAGAAAGTTTGCAGCGCTTCATGATTGCAATAATCTAAGACTTAATGAGTAGTTATAATAAAGATCAATTCAGCTGAGGATGGTAGTTGCCTACCTAGTATTCATTCTTCCTTTCATTCTTGGTAATAAAGTTCTAGAATTTCTGACCACACGACCACCCAATATCAAAGCTAGATTTGCAGGGCTCCTCTATAAACAGCCTCAGGACCATGTTTAAGGGATTAAGTTTGAGTGGAAAAGTTACCAAGTAGCTTCTTGGACCCCTCTTTCCTGGTCTTTTCCTACAGCTGTTGGCCTGGAGCACAGATAAGCCTCATACTCACTCAGATACCATCTTGAGTCAGGAAGAGAAAGGCTACCCATGAAACACAGCAAAATTGAAAGAGGCCTGCGTACTCAGATACACCGCAGAGGCCCCATAACCAAACATCTACCTTTGCATTACTTTTATATTAGAAACCATGAACTATTATCATGATGGAGTTACTATTATTATAGAGTTTCTGTCACATCCATATCCCTTAACAATTGATAAAAGAAAGATAAAGAGAATCAAAGAGCCAAGTATTTGTATGTGCTTGGTATAGGGCATGGAGATTATATACAAAGAAATCTTTATGTACTTTGGCTCATTGGTAGAACACTTGATGAGGAAGAATGAGGCCCTGTGTTTAGTCCCCAGCACTGAAAACATTTGCAAACTTTTATAACTTTCTCCTCTGTTATAGATTTAATCTCTCTCTCAGGCAACACACCAAAAAACTTGAACCACAGGAATTTGTCTACTCTTATTCTACAGCCTGAACACCCAAAACAAAAATTGTAACAATTACCTATTCTTAAGTGATATTATAAAAAGGTCCTTGATAGGCATGGGATGGGATAGGGCAGGAGCAAAGAGAGTGGTGGAGCAATGTTCCAAGTGCTCTTGCCTGGCATAGAGTTGTACCCAAGTGAGAAACATTTAAGTCATTACAAGTTAGCCAGGAGAAATGGTGATTTGCAATAGGAAGTCGGGAATCCATTAGTCAACAAGATAGACAAGACTCCCAACTGAGTGAAGCCTCCATTCTGGCAGGAAGACACCAAAACAACAAACCCAACTTGTAGATTAATGATATGAAGTGTTAGACAGTAATACATCTGCTCTAAGAATAGAAGAAATTACAAAGCTGGCAGAAACACTGCCAGGGATTGGACAGTCCACATATTGCTAGAAGGCAGTGCATTTGACATCATAGGTAGAAGAAAGGTTTACTCCAGATTAATTTTCAAAAATAATAATTAATTCTATGTCTTCTGATCAGTGAAATAGCCTAAGCACTTGCTCCAAATGTAGATGAAATCAATGTGTTCTTTAGTACAGAAAAATTAAAACCACAATAGTATCCATATTGCCAAAGCTGCTGTTTGAAAAAGAAACAGCCATGGCAATCTTTGAAGCACAACTCATGGTTTCTGAGTTGTTGCTAACTACTGAGCACTGTGCAAATAGCTTGGCTATGATGGCTTCCTAGAGGGACAACTACTCCTGTTCTTGTGAGTATATAATGTCATGTGTGTTCCACAAGGCACACCCCTCTGTGTGTGTGTGTGTGTGTGTGTGTGTGTGTGTGTGTGTGTGCGCGCGCGCGCCCGCTTTGTAAATACTAAGGTACTATTGCTAACCCCTAAAGCCTATAGTAAATAGTTAAAACACGAGTTGGTGAAAATGACACTAACGGAAACCTTTCTGGATATGTAGTTGAGCTGGATGGTAACTTGCGGAATAAATTTATTAGCTGCCGCTTCAATGAAAGAATTACAATGCACCATAATGTTCATTCTAATCAAGGGATGCCTGGAGAGATTGCCTTTCAGACTGTAAATGTGCTGCACACATTTGTCTCTGAAGGAGACTGTGCATCCCAGCTGCTGAAACATTTGGGAAGGTGAAAATTTTGTGGACTAACACATTCCTGTGGCAGGGCAGAAGATGAATGTGGCAAAGGATGTTTTCACAGGACTGACAAATCATCTCATCCTCCATGAGTTCACAGTTACACCAGATAGGGTGCTGTAAAACTTACTCTCCGAGGGTCCATGGCAGCTGAAAAGATGTGTCAGCCGAGGAAAATGGGCTTCTTCTTCTGAACCACCACAGGGAATTGGGGGAAGTAGAAATTTGGACAGCTCTCAAAAGATGGGCCGAGACTATATCATATGTTTTTAAGTGGTTATGTGTCATAAAATATTTTTTATTTGTGGTAAAAGATAAACAAGGTAACTAACCAAGGGTTTGTCTACTTCTTTAGAAATTGTATTGAGTTAACCCAACCTGACAGTGTTCTACTTTATTTCTGAATCAATCCACGTAGTAAATAATTGCCAAGAAGTCGAGTTACACAGAACTTCGAGAATCAGGATTGTAGGTGGGAACACTGGACTCCTTCCCAACATACATATACACATAAATACATGCATACATACCCACACAGTGCATAAATACTTTCACCAATACACACACATGGAAACACGCACGCACACACACAACTTTATGGTGTTGTTGACCAAGTCACCATTTGTTTCTTTTCAAGTTCTAAGACTCTCTTCCTGGGTAAATTTTGGACTGTTGTTTGGATTGGCAGCCTCTACTCCCTTTTCCTTCGACAATAGAACTCACGTTACTTTCTTTAAAACTACCTTCTCCTCAAGTATTAGTCTAAACTGACTTCACTTCAGCTAAGGAATGGGTGGCTTTGGTTACCAGCAGAGATTTGCCCCTGGCTGCAGGGACTGGCCTCCTGTGAGTTAAGTTAAGTCAGATCCAGTGTCTTAGGGAGGCTGTTGAGGTAAGTTCTCTTTCAGCTCAGACATGACATTGGAAGGGATTACGGCAGGGTTCAGCTCCTGGAATTTCAAGAAACAGAACAAGGTTTCCCAATACCCTAATGGGAAAAGATGGAGGGGCAGGTCAGCTTGTGTGGCTGTCCAGAGCTTTCCTCAGAATCTGTTCCTGTCTCTGATGACGCTCCTCCCTTGTTTTCTGTGTTTCTTCCACACCAGCCCTGTAATCTCCAGAGACTCTGTGATAAGGAAACTCTGGGCGGCCAGCCACACCTTCCCTGTTTCTCTCTTCTGCCTCCAAACTGAACATAGAAAAGAACTCCAGCATCAAGCTGACTGTAACCTAATCCAGGTGAAATGCGGCATCGGCAAGACACCACATCCTTTACCTGATCTCATCGAATCTCCTTAAAAACAAAGCGCAAAAGGAAAGAACAGAGACAAATCATTGACCTAAGTAAGCCTTCAAGTTGGATTGGTCTGTCTTTCATCACTGGGTCCAGACTGCAGACACTGTCAGGGGACTTTTGTTTCACATTATCATTGGATGTATAAACAAGACCTATCTCTTCTCAT
>NC_022016.1:19994280-19996001 GCF_000317375.1 Microtus ochrogaster
CACACACACACACACACACACACACACACACACACACCATATTAATGCACTAATGCTCTCTGGCTTTCTTATTTCTCTTACCCAACACAGACACAAATGCTCTAAGGACCACATGACTTAAAGGGGAAATGCTTTATTTTCCATAATGAGAACATTCTACCATCTTAGCCCCTGGCTTTAGTATCTGAGACTTAAAAAGAAAAAAAAATCCGACAAACAAAGGCCAAGGAAGCCAGAGCAGCTGCCTCCAAAGAGTTAAACCAAGATCAAAATCAAACGGCACGCTGCGCCATGTCTTCTGCATGACTGATACTGCAATCGATCTGCAGCGGTTCATTTTCTCTCTGGAATCTCTGCCTACTGAGAACAAATACAAACACATGTGGAACCAATAGGAAGCAGACTAAGGGCTTTAAGAGTTCTGCACCAACCTGTGTCAGAGAGCACTCACTTTGCAGATGGGGCAATTAATAAAAGGGTCCGATAGCATGACTGCATCAAGGTGCCTTTCCGTGTTAACAATCCTCTTTTGTCCTCCTCCTGGAGGGCGCAGATGGATTCCAGTGTAGAATAAGCATGGCATTGTGTGCTGATGCACCCCTGAATGGTGTCTCAGCAGGAACAGAGGCCCAGGTGTCCTATGTCCCCCTCCATACTGATTCTTTCTCCCTACCGGCGTTTTTTAAGTGCTAACGTGGCCATTAATCAGTAGGAAATTCAACTTTGTAAGTAAATCCACTTTTCAAAAATACATGCAAGGGAAAGACTTGCCGCCAAAATATTGGCAGTTCATACACACACCTCATTTTTGACTTAAGTCACAAGTGTCTGATTCTTACTCTTCAGCTGGCAATGAGAGTTTATTGAAGCCAGTCAAGGCTGCACTTGGAGCAAGTGTTGTTTTATGTTTTGAAGATGTAGGAAATGAGGGTACATGGCCTTTTACCTACCGGGCCCTGGAGTTGCGCTAGGTTTCCAGCTGGGCGTGTTGAATCCTGCCTCTCGCCCTGTCTTCATGGCCCTTTATGCCAGATCAATGAGGGAGGAATTACTATTGGACCTCTCTGAGCTAGGCTGGGAGAAGGAAATGTGTCTGTCACTCCCCTAGCAACTGTGTGAAGCCAAGTGAGCACTTCCCAAACCAAATGTCACTGAGATTTAGTTAAAGAGCCATCTGCTCATGACGTGACTCTTCCCGCAGACACCAAAGCATTCCAAGGAAGGCAGTGGAAGCTGTCCCACTGTGGACTCCCCAGGCCTTGGTGAGTCTGAGCTAGACTCCAGGAGGCCACTGTCCACCTTCACTCACATTCGGAAGAATAGGCGTTGAAAGCAGACAGATAAGCAGACAGCTTAACGGACTGCCTCAAAACTTCAACTCCTGGGTCCTAAGGCCCTGGACCCCAGTCTCCTGCTGGGCTTTTGCTCTATCACAGACCCTTGGTATGAGAGTACCAGGGGATGATCAGCATTCACCTGGCCAAACGTGTAGAGCTCTGCTTCTCCTTGACTAATTATCCCAGGCAGGATGCTGGTTTTTGTTTTGTTTTGTTTTTTATCTCTACATCATTTGGCCAAAGGATCCCTAAGTGATCAGGCACTTATGGTCTTGGTATTGTCTTGGTTAGCTTTTATTTGTATGTGTGTATGTGATGTGTATGTGGTGTGATGGTGTGTGTGTGTGTGTGTGTGTGTGTGTGTGTGTGTGTGTGTGTGTGTGT
>NC_022016.1:19996436-20005151 GCF_000317375.1 Microtus ochrogaster
TCTCTCTCTCTCTCTCTCTCTCTCTCTCTCTCTCCCCCCTCTCTTCCTCTCTCTCTCTCTCTGCCTATGGATGAGGATGTAGCTCTCAGCTACTACTCCAGGGCCTGCCTGCATGCTGCCATGCTCCCAGCTATGATAATGGTGGACTAAACCTCTGAGATGTAAGCAGGCCTCAACTAAACGCTTTCTCTCCTAAGAGTTTTATTGGCCATACAGACTCTTCACAGCAGTAGAATACTGAATAAGACGTGCTATAAGCTGAAATGCCTACCCCCCCTCCCCCAGATGCTTTTGGTCATGGTGTTCATCACAGCAATAGAAAACAAACTAATATATATAACCTCTGATGAAGTTCCCCTCCTTGAAATTCAGAACATTTAAACATTTCAGCATAATAGTAGAGAGAGGACATACCAATTTCCCTAGTAAATCCCTGGGAATGACAATGTGACATGTTTGATCCCCCTCTTCTTTCTAGACCAATTAATTTCTTTTTATTGTGAAAGAAATCATCAGGGTTGTGCAGTAGCTATCAGATCTTAAAGGATGGAGCCCCATTTTCTCTAAGTATTATATGCTCTCCAGACTCAAGTTGAGTCACTTTTGGTCAGTCTGTGCATGGCTCAGGGTGGCAGCTCTGAGGGCAGGGATAGGATCAGTGGATTTGGTGGTAGCATACCAACCCCAGTACTTCCCTTCCTGAAAACCAGCATTCACTATCCTCTGGAGTTCTTCGGTGGTGTGCGATGAACTCAAAAGGTGGCAAAGACCTTGCCTCAATCAAATCCATACTACCTGATGATTCCAGTTTGGATGAAAAGTTGCCATGTAGAAAGTGGAGTGGGGGGTTTCAACGAAGTCAGCTCACCCCTACACAGTAGCTGGCCTGCTCATAGAGTGGTAATGGCAGCAGCTGAGCAGTGGGCAGTGGTGCAGACATAGTGGCTATTAGCCAGCAAGAGCAGCTTCCTAAGGAAATGGGAGTTCATGCTATTGGATCTATGAAGAGCCTCTTCCTTGCCAACACATGTATACTACCAATGTCTCTGTCATAGCCGTGTTGAGATTTCTTGTGAGATGATGACTAGCAAATCTTTCTTTCTGCTTGAGTTTTTACTCCTCTTTCCTTGTTAGGTGTTGTCTGGAAGCCTTAACATGTGACACTAAGGTGCCCATTGTTTATCGCCCCCCACTAAGTCTGTACATCTAACCTCTCTGAGACCAGTTTACATCACATTTTCCTATGTTTCTTCTTCTGCCCTACGGTCAACCGACAAAGCCTTTCAAAACTACCCATGAGTCCATCTGTTTTTTTTTATTTTGGATAACTTCTATTCATACATAAAGTGGTTGTAGAGGCATATTGTTGGAATATCTGCTCTTTGGAAGGATTTTATCTGGGTTTTTGAAATAGCCTCGTATGGAAAATATCCTGAAGTTACAGCCCGGGCTTTGACCTCTGCCCACGTACTGAGTTGATCCATACATGAACCGAGATTAATCCTTTCCTCCTCTTTCTATTTTTCTTGGATATCTGTCATTTCCTTTAGGGTTTCAGGACCAAAAACCATCTCAGACTTAACTGTAGGTCAGCTGCACTCAAGTTTCTGATGTCTGTCTTTGCCGTGTCTCGATTTTGCAGACTGAGTACCACCCTTGCCCAACTCTTTTCTCCCTTATTATCCTGTGACTACTTATCATCCTACTTATTATCTCTGTGATGCCCTAAACAGACTGGCACTCCAGGCTTGACATTAATTGTTCAGTGTAAAAAGTCATTGCTTCCAGTGGTTCCCTCTCACCCCAGCCTCTGGTTCTGGAAACGTGCTCATCCTATGGTATCAGTTAACTAGTGTCTAACTGCATTTTCTACCCTCAGCCCACAATGAGTTTTTCAGTGACGGGGGTCAACATATTCCCAAACACGGAAGAAAGCATAGGCACCAGGCACTCCTGATGAACAGCTGTATGTGGGTAACAGTTTCTACAACTGTATCCAATATATTTTGCTAGCACTTGCCCACTTCCTGGAGCATTTAGATACTGTTGCTTGCAGTGTCTGTGTGAGGTATGGGAAGCAAGAGTTGCTAGAAGGAAAAGTCAACTAGAAAGGTTAAGGCCAAGACCAAACACTCTTACTGGAAGCTTCGAAACAAAAGACACTTTCAAAACGATCTACCTCTGGTTATAGGAGAGTCCCCAAAGCAGTTTCAGCTGAGGTCTTACTTACTGCCTTAAACACCATTGGCTACTGCTTCATTGACATGGTAAGTGACCACACATGACATGACTATATGCTTTACATGAAGCTGATATACACATCACTCCAAAATCATCATCTCAGCTTTGGGCTTACTGCTTTCCCATCCCTGCTCTTCTTCATATGGCCAATGCCTACTTAGTTCGCAAGAGAACTCAACCCATTTCTCTTCTTTCTTCCTGAATGTTGAATTAAGAGCGGCGGAGCTGCGTCCCCAGCACCCGGCCGCCTGCACGGCTAGCTTTATACCCGAAATAATTACATGGAAACTGTATTCTTTTAAACATTGCCTGGCCCCAATAGTTCCAGCCTCTTATTGGCTAGCTCTTACATATTAATCTAACCCATTTCTATTAATCTTTGTAGCCCACAAGCTGGCTTACCAGGAAAGATCTTAACCTGCATCTGTCTGGAGTGGGACAATCATGGCGACTCACTGACTCAGCTTCTTTCTCCCAGCATTCTGTTCTGTTTACTCCACCCACCTAAGGGTGGGTCTATCAAATGGGCCTAGGCAGTTTCTTTATTAATAAGAAATCACTCTCACATCATTTCCCCTTTTTCTGTTTAAACAAAAAAGAAAGGCTTTAACTTTAACATAGTAAAATTACACTTAACAAAACAGTTATCAAGTAAGAATTACAGTTACAATATTTATATCTATTTTATCTATCATAACTAAGGAAAACTATAACTATCTATCCATTCTTCAGTTCCATCAAAGACTCCAGAAGGATATAATATTACCTAAGCAAATAAGAAATAAATGACAGAGACATCTCGCAGCCTGGACAGTCACCCAAAGTTCCTCTGTACCGTTGGGGCATCCATCCTCGGCCTAGAGGCCCATAGTTTCCAGAAGACATTTCCATGAAGCAGGAAAATTCCAAAGACAGTTCAGTCACTTTCTGCTGTGTCCTACAGAATATCTCGCAGACTCTCATGAATCAGGAACCCCGAAATACCATCTCACCTTTTGGCAAGTTCAGCAGTCCTCTCTCTGTGGGTTCTCTGTGTCCAGTTTATGCAACAGTCCAGGCAAGAGCAGTTTCTTGCCCAAATGGCTATCAAGCTCCATAAGGATCCTCTTCGATGCCCATCTTCCTCTTTAAGTAGATTGGCGCTGTCAGGAGCAGACGTGTCTCATTGTCATGAAAAACCCTAAGTTATTAAAACATTTAAAATGCCATATTCTGCAGTCTTTGAAAGATATGAAGAATGCCTATCTAACTGAAATATATCTTGATATATATAGAAAATCTAACTAACATGACTACAAGCTTGATTATTAGCAATGATTATCCATTAACAACCTATATTTCCTAGTTATACATTACATTTTTAAAAATGAACTACACAATCACAATACCTTAATCAAGAGCAGAAATACATATACATATAGCAAAATTGACCTTAAAATCCATACCAATGCAAATTATTCATACCTATATCACCTGAACACCCTCTTAGCCCCTTTGTTTTCTTCTTTTTTTCCCCCTCCTACAATTATTTTTGCCATCATTACATTGAAATTGTTTTGTAAACCCTCATTAAAAAGTAACCTCCTTGAGGGAAGGGACCGTGGCTTATCCTGTCACAGCCATGATGTTGATCTGTTGCCTGGCATGTCACAGGCACTCTTCCAACATGACTTATTAAATGTGTGAGGGAGTAAATGAATGAGTGAATACATTAATGAATGTTCACATACGCTCTCATTTCATTTCCAAAAAGAACCCGAGGCAGCCAAGTTTTTTTTTTTTTAAAAAAAAAAAAAAAAAAAAAAAAAAAAAAAAAAAATCCCTGCAGCTTATGGAGTAGCAGCTCAAAATATGTAAAACCTGGCAGAAGTACATGTCTCTCTGTGTGGAATGGCACGCTATTGGGGTATAAATATGGGTCTTGGAAAAACCCCTCATCTCAAGCTCCCAATACCCAGATTGGTGACAGCAGGGTGTCTTCTCACAAGGACCAGAGATCCCAGCCAATAGCACTTCAAGAATGTGCAAGCAAAGAGTTAACAGTCTCACAGCTGTCTTTCATTGGAGGTGTTAATGAGGTGACAGGGGGGAGATTTTAAAATGAAATCGCCTTCAGTTGTTCCGTTTAAATTCCAGCACAATGGGGAGGAGAAGGGGGTCTCTCCAGCCTTCCACTTTGCCAGCCCCCACTGGACTGGGGTCTGACCCCAGCTCTGTGGTTTTACAGGCCTCAGAATGGTCCACAAAGGGCTCAGAGCTGCGCACTTGGTTTCGAGCTCTCAAGTTGCCTTGGGGAAGTTACTAAAGTGTGCTTGCCAGAGATCCTCCGGGTAGGAGAACGATTCAAAAACGAATGTGCGGTGAGACAGATATACGATGTCATCTGGGAGAGCAATCAGAAACTGGGCACGGCATCTCTCGAGTGGACTTTTGACTTGCTTCTTTGGAAACTGTTTCTCTGGTACTGGAGACAAATGAAGGGCACGGTTTTAAAGGAAAGGCGCCTCCGAGACGCTGTCCTGACTGCGGGGAAAGACCTAGCACACAGCCAGAAATGGCCTCCTTGAACACTGCCAGCATCTTCAGCAGCCTCCTCATGGAGACATTAGAAATAAAAAGACACGCAGAAGGTTGCTTTGCTTGCACCCCAAGATTTTAATTTTCAGAGGACACTACTCCTTCAAGAAAGAGATGAGCTGACATCTGTGCAGAATAGAGGTCACTGGAGGATCCGAGACACATCTGCACTAGTCTGAGGACACAATTCAACTCATTGTGTCTCAGGTTTCTTAAGTGGAAAGAGAAGCCATCATCCATCCTCGGGGGGAGGGGCTGGGATGCGTTCCAACACGATATCATGAGACAAATGTTTAGTGCAAAGTCTAAGAACACAATCGCTGTCAATAACTACGGGGAAGGGGACAGTAGATGTGGTAACTGATTTGAGCAAGGCCTAACGGCTGCGCTGCTGGGATGTCTACTGAACTGCTAGCACAAGCAAGGCTATTCGATTTTCTCAGGACTCGCGATGACAACTGTGGGAGGAGAAGAGCTCAGCTTTCAGACGAGATGTTCAATCTCTCTGAGCCTTAGTTTTCTTCTCAAGAAAATGGGAATCACAAGACCTGCCTGCGTGTGGGCTCTTCGTCATGTTCCAGTAGCTGAGAGCTGGGGAAGTGATGTGGTTGGTTAGCATAGAGAGGCCCTAGGATTGTCCCCAGCACCAAAATTCTACTAATTGACCTGGCCAGGACAAAGTCATTCAAGTTCATGGCAAGGGGTCTTTATAGAGACTGATCTCAGGTTCCTAACTCAGCCTCTCATGGTCTTCCTGGAATTTGCATTAAGATGCTGTGGAAGCGGTGCCTACTCGGGAAAGAGAGAAAACAAACCACGAACTCCAGTCCCTCACTAATGCTTTAATTTCAGTGACTACTGGTCACGACCTGACTCTTACTTTCCAGTGAAGAAATTCAGAGATTGAACATTATCCCAGTTCCTCACCACAGTGTGATAAGTAGCGTTCTTCTCACCCATCAAAAATGTTGCCAAGGTTAAAAATGGGCCAGAGCTAAATCCCTGCAAATGGCGGGGAAGTCGGTTCACCTCCCAGGTCCGAACTAGAGGACAAGGAGCGCAGGCAGCCCTTCTTTCCGCTCGCAGGAAACAGTATCTCCGGTGCTGGGGTCCGGCGAATGCATAGGTAGGCAAACGAAAGCAACACTTCTTCAGGAGCGGGTAGGATAAACTTATTGTATTTCCGTTTAATGTTAAGAATAGAAAAAGTTCTTGTTCTGAACCTGAAACTCTTCTAAAACGAAATTCTATTCTGAAAGGTGAACGAAGCTCACCTGTGATCCCAGAGTTCAGGTGGATGGGGTAGGAGGATCAGGAGTTGAAGGTTAGCCTCAGGGAAATGGCATGTGTGCGGGCAGCCTGAACTAAATGAGACACTGTCTCACAAAACAAATTAAAATCATTATTTTTGTTGTTGTGGTTGTTGTTTAAAAAAAAAGAAGAGAGATAGTTCAATTTGGGCGTGCTGTTTCAGGAAAAAATAATTAAATAACCAAATGTACGTTCCTTTTTCATTTGGGAATGAGATTAAATTATATGATCCTTTAAGAATAAATAGACATTTTCAAAAATAAGAATACAGAAAATACTTGCCTAACTGGTGTTTTGCTTTGTTTTTATAACAATCGTGTGCTATAGCTAAGGTGAGCTTTTTATTCCTCTATGTTTATACAAATGGGGAGCAGGGAGGTTGCCAATAGGGCCAGAAAGCTGCATGCTGTCAAGAGTCAAGCTTCCTCACCGAAGTCACCCTTGGTCTTCATTCGGTGAACCACAGTGATATTTCAGGCAGAAGAGATATATACACCAGGAACTGGTTACACGTGTGTTGGAAGGGCTGGAGTAGCAAACTCCTTCAGCAGCAGTGCAAAGCAAAGAATCATGCAGACTCTTGTGGTTTACATTCTGGAAAGAGAAGAGAAGAACAAGACCACAGAAGACAGAACGTTCTGAGAGTCTGGAGAGGTCTCAGGGCCAGGCAGTTCACCATCCAAATAGCCAGTTTCTCAGGGAATGCCCACATCTTCAGACATTTAGCCTGATTTTTGCCTTAGAATAAAAATACAGAAAAAGAAAAATTACTTTTAGTAAGCAATAAACATGTATGAGGTTTATGAGACATTCCTGAGAAGTGGTGTTATCTGTGGTCTCTGCTCCCCTTCTGAGGCTGTTACCTTGCTAGCTTCTGTAGCAAACCCATACTGAGGAAGACTAGGGCCCACTGAAGCTTCTTAGGAGAGAGAGACCTACTGTGCCTTGCTCCTGGGTCAAGGAACCTTCATGGTTGTTAATCACAGACTTGCAAATGCACAGCTTGAAAAACAAAATGTAGCCAGGTGTCAAGTGAGTGGAGTTCTAACAAGAATATTACATTTATTTTATTGAGCTTTGTGTAACTTTACTGTCAAACATTTCAGGGGCTGGAGAGATGGCTCAGTGGTTAAGAGCACTGACTGCTCTTCCTGAGTTCAATTCCCAGCGACCATATGGTGGCTCACAACCACCAGTAATAAGATCTGGTGCCAACTTCTGTCTGCTGGGACACATGCAGGCAAACCATTGTATACATAATAAATAAATAAACTTTAAAAATTGTAAAAAAAACATTTCAAATGTCTTACATGTAGTATCATAGAATCCTCACTGAAACCATACATAAGGTTTTACTTACATACTAGATATCTCTCACCATTTTTATGTTAAAGACAGCAAAACAAAGCCCAGAGATTAGTTAAGGGCCTTATCACAATCATGTGGCTCTTGCTTGGGAAGAGTGAGTTAAACAGGGCATCAGATAGTAGGAGAAAATACATCCATGACCAGTGTTTTTCCTACATCACTAGAAGGATGGCTTCCCTCCTCCCAAACCCTGTCCTTAGCCTTTCAGTCCATCTGAGCAGGACATACTTAGCCAAGGAGGGGCATCAACTGTTTCTTCTCTGAAAGGTAACATCTTATAGCTAATACAGTTGATTCATATAGCTTCCTGTTCATATGGTTTGTTGTTAGGGTTTGTTGTTGTTGTTGTGTTCTGCCTCAAAAAATCTAGTACTCAACCATTATATCCTTACCCAGACATTTGAATTGGGGAATTAAGAACGTGATTTTACAGAAGGCCTGGAGAGGAAGGAAGGAAAGAAGGAAGGAAGGAAGGAAGGAAGGAAGGAAGGAAGGAAGGAAGGAAGATGAATAAGATCTTTTAATTGGGTAGATAGAGAGGCGGGGAGAATATGGGAAGAGTTGGGAAAGGAAAAATTATATGATCAAAATATATTGTACAAAAAATTTAAATAAAGTTTTAGAAACAATATCATTTTATAAGTACACCCTGCTGTATTAATTTGATAAGAAACAAACTGATTAAAAATAGCTAAAGTTTGGGACAATTATGAAAATAGCTTACCTGTCTGTATCCAGGTAGTTGTGTGGGTGGATGTAAGTTTTCAGATCGGCGTCTAGGAGTTTGATTGCTGACAGTTTAATGCTTTCACCAAACTGTTTTCCAAAATGTTAATCCTGCCATTTTGCATTCACGGTAGCGATGCTTTGATTTCTGTGGCTCCAAATCCTCACAGCCAACATTATTTTTTTTTTATTAACTTTTGCCATCCTACTCGGCACATTACTCTTCTATGCCCTCCTTCTTACATTAATTGATAATTTCCTCATGATAACTGATGCCTGGCTTGTTTGCCTCCTGAACATTTTATTTGATATTTATTTTATGGTAGAGCGGTCAAAGTACTTGTCATACCTTTGAGGAATTTAGTTAGTTAGTTAGTCTCTGAGACTCAGCCCTGCACAAAGAACTGGGAAAAGGAAAGGAAGGGTGGTGTCCCCCAGAAAAGGGCAGACCAACTGATTGTCCTGAAAACATACATACAGGTGGTACTACAC
>NC_022016.1:20005598-20006671 GCF_000317375.1 Microtus ochrogaster
GAGAGTGAGCAGTTTATGGAAAGGTTTGGAGGGGAGAAACGGAAGGAAGAAATTAAATTACAATTTAAAAAAAAAAGAAAAAAATCTGCCTAAAAGAGATGATCGACCAGAATCCTGAAATTCCGGTTGTTAATCAAGTCCAGTTAGCCTTATAACATTGTGTTTTGATGTTTCTCCTTGTGTGTTTCTTTGTAGCCATACAGAAAAGAACAATGCTTTTGTTCACACAAAGGTGTTCTTAACTTCAATCCAAAGGAGTACAGGAGCAGTTGTTACTGTGTTTTTCTGAGCAGAGCTGTTGTGGTCATTCCATCCTCTGGGCGGCCCTAAGTTTGGAGGAATCAGAACCGGAGAGCAGAGAAAGGGTTTAGCAGCATGAACATGCCATCATTGATTTACTATAGGACACTTGCCAGAAGAAGATAAGCAAGCTCACCAGCATTTCAACACCGTCTAGGTGTGAGGAATTTTCACCTTTATTACTAATATGCAAATCTCCCCCTTCCACCTCATGAACTCTTGCCAAGGCTGAGCTGCACAAGGCAATGACTGGGAGCCACTATCCTGCTCTCCCAAGACAACCCTACTCTGTGTGGCTAGGTATTTGGCGCAGGCCCAGATTCAGGAATACTGAAGGGCTCTGAGAAGGTAATATTTTAATCATTGCCTTCTTAAACATACGCTAAAATTGCATTTTCGGCTAAAGAGAGGTGTCAACTGTCACCCGTATCTCACTCACAACGGAAAGCTCTCAGGCCAAGTTGCCGGTTTTGAGCAATCCGGTTGGACTAGAACTCCTTCAGTCTCCCACCCCCACCCCACCTCCGTAGCATGCTCCATGTGCGAAGCCAGGGGCCAAGCTCACACTGAGCAATTGAACTGAACCGACTCATCTGCTCTGTCGCTGCCGTAGAACTGCCAGTATAATTAGGGCTCCCCCAGGAAACACATGGTTCTACTCATATAGATTGCAATGTCACTACACAGGTCCCTTAGTTGTTTCAGTTAAAGCAAAGGCAAAATTTGTCACCCGGCACAAGCTTTGGGGCCATTGGGCAGATGCTTTAACCTGG
>NC_022016.1:20007168-20008803 GCF_000317375.1 Microtus ochrogaster
ATATCCTGAGAATAACTACACCCTCTCTCTTCTGGGATGATGCAGGTATATAATTATGGTCAAAGTACAGTTATCACCAGTGACCACTCCCACTTTATTGTACCAAGATGGACTAATTATATGGTCACCCTGTCACAACCTAGGGCGCTCTCAAAAGAGGGACTCTCACCTAAGAAAATACCTCCATCAGACTCGTCTGTAGATATATCTACGGGGTGTTTTCTTGATTGATGTGGGAGTACCCAGCCCACTGTGGGCAGTGCACCCTTAGCCATGGCCCCCTGACTGGTATGAGACAAACCAGTAAGCAGTGTTCCTCCACGACCTCTGCTCCAATTCCTGACTTGAGGTCCTGCCGCCCTGACTTCCCTCAATGACAGACTGTGACCTGGGATGTATATGCCAAAAAATAAATCTTTCTCCCCTAAGTTGAAATGGTGTTTATCAGAGAAATAGAAGGCAAGCTAGGGCATCCTGGTTGTACCAATTAAAGGTCAGAACTCCAAGGTGAGGCATATTTTAAACCAAATATCTCTGTTGGCAGCACTCATATCTCACGTCACCCCCACCCTGTGCTCACCAGAAATTCTATCACTAGAGCTTCCGGGAGCCAACTGTGTCTCCAGCACTTATCCCAGCACCTGACACAGCACGGGAACTTCAAAGGCCTTTAGTGAAAGTGTAATGTCACATGGGGCGTTGCTCATTCATGCAGTCTACAAACATTCGATGTCTTCCTAGCATTTGCAGGCCCTAGCATTTGTAGAACCAATGGGATCTACAGGGGAGCAGATGGAATCGCCAGGTTCTGGGTGGTAATGATAGTCTGAAGAAAAGATTGGTTTAACGCACAATTTTAGTAAAAACCAACAATACAAACTCATGTTTTACAGTCTTACACGGAAGAACAACATAGATCACCCTGGAGAAGTCTGGAGAGGACTAGGATTTCTTAGAAAATGGACTGTCCCTTAAGGCAGGGAAATGAAAAGAGTCACGGTTCTTGATGCGCACAGGTAAGCCTAGAGACCTGAGTGAGTATCTTCATCATGGCTGAAGCAGGGATGGACGGAGCGAGTGATGAGGCCAATCATGGGAATCCAAGGAGTCACAGTGGCCAGGGATACCCTGTCAAGAGAACAGACTTTCTCTTGGGCTGACAGAAAACACCAGCCAGGTTTTCTAGTGAGCAGAAGCTCCGTCAGATTTGATTGTATGGCATTTCTGTGGTACTGTATTCCGACGGCAGGAAGTACAATTTGCTCTTCCACCGAGAGGAGCACATCACTCTGGGGTTTTATTTGAATACATAGACTTCCCACAAAGAACTTTTGCCTGATAGAGCCAATCATGACTCAACAGTGAGACACTCTGGGCTTAGTTATGAGTTCCGGGACTTAATTTCTAGTGCCCTTGGCCAAACCACACCAGGCTGACTTGCACCTCAATTTCCTTGTCTGTAAAATTATGGACTGCTCTATCCGCTTTCACACAGACTGGTGTGAGGAGCCACTAATGAAAAGCAGACGACGGGGAAAAGTATTACAGAAATGCTTAATAAGTCTGAGAGCCAAGAGAGATGAAAAGTGTGTGTGTGTGTGTGTGTGTGTGTGTGTGTGTGTGTGTGTGTGTGTG
>NC_022016.1:20009892-20030998 GCF_000317375.1 Microtus ochrogaster
CTCTCTCTCTCTCTCTCTCTCCTCTCCATTCCACATACTCAAAATGCTTGATTGTGAAAGTTGAGTCAAATAGTACCTTCCTTCCATCCTTTCTGTCTTTCTTTCTTTCTTTCTTTCTTTTTTTCTTTCTTTCCTTATTTCTTCCTTTCTTTCTTTCTACATTAACAATATTGTGAGATACAGGAGCTGGAGAGGGCTCAGCGGTTAAGAATGTTCATTGCTCCATCAGAAGGCTGGAGTTTAGAGCCCAGCCCCCACATCAGATGACTCACAAATGCCTGTAACTCCAAGTGATCCAATGTCACTTTCTGGCATACTTTCTCTCACACACAAATAAAAGAAAATAAATATTTTAAAACAAGAACAAACACAATCCTTGAGATTAAATATATAGTTCAAATTCATTTTTTAAAATATTTTTAATGTTCTTAAGGCATTCATTATTAGTTTCATTATCACTTAAATTTTAAAACTTAATTTAAAAGCCTTTCAATATTAATAATTAAAATTTAAACAATTTATAATTCTTAGTTAAAGTGTCTACCCATGGAATTCAGTCTCCTGTCCTCTGATAGCTGGCATCTTCTCCACGAGCAGATTCCAACATTGCTTCCTTAAGGACCTTTTAAACCACTTCATCGAAGTAGTCAAAGCTTATAGTTTTACTATCTCTTCACCCTGCTTTATTTCATATTCAGATTCTGAAAAAAAAACTCTAACCAGAACTAAAAAAACAGATAAAAAAAAACAAAGAATAAATTCATGTTAAATATGTAATCTAATCAAGCATGATAAATATTGTGGAGACCTTACTGAGAAAAGGGAAATGGTGCCTTGGAACGAGAAGGCAGAAGCAATTCCATATGCAAAACCCCTATGGATGTTTGAGCAACAAATAGGAGACTTGACACTGACATGGACTGAGCAAGTTAGAATAGTCCAAGGTGAGTCTGCAGAAAGAGTGGGCCAACTCTTACAGGTCATCCGAGAGTGTGCAACAGCACTGGGAATTGTTAAAAGAAATGGTCTTTGTTTTAAAGATTGCTGGGTTGAGAACAGACCATAAAGAACACAGGCCAGAGCTAGAGAGTGGTTCGGTGGGTTAAGTGCTTATTGCACAAACATGAGAGCCCCGTTCAGATCCTCAGGGCCCAGGGTAAATGCAATTGGGGTAGCACTCATCTGTCACTAGTATAGGAGGGCAGAGGTCCTGGGGGCACCCTCGTCAGCCAACCTAACTGAAAGAACAAACTTGAGGTTCAAAGAGAAGCCATCTCCTAAAATAACTCAGAGCACAGCAGAGAAAGACACCACCTCAGCCCTCTCCACACACGTGCACAGATGAACACATCCTCTCCTCCTTCCATGTGCACGCATGCACGTGCACGAGAAAACAAGCAAAGAGGACGAGGAAGAGCTGGAGAAGGAGGAGGACTTGACAGTGACAACAATGGCAATGACAATGAGAGAGCCGGCCAGACAATAGGAAAACTAGCCCAACCGCTTCTGCTTCCCCAGGGGAGGTGTGCGATGGCCTGGACAGAATGGGGCAGAAGTGATGGGAGATTGCCAGCTGAGGCTGGATTGAGATGTCAAATGTGAGGGATGAGACGACAGGTCGGGGAAACGCTAAGTGGCAAGATGGCACTTCTAACAAAGTCTAAAAGGGTGCTTTTCGGCAGAGGTAGGGAAGCTCAAGAGATAGACTCTGGATACACATGATTTAAAATAAACACAGTCAGAAATACAACTTCTCAATTCCATGCGTATGGGCATTTTATGTGTGTGTGTGTGTGTGTGTGTGTGTGTGTGTGTGTGTGTGTGTGTGTGAAAATGTCCATTATAACACATTTTTAAAGAATTTTGCTTTGGGGTTTTGTTTGTTTTCCCTGAGTTAGAGTTTCATATCTCTAGCCCAGCAGGCTTAGAACAAACTACATAGCCCAGGTTGACCTCAGATGCTTGGCAATATTCCTGTCTCTGCTTTTCAAGTGCTAGGACTATAGGCATGACAATTTTTATTTTGCATTAATTCAAGAAGGACTGTACAGGTAGATGGTGGTGGAACGGCAGGGAGCTTGTCAGGAACCACATTGTATCTGCTTTGAGAGATATTTTCCTTCCAGCAAGGGTGAGCTTTGGAAAAGCGTTTGAGTAGATTTGACTTTCTCACTCTCTGGATAACGGATGTGGGGGCTGGCGCAGGAAAGCGGAAGGTGAATAAAACTAGCGCAGCACAGGAGAGAGGCAAGCTGACACAGAAGACCAGAAGTGACAAGGAAGCAGAGTGCCTGGTAGGCACGTGTTGGAGATGGAGCTATGTCTGCTACAGTGCCAACGAGAAAGAAAGGACAGCACAGAATGGACTGAGCAATGGGGAGAGCCATGGCACACTACTGAGGTGGAAATGTCAGAAGAGAAGGAACTACCCAGACAGAAATTCTGTTTTCAGAGTCACTCTACAAATAACCCTTTATTACCTGGGAACATACACCATAAGCGTGCTGGCAAAGGTGTCTTTAATTCTGTTCAGGCCTTGAGATAACCATTTTCTTCTTATGCTGTGAATTCCTCAGCCTATGTACTCTAACGAATGCTTACATTTTTGGAACTTATATTTGGGATTATTGCCTGATAACTAGCCAGTGGTCGCATGAACCAAGAATCCCAGGGGTACTGAGAAATGTCAGAGGTGAAACTGAGTTCCATGTTGTTATGGGTGATAAAACTCATGTCAAACTCCTGTATCAAATCCTAAGTCTCAGACAGGACATCTAGCTGGGACTTCCTGGGTATGCTTAGGATTCTCAAGAGCAATGGATGCTTTTCTTTACCTGATAGAAACCAGAGTTCAGGATACGCAATGTTTCTATAACAAATAGTGGTGGCTGAAGCAAGGAGTAGGCTACACACAACCCAGCAGAAGGACTGGAACCCTGCCTCCTATTTATCATGCTATTTATTGAAGAGATGAATTCAACCAATTATTTCCCCATGTCACATGAAAGGGCCTAGTAACTTAAGGAGAGAGATGGGGAAGGAAGTTAGGGGTTAAAAAGAAGAGGGAGCTGATCAGAGAGAGAGAGAGAGAGTTTCATAACCCTCACTAGACACAGTGGTCCAAGTGAAGGAAACACTAGCCAGACATAGATACTATCTCAGCAGGACACAGTGCTTGACCGTTATAGCCTAGATGTGTCTCTTCCTGTCATGTCTGGGCAATAAGCACCAGAAGACATCGATCATGGAGAGGGGAAAGTCTTTGAATTGTCTGAAATTGATTTGGGGCCTTCTGGAGTAACAGGTAGCTTGAAATACAACATCAGTCCAGTTAGAAAAAGACCAAGGTTGTGTTTTTAAATTCATTAAACGAAATGCTTTATCTATGTGAGATATGTGTAGCTGTATTAGCTCTTGAAAAAAAAATGTATCTTTTTAAGTAGAAATGTGTATAGCTCCTCTCTTCAAATTAATGTAGTCCAACTTTAAAACACATTTGCCTCCTTTCAGGTTCCTAGCTAAGTTAATCTGAAACATGTTTTAAGAAATGTTCGAAAAAGAATTAGAATCTGCAGCTAACTCTGCAAGTGAATCAGGATTGTCTTGATCATTGAACCCAAAATAAAATATAAAAACAAAGGAATCTGGACCAAATGATAAGAACTGCCACAGAGCTCCTGGATAACTTGTCTAAATGAGCCTAAGCTCATTCAACAGTTTCATAATTTTCAGCAATTCACTTTTTAAATATTATATGTATTTAAATTTAAAATTATTTTCATGCTTCAAAATTATTTTAACATGACTTACATATTTTGCAAATTGAAATGGCTAGAAATGTCTTTCATAAAATATTGTTGCTGTCTGGGTGAGATGGTGCCCTGTGGAGGCCCAAAAATGTGAGCCTATTGTCTGAAGGTCAGAGAATCTGAGGTTGCTCAAAACTGTTGATTACAACAAGGGCTACACATCCTGACCCAGGATGCAGTTACTTGGCTCTTTTGACATTAAGATGGCCCATACAGGAAGATCCACTCCACCCTGACAAATGGTCAGGATATGCAAGCATATTTCTGCTCCTTCTTTTGTTTTTTTTTTTAATTTATTTATTTATTAAGGATTTCTGCCTCCTCCCCGCCACCGCCTCCCATTTCCCTCCCCCTCCCCCGATCAAGTCCCTTTCCTCCCTTTCCCTCGTCAGTTTGAAGAGTAATCAGGGTTCCCTGACCTGTGGGAAGTCCAAGGACCGTCCACCTCCATCCAGGTTTAGTAAGTTGAGCATCCAAACTGCCTAGGCTCCCCCAAAGCCAATACCATTGCTCCTTCTTTTGTAACAGCAGGTTTGACCTTGGGAGTGGCTGCCTTCAGGATATTTAGACTAATGACTTGATATCTCAAGGTATTGAAGCAATTAACTGTTCAAGCTGTCTGTATTGTATTAAAGAAGTCGTTTGTTGCCTTCTTCCCCCTTTTGTATTGGGGTATGAAAGTGTATGGGAAATTAAAGGCAGTGATTTCAGTACTCACTGAAGCTCCCTCCCAGCACTACCCTATGTTTCTGTTTCATTATTTTCACTCACATCCTTGTCCTCTTCACTATTTTTCTGGTCACCAGACCCCTACCCTGGCAACTGCTCTCCGACAGTGCACAGCCATAATTCTAACTCTAAAGAGGCTGAGGCAGGAGACTGTAGCTTGACCTACATGGAAATGCTCAGTTTAAAACACACACACACACACACACACACACACACACACACACACTACTGTTTAAAACACTACTGTTGTTAAAAATTACATGTAAGCTACTCTTCTATAAGATGTACAGTTTTTTCATTTTAAATGCAGCGCTTTGACAGACACAATTGTCATATAAACTGTTACGTATTATAATAGGCTGTTATGGATAATGCCTTAAGATCTGAATACAAGGGTTTCTTTTTTAGCTTTCATATTTATCTATTTGTTTATTTATGTGTGTGAGTGTGTCTACAGGTTTGTGCAGGCAGAGGCCTATTTATGGGTGCTTGAACTATGACACAAAGTGGCACACGTGTATATGTGAAAAGACAGTTTGTGGGAGTCAGTCCTCACCTTCCTGGGACCACCGTACAGGTCCCAGAGACTGAACTTAGGTCACCAGGCTTGGCAACAAAGTCCCTTTACTCTTGGAGCCATCTCATCTGTCTTATAAACATAGTTATTGATGGCTACTCTGTGTGAGACACAGTGTTAGAAATTGACATTTCCTAACTCTTCTGACGCCCTCTCAACTCTGAAGGAAATTTGTTGTTGTGGAGAAAATCCATTATGAATCTGAGAAAACTGGGATTCACACAGCACATTAAAGAAATGTCCTAGCTTTGAAGCCAAAATTTTTAACCACTAGAGTTTATCAATAGCCTTTCACATCTAATTCATAAAAGATTAATGAAAAATAAAATTTAAAAAGTCCAAGCACTAAGTTAATGATAGAAGAGGCATGAAGTCACTTTATATAATGATGGGATGCTATTGCTCACTCTGAGCTACATGTTTAAGTGAACATGGGTCCTCCATCTTGGTTCTCCTCATCTATGGCTTCCTGACAGTGGTGGCTATGAAACAAGTCTTTCCCATACCTGTTAGCAATTATCACAACAAATAATACAATCACCGAAGTTATAGTATAGTCAAGATTTAAAACACAGAGGAGAACGGCCTGTTACTGTAACATTGCTGCAGCCAGTAGAGCACAGTTGAAGGAAAAACACTAAATCCAAAAACACAAAAGCGCAAGGTGCCTGGCACACTGCAGATTTCTAAGAGACGTCCACACATCATGCTGTTGTCTCAGTAGGACCCATCTCACATAGACAGTGCGCTCATTGTCCACGGTCTATACTAGAGCACCTACTGTGTCCCAGGTGTAACCGACAGACCCTAACTCCCTGTGACAAGGACACTTGAATAAACCACGTGAAGCAAGGGGTTGGTGGTGGACAATACTATAGACAGAGGAGAGGCTCCGGTATAGTTATCACAGATAGTCTGAGCTTGGTTTTACCATTTGACAAAATATGTGTCTCCCCCTTCTCCCTCCCTTGCTACTCCTCTCTATCCTTCCCTTGCTCATTTATCTAGCTATTTGACATGGCACTTAAATATCTAATAGCTACTTTAATATCACATGATCAAAATAGACTTCCAGTGTGCTCTCCAAATTCTGCCGTTTCCGTAAGCTTCACCATGACAGTTTAAGGCAACTCATATTAAAGATTGTATAGATATTCCTAATTTCTCTTCATCCCTGACACCCCATACCTCAGTCTCTCGGGGGCTAGCAGTCTTCATTATTCAATATTCAAAGTCACAGTTTAAAACATGGGTCAAATCAGGGCCCTTGTTCTGCTCAGACCTCATGGTGCCTCTCCATTTCCGGCACCGTGAGTGACAAACTTGTAAGACAGTAAGTAGTTCTGTCCTCTTTTTCTCCATCTACTGAAGCCACACTGGTACCTCAAGAGTTTTCTCTGCTCATAGCCTCTGTTCAGAGGTCTCTCCTTCCAGACATCACAGGGTTAACCTCCCATAGAATCGCATTTTCAATCAACTGCTCTTTTCTCAATGGGCCCCAGTCATCAGCCATTCTAGGCTTTTACAATTCCCTGTACTTCCTCTTTTTTATACTTTAGGGTTCAACCTAAAGAAAAGAAAAACAGCCAAGCCACTAGAGAACTCCTACATCTATGAAATCTTCAGACTGAAAAGAGAGCAAGTTCCCATCTCATCCTGCGTTATATTCCTCTCTAGTGCTGGGATTAAAGATGTGCACCACCACTGCCTGCCCCGAATGACTGACTAGTGTGCTGTTTTGTGTTCTGATCTTCGGGAAAGCTTTATTTATTAAAATGCAAATTAAATATCACTACAGAAATGGATACTTTTCTCCATATATACCACTTGCCAAAGTCAAATCAAGATTAGATATTAGCAATTTAGACAGATCTATAGCCCTTATGAAATAGAAGTAGTCATTAAAAGTCTCCCAACAAAAGAAGACAAGGTCAGATGGTTTTAATGTAGAATTCTATTAGAATTTCAAAGAAGAATTAACATCAATATTCCTCAAATTATTCCAAAGACTATAAACAGAAGAAACATTGTTTGATTTGTTTTATGAGGCTACAGTTACCCTGATACCCAAACCTTATCATAAAGACCCAACAAAGAATAAGAATTGAAGGCAAATTTCCCTTATGAACATGCTAAATTCTCAATAAAATACTTAGAAACCAAATCCAAGAACACATCAAAAAGATCATCTACCATGATCAAGTAGACTTCATCCCAGAGAGGAAGGCATAGTTCATACATAAATTGATAAATGTAATTCACATATAAACAAACTCAAAAACAAAAACCAAATGATTATCCCATTTGATACAGAAAAGGCCTTTGACAAAGTCCAACATTTTTTTATTGAGCTATATTTTTTTCTCTGCTCCACTCCCTTCCTCCCCCTCCTCTTCCTGTCTTGTCCTTCACTCACCCCCATCTGCCACCTCCTCAGTGGCATATTTATCACATTTTTATATATTATTCCCCAGGAGAAATGTAAGCCTAGAGGTCAAATCCCAACCACGGAGAATAGAAAAGGTGTTCAAATAAGGATTAGGTGAATGAATAAAACACATTTGATAAGGTAACAAACAATAAATACTAGCTCCCTTCAATGTGAAAGAAGCAATGATCATCATTTCATAATAAAAGTCCAGAGTAGAAAAACTGAAGCAGCTGATATTATGACCACACAAAGCTGGGCAGCAGCCTAGGGAACAGGCAAAAATGGCTGGGGCTATACTTGGCTCAATGTATTTGGTTTTTATATTTATTTTTGAATTCCCTAGCCTCTTCCATTCCTCACTGACTAAGTTCTCCAGAGAAGTATTTCCGTTTGTCAAGCAATTTGTCCCGAAATTTCCCATCATCCTGGGACTCAGGAGTCCTTTCTGATACAAAGTTCCATCCCACGGTAGACTTCTCATAACTGTCCAACCCTAGGATACACTGAGAGAGCCTAGACAAGCAAGAGATGGTTGCCGGCTGGGGAAGACAGGAGCTTCGTGCCCCCTGCTTAGCTGTGATTCTCCAACAGCTCTAAGTGTGCTTCATACTGAAAACAGACCATGATGATTTATTTCTTATGAATGTAGCTGCAGTGGTAAACCATTTGCCAAAGAAAGCATTGAGAAATTCTTCTCCTTCTGAGTAGCCACAAGAGAACAATCTAGAAGTTTCATGAGTCTTGAACAAGCAAGGCCTTGGGACAATTTCCCCAGCCTCAATAACTCTGAAAGCATTTCACACTTGAGTGCAATAACCAAATGACAACTCGGGATGTAGTCAGGGAAGCACTGCCACACATTTTTCCTGAGAGTCACAACTGGGCTGGCATCTTTAAAAGGTTGTTTCTAATAGCCACTGAGATTGAAAGTACCTTTGAAATTGAAAGTACCAATCACACTTCTAGAAATTTCTCCCAGAGGGGTCAAGGATACCTCAAGAATACTGTCCACTGAATCAGTTAAGCAGGGCTCACTGAGATTGAAATGACAACCACAGAGCCTCCGTGGGTTTGTGTTGTGGTCTGCATATATGTTATGGTTGTGTGAATTGGTGCTCGTGTCGGACTCCCAACTGTGGGAGTGGGAAGGATCCTTCACTCTTTTGCCTGCTTTTGGGACCCTTTTCCTCCTCCTGGGTTGCCTCATCCAGCCTTGATCTGGAGGTTTGTACCTAGTCTTATCACTTGTTATGTCCTTTTGGGTCACCTTCCCTGTGGGGTCTGCTCTTTTCTGAAGGGAGATGGAAGAGGAGTAGATCTGGAAAGCAGGGGGGTTGGGAGCAGCACTGGGAGGGGCGGGAGGAGTGGAAACTGCTGCTTGGCTAGACTGTCTGAGAGAAGGATAAAGATATTTAAAATTCTCCTGTAGGGATTTCCACATGTGTTGACACATGTGTGAAGAAGGCTTGTGCAAGCGCATTGCCTTTGACACTGTTTAGCAGCCAAACCCTGAAAACACCTTTAGTATCCAGTGGCTGAACTAGTCCACGAGCTTAGAGGACAGTTACAACGGGCTATTCTGAAGTCTTTAAAGAGAAGAGGGACGATCCACATGAGAGCTATGGACTCACACCCCAGTGAGAAGACATGGCAGGAAGAACGCATAGGAAACCTTTTGCAGAATAGAATAGAGGCAGATGCTCATGACCTGTCGGAGAAGTCAGTGCAAAAGCTAAGTTCTGCAGAAAGTTCTGGAATGAGACCTCACAGGCTCCGTGTGCCCTCCTACGCTGGTGACTCTTTTACCAAATGAAAATACAACTATTCAAATGGTTAACTGTTTAAATTTAATATGTTTAAATAACATATTCATCAGGGAGGTGGTGGTATACGCCTTTAATCCCAGCATGCAAGAGGCAGAGGCAGGCAGATCTCTGTGAGCTTGAGGCCAGCCTGGTCGAGCAAATAAATGATCAGGACAGCCAGGGCTACACAGAGAAACCCTGACTCAAGAAAACCAGACACAAACAAATAAATAAATAAAATCACATACTCTTTGAATATTGTTACTTTGAAGTCACTAACTCCTAAAAGTTTTGGTCAGTGTTTGCTTTGAAATACAGTCCTCTCGCTGTCCATAACCTGGTCCTGTTGTGGTTTGGTCATTCTCTTCCAATGACACGCTGTAGGAATGGAAGGAATTTGTTTCTCTTCCTGATGAACTGACCATGGTGGCCAAGATGCTGAACAGAGCAGGAAGGGACTCGAGTCCAGAAGGCACAGAAGGAGCAATGACAGCCCCTTTTCTAGCTATGTTTCCCAGGGATGTAGGAGAATCAAAACTTTACTAGGTCAAGACAACACCGCGCCGAAAAAGGTTGAGATGGTGTGGATCTTTTCTTTATTTCTGGGCCTTTGATGATCACACACAAAGTTCACTAAACCTGTCTTGGCCTCTGTCTTCCTGTCTGTAGAGTAAAAACTTGAGTAATCCTAAATTCACACAAGCACTGCAAGATAATCAGTGTCACTGCCAAAAATAGTATCCGCCATCGTTTCTCAATCTCAACAACAAATGCTCCAAAGCAGTGACAGGAAACCACATGTTTTAGAAAGCAGCCCTTTGAAAACCTTAGCAGGCAAGAACTTCAGCGTTCACTCCAGCCTCTGCTTTTCCAAGGAATGACGTCACTGAAACAGCACAGGCTGTAGAATCTGACAGAGTGAAGCTCCGGCAAGGCCCCCTGGAGCCCCTTACGACCAGAGTGGAGTCTCCTCTCCACTCACGGTCTGTCTGTCAGCCACTCCGGACTTGTCCTCCCTTCCCACGATCAGCCCTTTCATCATCGTGGCTTTTATTCCCAGCTCCATGGTGTTTCTCATCACTTTCAGTCTCCAGAATGACTGATATTCTACACGCAGGTCTCAAAGTCAGCATCTCAGTTCATCTGTCACGAAGCCATTTACATGACACCCCATCCAACATCTTCATTTGTCCACTCATATCTGTCCACCTTTCAAAGTTCTGTACGCAAAAAAGGGTGCTAATAGCCAACACACTGAGTAGGCAAAGGGCTAAAACCTAGTTGTGCCACTTTCCTTCTTCTCAAATTAATCCACCACTTTCAAATGGGCCACGAGCAGCTTTGAAACGATGTTCATCTCTCCATGAACTCCCAATACCATTCTTGCCACTGTCCAGCTATGTCTGTGAAGGTCACCAGGATGGCTCTCTGACTTACCCTTTTACATGCCTTCCTCTCCCCCTTTCCCATAAACCCTGCACATGGCAGCCAAGGAAATCATACCATTCACATGCCAACAGCTCTTAAACATATTCATTGCAAAATAAAGGCAATAACACAGAGAAAATCTTTCATCTCTTATGTAATACCCCTCTCCCTCCTACGCGTTCATACAAGCATGACACATAAATCACACCCTCAGGCCTACAGACACACTGGAATCTTTCAGACCTTATTCCGTCTATGGGATCTTTCTGTATTTCCATGGGGTCAATTACCTGGCCCCTCCTCTCTGGATATGTGCGGTACTCCTTCCTTCTTGTGGTGACTTGAACAAGAAATATTCCTCCTAGGCCCATGTATTAGAACATTTGATACCCACTGTTGGCACTGTTAGTGGTGGTTGTGGAACCCTTAGAAGAAGGAGCCATGTTGCAGGAAGTGCATCACTGGGTGTGGCCTTTGAAAGTTAATATTCTGTCACTACTTCCACTTGCTCTGTTTCCTTGTTTGTGGTTGAAGATGTGAGGTCTCAGCTTCCTATACCTGCTGCCATGCCTTCCTTTGCCCTCTGGAACCATACATCACAATAAACTTTCTTCCATTTTGGTCACGGTATTTTATCACTGCAGTGAAAAGTAGAAATCATGACTACACTTGATAATGAGTATAGCTGATTATTGCCCATACATTCTGTCCAAGGATCCAAACAATGATTCAAGAAATAATTTTTTTTTTCCTTTTTTCCTTGAGAAGGGCAAATTCTCTATTGGGCCCTCCCCACCTAGACAGCTCCCTTTTCCTAGTATCTTCCACTGATGGAATTTTTAGCTATTCATGTCATCATTTGGTTGGCATAATTTCCCCTTACTCACTGTGAAAATACCCTGGTAGATTTTTGCTAATCATTATCTCTCCGCTTCCTGAGACATGAAGGAGCTAAAGAACATTTATGCCATGAATCTTTCAATGACTACATCTCTTTGGAAGGAAATAGATTACCAAGCTTTGATGCATGCTGTATACGATGCTAGACAAACAGTCCAAGAGTTGAAAGTAAAATAGCTCCATCAGCACAATATGTGTAAAGGTAAGTCACCATGTCAGAAGAATGATATAAGATTGGATCATAAAGATTTTAGTTCTGTGTTTGATATGTGGTATCTTTCTTCTCCCTACTCTTAGTTCTTATTTATTTATTTTCTTAAAGCAACACTTTAATGTAAAGGAGTGCAGGTAAAGCATACATCTAAAATAATAAAGATACCATTTAAAATTGTTTTATATTTCAAATCAATTACATAAGCATAGGCACTTTTCCTCGGGTAAGATTATTTCTTTTTACAATTGATTAAGTGATAAAAGTTATAGAGCATTGGTTTTTCTTTTTTTTAATCTTCAGCACATATTTTATTTTTTAATTTTTATTGAACTCTAAGTTTTTCTCTGCTCCTCTCCCTGCCTCTCCCCTTCCCCTTCAACCCTCCCCCAAGGTCCCCATGCTCCCCATTTACTCAGGAGATCTTGTCTTTTTCTACTTCCCACGTAAATTAGATCTGTGTAAGTCTCTCTTAGTGTCCTCATTGTTGTCCAAGTTCTCTGTAATTGTGATTTGTGGGCTTTTTTTTTTTTTGCTTTATGTTTAAAAACCACTTATGAGTCAGTATATGATAATTGTCTTTCTGGGTCTGGGTTACCTCATTCAAAATGATGTTTTCTAGCTCCATCCATTTTCCTGCAAAATTTAAGATGTCATTATTTTTTCTGCTGTGTAGTGCTCCATTGTGTAAATGTGTCACATTTTCCCTGTTCATTCTTCGGTCAAGGGGCATTTAGGTTCTTTCCAAGTTCTGGCTATGACAAACAATGCTGCTATGAACATGGTTGAGCACATGTCCTTGTGGCACAATTGAGCATCCTTTGGAAATATACCCAAACGTGGTATTACTGGCTCTTGAGGAAGATCGTTTCCTAATTTTCTGAGAAATCACCACACTGACATCCAAAAGGGCTGTACCAGCTTGCATTCCCACCAGCAATGCAGAAGTGTTCCCTTTACCCCACAACCTCTCCAGCATAAGTTGTCATCAGTGTTTTTTTATCTTGGCCATTTTTACAGGTGTCAGATGGAATCTCAGAGTTGTTTTGATTTGCATTTCTCTGATTACTACGGGTATTGAACATTTCCTCAAGTGTCTTTCAGCCATTTTAGATTCCTTTATTGAGAGTTCTCTGTTTAGGTCTGTACTCCAATTTTTATTGGATTACTTGTTCTTTTGATGACCAATTTCTTGAGTTCTCTACATATTTTAGAGATCAGACCTCTGTCTGATGTGGGGTTAGTGAAGATCTTTTCCCATTCTGTAGGCTGTTGTTTTGTCTTGTTGATCATGTCCTTTGCCTTACAGAAGCTTTTCAGATTCAGGAGGTCCCATTTATTATTTGTTTCTCTTAGTGTCTGTGCTGCTGGGGTTATATTTAGGAAGTAGTCTTCTGTGCCAGCGCATTTAAGTGTACTTCCCACTTTCTCTTCTATAAGGTTCATTGTGGCTGGCTTTATGTTGAGGTCCTTGATTCATTTGGACTTGAGTTTTGTGCATGGTAATAAATATGAGTATATTTTCATTCTTCTACATGTTGATATCCAGTAGTGCCAGCGCCATTCGTTAAATATGCTTTCACTTTTCCATTTGATATATTTTGTTTCTTTGTCAAGAATCAGGTGTTTGAAGGTGTGTGGATTAATATCTGGGTCTTTGATTCCGTTTCATTGGTCCTCCTGTCTGTTCTTATGCTAATACCATGCTGTTTTCAGTATTGTAGTTCTGTAATAGAGTTTGAAGTCAGGGATTGTGATGCCTCCAGAAGTTCTTTTATTGTACAGGATTGTTTTGGCTATCCTGGGTTTTTTGCTTTTCCATATGAAGTTGAGTACCGTTCTTTCAAGGTCTGTGAAAAATTTTGCTGGGATTTTGACGGGCATTGCATTGAATCTGTAGATTGCTTTTGATAAGATTGCCATTTATACTATGTTAATTCTCTCTTCCCAAGAGCATGAGAGACCTTTCCACTTTCTGGTGTCTTCTTCAATTTCTTTCTTCAAAGATTTAAAGTTCTTGTCATACAAGTCTTCCATTTGTTTGATTATAGTTACTCCGAGATATTTTATGCTTTCTGTGGCTATTGTGAAGCATGATGTTTCTCTGATTTCTTCCCCAGCCCTTTTATCATCTGGGTATAGGAGGGCTACTGATTTTTTGAGTTAATATTGTATCCTGCTACATTACTGAAAGTGTTTATGAGTTGTAGAAGTTCCTTGGTAGAATTTTCGGGATCGCTTATGTAAACTATCATATCATCAGCAAATAGTGAGAGTTTGACTTCTTCTTTTCCAATTTATATCCCCTTGATCTCCTTTTAATGTCTTATTGCTCTGGCTAGGACCTCAAAAACTATATTGAATAGATATGGAGAGAGTGGACAACCTTGTCTTGTTCCTGATTTCAGTGGGATCACTGGGAGTTTCTCTCCATTTAGTTTCATGTTGGCTGTGATATGTGGTATCTTAATAATAAATATCACCTCTCTTTCTCTCTCCCTTGATTCCTCATCTGATAGCAAGTAATGAAAATGATCTCTTCAATAAGTAAACAAGTGATATATTAGAGTCATGAATGACCAAAATACAAATGAAAAGAACCCAGGATTCTAAAGATGTCAAGAAGCCATTAAGACTCTGAAGAGGCAAATGGAATAGTTTCATGGGGATTTCTTGCCAAACAAGCTGAAAACATTGTGAATTTCTAGAAGAGAGACATCACAATTCTCAGTGCAGTTTGAAGGACGTGGGTAAGAACCCTTAGGGGGCAAACAGGAGTGGGTGAGTAGTGGAGTGTGGGAGGCAGGTGTTCACTTGGTGGATACAATAATACTAACGAAAGATGCAGAGCTTTCCAAGAACTGGTGGGAGCTATGCTGCCTTGGGCAGGGACTCACGGCAGACAAGGCTAGGAGGGCCTTTCAGAGCCAGTTATACAAAGTCTTAGCTGTCAGTGAATGGAATTTCAACTTTGTTCTTTAAAAAACTGAAAGTATAAACAGTTTCAAGTCTATGTGCCACAATCATCTCAAATATCTATTTATAAATAAGGTATATAAGCGTACAGTTATAGATATGATTCCACAGTTGACTACCTATGATTGCTCTAAATCAAAATTCAGGAAAGAAAGGAAAAGGAGGAATGGCTCTTGACAGACAGCCTATACCTGATAAAGATTTATTATTGGTGTAAAGATGCAGATGGATATATCTCTCTATCTTGGTTACTATCCTATTGCTCTGATAAGATATCATAACCAAAGCAATTTACAGAAGAGTTTCTTTGAGGACTATGGTTTCAAAGGGTAAGACTCCATGTCAAAGTAGAGGTAGCAGATAGCAGGTATCAGGAGCTGCAGTTAAGAGGTAATATCCCAGACAGCAAGCAGGCAAAAGAAGAGAATTAACTTGAAATGGTTCGCGTCTTTTAAAACTTCAAATCTAGATGCCACTAACATACCTCCTCCAACAAAACCACTCCTCCTAGTCCTTCCCAAACAGTCACCAACTGGGGACCAAGTATTCAGAGTCTACGGGGACCAATCTCAATCAAAGCATCACACTCCCTCTGAGGCCCTTACCCCCAAAGAACCCAAGAAGAGAGAGTGTTGACTTTAGTGCGTTCAAGAATGTCATCTCTGCCCCAGTTTCTGACTCTGGCACTCTTGCTACATGATAAATTCCTTGGAAGGCCACACCCCAGAGAACACCCCATGTGCTGTGTTCCCAGACAGGATTATGACCTAGAGAATCTTTCTTGAGTTAGTCCCCTCTCATTTCATCTATAGCGCAATTTTAACTGTCCTAATTTTGTGCTCACCAGCCTTTCTCACATTCCCTCTTTTCTGAGTAATCTTAAGAATACAAGAAATAAAGAACAGTCATCTTACCACATGGGAGATGCTTTAATACATGGAAAAGACAGAAGATACCAATTTTGGACACACAGCTTTTGTAAGGAGAGATGGAAGGGACCAGAGGTGAAAAGATGTCGAGGGGAGAGAAGAGGAAAAGAACACATGAATGAGGAGAGAGAGGGCGGGAAATGGATTGTCTAGGTAGCTCTTTCTGTAACTGGGCCTATTGATAGCTAATCTGCTTGTATTAATTCCTAGGATCTATCAGGGACATTTAGAGCTAGAGAAACAGATCCACAAAGAACTGACACCTGATAGTCCCTAACGGTTCCTAAGCAGGGCATCATCACGCCACCAAAACACAAAGCTGAAGTTCACTGGGATTTGATGTTGATATCACTTTGATTCAGGGCTGTCTAAGGTAGCGTTTGAGCCATACCTTGGAGGGTGTTAGATTAAAGGAAGGTGTTTTAGCAACGGAAGCAGTGTACTGAATAAAGCCTCAAGATGGAAGGCCTAAGGAGCCAATAATGGTGAACAATTTCAGGACTGGAATGCAGACAAGCTCCGAACGCTGTAGGAGACTGCAGTGGAGAGATGTGTTCTCTCCCACCAGGTCTGCAGCCAGGAGAAGCCGGGAGGACCTAGACAAATAGAGGGAGAAAAATACATGGATTTTGAGGGTCCCAAGGATTGGCACCC
This sequence comes from Microtus ochrogaster, assembly GCF_000317375.1. NCBI lineage: Eukaryota > Metazoa > Chordata > Mammalia > Rodentia > Cricetidae > Microtus > Microtus ochrogaster. The sequence continues at coordinate 20,026,342 of NC_022016.1, forward strand.
AAACCCCAGCTGTGCCACATGTGTCTGATTCTGTGACTCTGGACAACTTTATTTAACCTCTCTGAACCTTAGTTACAACTTCTAAAACAAATACTAGAAAGGCCTGCTCCAACACCAGCGACATGGCCCAATGGGAAACTTCGCAAAGCCCTGAACGGCTTTAGAGTCTTGTCACTGTCTTTTCAAGTTTTCCCACCAAGCACCTGTTTCTAGTCTTCTACCTCAAATGGCCAGTAATGATTTTTATTGGTCACAATTTCTTTGGATGGAGGTTTTATTTTTAATCATTGATCCAGCCGTCACCTCAGATCCCTGCATATCTACTTGTGCCTACGTCACAGGCAGACACTTTACCACAAAGCCGTTGCTAGTTTGTCCTTGCTGTGTTGGAAACAAGGCTTCCTTCTGCCTCTTGCTCAGTCCACACCCTCCAGCTCCCATTGACTGCAAGCATAGAAGCTAGAAGCTTCCTCTGCAGCACAAGGGCAAAAGAATGTGTGAGGTTCCTAGGGAGCCCGGCTATTGTTTGTGGAACCTGGAAGCCTCCTCCAGGCTCTGCATCTATCCTCCCTCCTCTCAGCACACACTGCTTCCTGTCAATCATCCCGGAACACTGAGTGCCTGTGGGACAATTTCGTCCACAGGATGTTTGTCTGAAGGCACTGCCTTGCCAAGACTCAAAGCTCAAGACTTCCGCTGACAATCCAAACACTACCAGAGTAAGAAATGGGATAAACCCTTGGGCAGTTCTTTTAATGCCAAATAAGGTCTACTTATATTCAAAAATAGCAACAGGTTATCTGAGCTTCAGAGGCTGTAAAGGTTAGGAAGCCTGGTCCTTAAAACCCTGAGCCCCGGGGAATTAAAATAGAGGTTTCCAGGAGTGGATATTAAAAGCTTGTCCTTATAACACCATTAGTATATCTCCTAGTGCATTTCCATTAGTGATCAATTCTTATCTTTATATACAACCTGAACAGAACCGTTCCAACGATAGATACTGAGCTATTAAATCATGATGCGAAAGAAGATTTAGGACCTATGTAGGTAGCAATCCAAGGTGTTCAGCCAAAGTGAAGGATAAGTTCAACAATGTGGGATCCCTAGGTAAGTTTCTGAAATCATTTCCAAATGTATCTGTTGTCTAAGAAATGTTTGTGACTCACCAGATTACAGCTAAAGTAAGAACGTCTGAAATATGGCTTTAACACTGTGATACGTGTCCCTTAGGAAGTACGTAAGCATTGTCCGACATATAAACAATCAAAAGAGTCTTCAATTGTCTTTCCAAGTCACGCAGTAGTTTTCTGATAGTTTACTTGAGAGCCCTGGACACGTCTATCCTCTAAGCAATTTGTAAACAGGGGTTTTGGACCTCTTTGTACTTATAAGCTAATAGTCAAGGCCTCTATCTCTGAGAACCTGACCTCATCTCTATGAGGTTGACTTTACCTGTGAAAATGGACACTATCAAGCTTCATTATATCGTCATCAGCTAGCTATAGTCTTAGTATGTGAATGCAAATCACAGAGATTTTATGTTGGAACTGTTTATAGTTAAGACAAAGATGATCAAAATGCATGATGGATCTGGATATTGGAAGACAAAGAGTGAGTTATTAAGACACTGCCTCAAATAAATAAGCAAACAAATGTATTACATAAAGGACTCCAATTTCAAGACCCATTCGTCAAATGGGTTGCACATTCCTGAGCAGAAACAAGAACAAAAGCTCGAGCACCCAGTTTATGTCTGGAGCATTAATGCTTGCCTTCTTCGGGCTTCCATTGTCCTTGTGGAAGACGAGCTGATGCTGGGAACCTGGGAAGGTACCAAGTGTGAGCCACTAACTCATATTAGGACTTGATTTCCATGTAGTACTCAATTGTTTTGCAAGAAAAGCCCACACCTGGCTTATTACAAGGAGCTGCCTCATCTCAGAGTTTCCTACATGAATCTGCTTTACAGAATCCAGGGTTTCAGACAGTTCCTTAACCTGAGCAACAGAAAACTCGGAATTAGAGAAAAGTATGCACCTTAACATTAAAATAATGCCAATTAGAAATAATTTTATCACTTTATATTGTATTAAATTGGCTAAGATTAAAATACCAGTATACTGGAGGATACAGGATAAAATCACACGAAGGCAGCATACAGTAATGGTAGTGAAATTCAGGGTAGACTTTCTAAACCAGTACAATGATCTATGGCAGAATTGTTCAGATAGATTCCTAATTTGGGGTCCAGCCTTTTCAGTTTTAGAATATTGGCCTTATGATGTAAGTGGAAATGCGTACGAAGGTCCATAAATAGGGTTATTCTTCAGATTACCATAATTATAAGAGGCTCATTAATATGGAAATATGTCTATGTTTAGTGACTTAGTGTAGTTTAGTAAAAAAAAAACAGTTAAGCAAACTGTGATATCACACATTATAGAACGATTAGGAATTATACTTTCAAAGACTATGATTTAACATAGAAAACTTAGCAATACAGGCTAACCTGGAAAACAAAGCAAGCTATCCCACATTGACTTTAATGTACTCTTAATACATCCTGGATTCTCATATTTGGGCAGGTAGCAATAAACATTTCTGTCAGAAAAAATAACTTTCACATTCATTGTTAAGCTGTTAAGGCATCCTGTAGCAAGGTAATGGTGTTTTTGAAAGCCAAGAGCCACCTTGTCCTTTGTCCTGCCGCCACCACAAAGTCTAAGGTACAAGGTAGAGAGCCTTGAATGTGAAGGGAAAATGGCTGCTCTCCTCCCCCCCTGTTGGGGTCCATATTGCTTTATCTAAGCACACCGCAAAGTATCCTGAAGCCATATGGGAGACGTACTTCTTCCCAGCTGCAAAGGAAACATTTGTACAAACGAAAATACCAAAATAAAAAAAATCCCAATGCATTCTTAGTCATAGCAGAATGGAAAGCACATGAAATATTTAAAACCTGGAGTGGAGATTTCGTTTTAAAACATTTTAATTGCCAGAGCAGAGCTGTTGAACCTCTTTCAGAGCCCAGAGATGAGCAGCAGTTGGGAGGAAAGTGGAGGAGGGAAAAAAAATGAAAGCACAGCTCTTCTACCAGAAAACCATTGCTCGCGAACGACAAAGCGAAATTGAGGGGTTTTAGCTGAAACGTGTTTTGTTTCTTGTATAAGTTTTGGTGCAGTAAAAATGCGGCACGTTTTGTACTGTATGTTCCTTCGGAAGAGCCAAACAAACCAGCCATCGTGGTTTCAAGGGAGCAAGGCCTCCCCTTTCTCATGTTTCAACTACGCAGCCTCCGCTTGGGCTGGGGACCGTATCGTATAGCATAAATCACTCTCTGATAGATATTTGGCAGGCAGTCAGAACCCCAGGCTACACTACAACGTACAGTATGGAAAATTTTTAAGGTGGAATCCTGATTTTGTAACTTAAGGACTTAATAGCATCTCAAAACATTTTACTACTTCCTGGTACACACGTACAGAAAGCCAGGAAAGCAGAATTCTCCATATGGTTTTCGGTTTTATAGGATATATACACAATAAGCTATACAACCGTAAACCTGGAGGCATAGTCTCCTGTTGCTGTGACTCCAGCGAAAATGGAAACAGAAATTAGCCAGTGTGATCCCAACCTAGCCCCTGAGACACTCAGATCACCAGAACTGCTTGGAAATGTCCCTCCGCCCACAGTTAACTCCATGCCTCAGAAAGCCAGGGAAGGGAGCCGATTTTACTGGAAGGCAATAACACGCTGTCAAAGGCACCATCAGGGATTTCAACAGGATTGTGAGACGCTGACAGGAGTCACTGAAACCCCAGTAGGGCCTTCCTCCCGATGTCAGCCCAAATCGTGGTTCTCAGAGCCCTGTGTAGTTTCTCCCCTTCACCTTCTCCAATCCACATGTTCTACTTTGGCCCTTTTTCAACAAATTATGTTTTTGGGGTTTTTTTTTTTTGTTTTGTTTTGTTTTAAAAAAAAATGCACGCTACATTTAACCCCTAAATGATAGCATCCCCTACAGGCACTAGGGGCTGTTAGAGTACCTCAAATCCCAGCGAAATCACGGCAGGCCCTCTGTGCACAGAGGGGTTAACGCCTGGTGTTTGGACATGCGGGAATGTTCTCAGTGTTCCTGGGCAGAGGCTACCGAACATAAAGGAGGGAAACACAGAGTGCGCGGAGCAGTATGGCATTGTGCTCTTAAAAAATGCATGGAAAACAAGAGAAAGAAAGGGAACAAAGCTTTTCTGAAGTTCAAAATAAACGCTGCTTTTTGTGTGTCTTGTTGTTGTTTTAGTTGTTCACAAATTAGCCATCGTCTGGGAGAACTAAATAGAAAACTTACAGCACAGTTTATTTCAAGTCCTCCTGTCCAGTCTCAACCAATATGAGGAGGAGAACTAAAGCCAAATTTAGACAAAATAGTTAGCGTCTGTAAGGGTGTGTAATATTAACATTATCCCGGATGCTGATTCAGAAATAAGTACAGTATACTCTTAAGGATGTTGTGTTACCTCCCTACTCACCCCAAGACTCTGCTCTTTCCTCACACTCTCAAGTGTGCTGATGAATGAGGACTTACCTTCTAACCAGTTCTAAAAGAAAAGTTTCTTTCTTCCTTTATTTCCTCCCTTTGCTTTCTTTCTTTCTTTCT
>NC_022016.1:20031148-20037452 GCF_000317375.1 Microtus ochrogaster
CTCTCTCTCTCTCTCTCTCTCTCTCTCTCTCTCTCTCTTTCCTTTTCCCCCTTTCTTTCTTTCTTTCCCCAAGAAACATGTCAGGTAGTATAGTCCTGGGCTGGGCCTACCTGCATCCTTATCTCTTAATGAGGGTGTCTCAACATGACTGTGCTGGGAACTCTTCTCGGAAGCTTTGAAACATTCCAAAGCCCAGGCTACAGCCTAGGCTGACTATTTCCCATTCTCTGTGGATAGAACAGAGGTAAGGGTACTGTCTCGTGCCTTCGGGCAACTCTGTGTGTTGCCATGGTAAAGGCTGCTGGTCCTGAGACTTGTCTGCCTACCTCCAGTCAGCTGTTTTATAGAAGGCGGGGTATGGGGTTCTAAAATAACATGCATGGTTGCATTTTTCCTTGTATGACAGTCTCCAGAGCCCTGTGTGCCTCTAGGAACACATATCGGGGCCTATCTATGGCTGTCAAGTTTTCCTGTGTCCTCCATCCCGCCCCCTCTGACTGCACTCCCTACCGGTTGTTTTCTGTCTCCACACTCACCTCTGCTTTCACAGGGAAACTGCTGGCCCTCAAACCTAAGAATCCACCAGGTTGGCCCTTTCTGCTTTAGAGACCTTTCTCATTCCTGGGCCTAGCAGAGGGTCTGCTTCCTGGAATGGATTGCAGTCTTATTCAGTGGGAAGTGGAAGAACCTTACTCCAGCTGCCCCTGACCAACCCTTCCACGGTGTTCTATGGTTTGCCCAAAGGCTGGAAAGGTAAATAAGACCGAAGAGTCTGCTCTACTTCTTTCCTGGATGTCAGTCTGGACTAGAGTAGCTAGGCCTGCTATCTCCTGGCACACGTTGCTGAAAGCAATCGCCCCCCAAATCCTCCCTCTCCTGAAACCCATGCCACTAAACTCTCTGCAACCTGCAGACCAGCCAATCACCCTGGCCATCTCAATCACTTTGAGACCAGCAATGATCGTCTGTTTTCACCACAGTGAGAACCTAAAAAGCCCCTTCATCTCTCTACTCTTCCACTAGTACAGAACTCCCACCGGCCGACAGGGGCCACAGCCTTGAGAGAATCTGGCCAGCTAGTGGGAGCGAGAGCTCCAGGCTGGAGGTGAGCAGCCCACAGATTTCTCGCATTCCTCTCTTTGGTTATCAGGCATCATTTTTCAACAGGTTCACATGGCATGCCAGCCTGAATGCACGAGTCCCCCAAATTGCAGCTCAGTCCTACCAGAATGCGGCTGAAACAACAAAACAAGTTGTAACCAAGTACCGCCTTACTGCAGGCATTGCGAAGCTAATAATAACACCAGCTACAATAAAGCAAACACATTTTCACAGCTGGCCCTCCTGTGTGCTATCTGATTCCATCACCATGAGGAGTCCTGAGTGTTGGGCGGGGCCAGTTTCTTATTGTGTCCTGGACAAATAACAAAGTATGGGCAAGTTAAGAAATGTATCCAGGCTCATGCACTCTGGGAGGGGAAACAAAATGGAAACTCTGCTCTTGACTTGGGCCTCTTTAGACCGGCTCATAATTCTGAGTGGTTTTTTTTTTTCTTCTCTATTTGAAGACAAAAGCCATGTATTTAAAACTGTCCCTTTGTGGTACTATTTCTGATATTTAAGCAGAAAAAAAAAATGGTCCTTGTTTGGGTCTTGTGGCTGGAATCGAGCTTGAGCAGGTTCTGGCGTCACTTAAAAACCATCTCCAAGCAAGCACCAGCACTCCCTGCCAGGCAGGAAGGAGGGAAAGGCAGACATGAAGAGTAAAGAGAACCCTATGTCCTCAGGCTTTGACCGGGGCCTTTGCTGACCCCCGTGATAGCAGATCCTCCCAGGAGATGGAGCACATTAAGGTGCTTGATTAAAGGTATATGCATATATGTTTGCCGAGGCATGACCGCTGAAATGAATATAGCCTTGTGTCCTGAAGCTATTTTTTCATTTATTAAGACCCTTGTAGAGAAGCCTGGTGCTGTAGATTAGTGCTAACCCCACCCCCACAGCCCTCCTCATTTCCTGCCATGGGAGATGGTGACTCCTCCTTCTCCAGCCTCATCATTAAATAATTGATGACAGAATGTGTTTGGCTAATATTTAAGATTAGTTCTTATAATTCTTGGAAGAGCCCATCTCCCAGGGATACTGTATCTGCTTCAACCCGTAGCTTTCAATCCACACCAACCGTTTTCATTGTGAGCACCGCTGTTTAAATGCTGCTTATACAGAGCCTTTCTTTACCATGAAGAATTATCTGGATTTCCTCTGAAAATAATGGAGGGGTGTGTGCTTGAATGTAAACTGCATCCCACAGGCTCTCGTGTAGAGCAGTTTTGGGAGCATGCAGAGCCTTTGGAAGGCGAAGCCCAGTGGGCAGAAGTAGGTCCCTAGGAGTGGGCCTAATGACTGCAGGGAACAGTTCTTAAAGTCTATGGATTTTGTTGTTGTTTTCTTTTTCTCACTAAAATAAAAGTTTAAAAGCAAGGAGTAAAACGACGCTAGCAGCTAGCCTTATGAGTCAGTGTCCCTAGTAGTTTCCATGCAGCCAGCATTCACATTGATACATTTTCTAATTAGCACCAAATACTAAAACCATATGCACATTAGTTTTGTCACGTGCTTAATATAATGACAAATTAAAAACAATATAAATGTCCATTAATAAAAGTCTAGATAGGAAGGATACCCACTGTGGCTTCCTTCCCAGGCTATCTCTGAAATGTTTACAGTAGTGAGTGGAAACTCTCAGATCTATGAACACACATATCGAAGATGACTTTTTATATGGAAGCTATCAATTCACACACACGCTGAGGCAGGTTGCAAGCACATGTTTTTCTCAGGGTGGTAGATTTGGGACAAATTAATTTCTTTCTTAGTGTCTTCTACTCTGTCAGTAATGTTCATTGGTTCTCTGATTGGGAGAGGAAGTGTGTGGCACACAATTGTTTCAGTCTAATTAGCTACATGGCTACAACTTAGAAGTCCTGAGACCAGTGTCTTGAAATAAGGTGAATTTACTAAATAATTTATGGGCCTCCATTTTAATGAGCAGCAATCTCATGATCTCTCCTAAATGCATATATTTTTAATCTTATTATATAAAATAAATATTTAGCTATTATAAGATTAAAAAATAATAACTTATTGCCAAATATGAGATTCGATTATAGTTAGTTTTAGTGAAAATATTTTTTAAGATGTTTGCCAAGTGGCCGTCACTTTAATATCCACATTAAGGGGAGGAAAAGAGCATGAGGCCCTGGGTCAGATCAGGTGTGATGAGCGTTGAATAGGATGTTTAATCATTTCCTTGCCTTGACAGCCAAAGGGCCTGCTATTGGAACGGAAGTGTCGCTGGTTATGTCACCGGCTGTCACTCCTCTCACTCTGTCCGCTGCTCTCACACTTCCTTTTGGGTGGGTGGAAGGACTGGAAGCCCATTTGAGATCGAGATAAAGATGATCTCTGGCTTCACACAGGAGAAAGGAGAATGAGTAGCTATAGTGACTAAGGCTAACCCAAGAAGCAATTCAACCTCCAAAACGTTCATGTAGGATTCAAATGGCCCACGCTGCTAGAAGAGGGAAGGAAATGGCTGAGCCTAAAGGGGCTGATTCTGTGTCTTCATGGGGAGAAACGGGTACGTAAAAAAGTAGAAGGAAACCAAACAGAAGAGAAAAGGCAACTATACCTGGGTTGGAATCCTGACTCCACAATATAAGGGGTTACCTAAAAGTATTACTATCAATGTGAGACACACGCCTGTGCCCTTGTGCAAACTATTACTAGCCAATAACAAGTGTGAAAGGGAGGGATAGCATTGGCAAGCAATCTGACTCTGTTGTGAAGGCAAGGCAGCGTTTGAGCAAGCTCTAGACTTAGGCTGTTGTACGTACATGATGAAGAACGCACGGCATGGCATGTGACAATGCATGCCTCTTTATGTTGGTTAATCAAATTCCCACAGAAATAAAATTTTCTGCAATTTTAAAGCCTGTGTTTGATAGTCACATTTTTAACATTTCCGTTTTTAATCAAGTCTATTTTTTAAATGTATGCTTAGTTATTATTAGTCAAATTAGGAAAGTAAAATTTATATTTTGAAAATGTAATTTAAATTTAAAATTAAAGCAACTTTCAATTAAAACAAAATTCATATTTAAACCATATTTTCATTCCTGTATTAGGCAGAGGGAGGGAAGATCTACCTCCTTTAAAGCAGCAGTCTTGGGAAATTGAAGGACAACAACAAACGTGGCACCAAGAGAAGAAAGACAGAAGCACTGCCACTCTTCTTCCAATGGGTGACATTTGTGGTGTATTCTTAGGAATGACACGTGGTTGGTGAGAAGGTGCTACAAGCAATCGCTACTGTATGCAGGGGCTATACTGGTGAGTGAAGCAAAGAAACTAACTAGCCAAAACTCGAAGCTCTTTGACAGTGGAGGGCAAACCAGATGGGCTCAACCCTACACAGAAAACTCCAGGCAATTGAGGAAAGCTGGGAGTGGAAGAGGGGATCCCCAGGGAAGAGCATACCACTTGGTTGCCCAGGGTCAACAGGTCAGCCCTGAAAACATGCATGCCAGTAACACTATGTGGACTCAACAGATTATATTTAGGAATGTATGTATACATGGATACATACATGATTGCCATAACAATTGGTGAAAAACAGAGGCCATGACTTTGAAAGAGAACAGGAAAGAGTATGTGGGAGGGTTTGGGGGAGGAGAGGAAAGGAAGAGATGCTCTAATTAAATTATAATGTCAAAACTAAAGACAACAAAAACCTAACACAAGCATAAGAAATGTATGCTTAGCTACTAACAATTCAATCACCATACTGTAGTAACAAACTCCATCTCTGCTAGGTAATGTGATCTTGTGGTCTCTGTAAATTTCACAGGCGAGTCCATTCCTTTTCTGAGTAGGTGTTCACACAGCACAGAGAGACAGACAATGTCTCAGCTCGATCCATTAAACTCGGCTAACCAAAATGAAATTCTGTGAGGCCTGAAGAGGAGCATTTCCTGCTTCACCAACTGAAGTGTACTGTATAACATCTGAACTCTGCTTTAGAATGCATGACAGTTACCTGTTTGCCTGTGATAATTATCTGGTGGGCATCTGCATTTTTAGAAATCTCAAAAAAAAATTCTCTCATGATTATACAAAAATCTAAAAATCTTCCACTGAATGCTACCTCTTAACAGCTCCCCCAACACTCCACAGCCACATTGGGGACCATGCCTCCAGAAAATGAAATTTGCGGGAAGACATCTATGCAGTATCAACTAATGTCATTTGTTCTGGAAAAAGGTTAGTTTTTGCAATAGTGTTCTCTTCTTTATGGCTCCTTTAAAATACTATCCAAAATGCTTTTCTGAGAACTTTTATGGAACCAAGACCCTTGGTGTCTTTTAAAGTCATCTAGATTGTAGCTAGTGGTGCAATGTTTGCTTAGCATGTCAAGGCGCATGGTTCAATCCCTACATGCGTACACACACACATACACACACACACACACAAACTCACAGGCACACACACGCACACATACACACATGCACCCATGCACGTACGCGCACACACAGAGGCACAAACACAGGCGCACACACACAAACTCACAGGCACACATACACACATGCACCCATGCACGCACACACACACACAGAGGCACACACACTCACACACAGGCACACACATGCTCACATCCAGGGAATTCAGATAATGAGATCTAGCGGTCAGCCCTCCTGGCCTGCTAGGCTACACTCCTACCTTTCCACCACATACCTGTCGTACAGCGTCACTTCCTGTATTTGAAGCACTGTGAGACAGTATGTGGTTAGGGAGGGGTGAGCTAAGAAGCTGCAGTGTATTGCTGCTTCCTCTCTCCTGCCTCCCCCCCAAACTGACAAATTAGGACAGGCTTGGCCCCATCATACAGCAGAGACCCTGGTTAAAGGGAGCCTAACGCTGAAAACAGTTTGGGGGAAATCAATTGCAGCGTGTTTACGTTTTAGACAAGGCAGAAGCCCTGCCAGTGAAATGAATCTCCCATGTCCCCTCAGGAAGCGTCACGTCATAGACGGCTGCAAACTGCTGTCTTCTCACCATCTGCTTTTGCCTCATGGATTAGAAGACGCCACCAAACACAGGAAATTTCACAAGTCGTGAGAACATGTCTTCGTGAAAATTTGGAAGAAAAGAAAAACTAGGATTAAAGTAAAACAACAGAATTGATTTCTGGAATTGCTATTTCACTAAAGACTTATTTCAAGTCTCTCCCTCTCTGTCTCTTTCT
>NC_022016.1:20038397-20042599 GCF_000317375.1 Microtus ochrogaster
CCTCCCAGCATTCTGTCTGTTTACTCCTCCCACCTATGTTTTAACCTATCAGGGCAAGCAGCTTCTTTATTTAATTAACCAATGACCTTCCTCCATCATTTTTTGTGTGTATGTGTGTATGTCTGCAGGTGAGCATGCCCAGTGCACACAGATGCCTTAGGAGGCGAGGAGAGGGTATCTGGACCCAGGGAGCTGGTACTACAGTGCAGGCTCGGTCCTCTCCACTGAGCCATCACCCCAGCCTCGGAATGTAAGAAAGAAAGAAATAGATAGATGTGTTAAATACCTTTTAAAAAACTACCAAAAAGCATCATTTTCAAGAATTTTTGTAGTTTAGGTCAAAACATATCTTTTATAATATTTTTTTATAATATTATAAGAACAATGTTGCTTGAGCAGTTCATTTAAGTGACATTGAAGGCACTCTTTGAGAAAAATTTTTATTGCCTTAGAAATACCTGAAATTTTACCATGGGCCTACTCAGGTTATGGACCCTTTAACATACCTTTTAAGGAAAAAACACTGTGAATTCTATAGATTTTGTAGATTGATTGATGCCATTTCAACTGAAGTAACTTCCAGAGCTCATTACAGAAAAGTTATATATTTTGCCTCATCTCTTGAATATTAATCTGACATTGGAATTACTGCTTTTTTACTATGGACATCAGGTAAACCTCTTCTTTCTGACCCATTTAGAAAGGGCCACTTAACAAATGACTGTCCCCTGCCAGCAGAGACTAGAGTCTAGCCAAACTTCTCATAGCTTCTAAGTATAATACACATTCCATGAGAAGCAGTGCTAGCACTCTGCCTTATGGAGAGTTCATAGCCTGGGAGCTGTAGAGACTATAAAGCAGAAAGATGAGGAGGCAGAATCGCAGTATGCATGGTTATAATTCACTTCAACTAACTGGCCAGCCACCAACTGATGGTAACATTGGAGTTCTAAAAGGTAGATTAAAAATGACAATTTCTATGATTGCATTGCAGCTTACTAAAGTAATATGAAAATCAAATACAAGAAAGATACAAACTAAAGACACATTTTTCAAATTCTATTTCTGAAAGGTAAACTACTCCTGAACTGAAAGCCTTTGATTTTACTCATTAAACGGCAATAACAAGCACAGATGTTTAAAATTTTTCTAGAGAGTGAATGAATAAGAGCTGTGAGACAGTGGATAGATGCTTGCAGCTTCTTATCTTGCAACTGTAATCACCTGCTTTAAAGTTGATGCTCAATAGCATTCTTTTACTAACTTTGCCAGAATTTAAAACAAAATATTTATCTATGAATATTGCACCATAGAAATAAGAGCAAAAGACAATATTGTGATGACTGTTTTGAACATCCAGAATGCCCACGTCTTAGGCTTTATTAAAGAGGGGACTTTGGTAGTTCATAAATTACTAGCAATCTAGAATGATCTTGATGATAGAAGGTCACAGACTGTCATCTAAGTAGCAGCTGAAACAAAGAGGGAAAAGACACTCCATAAGCCCTAAGGACAATCAGAGCTAGAAAGTGCGGTGGGACAGCTCCAGGCAGAGACCAAAGCAGCAACTATGGACACAAAGGCAAGCAGAATATCCAGGCAGCCAGGACGGGTCTCAATCCAGGCATGCACTGTCTGTGGAGCATTTTCCCTGGTAGAGGGTGTGGCCCCATGCTCCCTGATCACACCATTGACAGAAGCAGAAAGGGAGCTGGGAGTCACAGACCTTGTTGGGAACTCTTTTCCTGGACTTGTTTCTACCCATTCGCTTCCAAGTCTGACAACTCTCTGTTGATTGGTTGCATTTCTACACCTCATTTGCATACTCCTACTTTACTTTATGTAACAGGATGTACATGGGAGTTTCATTAGTCTGACTCCTAACCAGACTCCCGGATAGAGAGTCTCATCAGAGATAGATCCTACTCTGACTCCGAGACCAGCTGCTTCAGTACAAACCCAGGACCTGCTTTAGACTTCAAGACAGGCGGCCTCTGGCGTTCCCGTCACCGATCTGCAGATTTGTCCTCAGCAGAACCTGTGACACTCTTTAGCTCTCCGCCGTAGGCATCCTGAAGGTGCTTGAGAACTTAAATCTGTAACACTACCAATTGCTCTCGATTGGTTCCTATTTCCCCAGGTAAGTTTCCCCTCTCCTGCTTAATTTGTTCCCAGCTGGCAAATAAAACTTCCCCTTGTTTTTTTCTTTGCTGTCTGCCCACTCCATTCTTGGAGGGAAGGCAGAACAGGAACCTGCTAGGGAATCAGCCTCCTTACTCACAGACTTAAACCTTATCACATAGTTCATACCGACACCAAGCATAAGAGGACCCAGCAACATGTCTCGAACCAGGACGCATCTAGCAAATGGTGAATGGCCCTTGTCACCCAGGAAGGGAAATGGCAAGCAAAAGAAAACCAGCATAGGAAGTAGAATCTAGAAAGAGCAGTTCCCGCTTTCTGAACAAGAGTCCTAACTTCCCTCATACCTCAACATCTCATGTGGAAGCAAACACACGTGAAAGAAGGCTGTGTCAGGAGCAAGCCAAGATTTGCAAGCTGAGAAAATGAGAAAACAGAGAGCAGCTGCGGCGGAAAGGTAAGAGGCTCATGCCTGTGCAGAGCATATCCGAGAGAAGTCCTATCAGTCAAGAGAAAGCGAGTTATTCTGTGATACCAAACTCCCCACATCTCTGTCCTTTGCAACAAGGATTTACTTCTTACTCTTAGAGAGCAGACAGTGGATATGAGTGTTCTCAGGACCACTTATCACCTTGTGCTGGCCCCACATTCCATCTGGCTTCGGTCTTTTATTTCCGCATGGACTCATGCTCCCATAGTCACAGTAGCAGAGACAAGAAACTTGAAGCCCTGCCCCCAATTGATGACTCAACACCTGGGCACTTACATGGTACTTGGTTCCTCTTCTCGCTTCACCTTGGCTTGATTTGAATGAGTCACATTGCCTCTTGAGACTTCAGGGATGTGTAGGGAAATAGTTCTCATCTCCCCCTTACTGGTTGGTGTCATTATGCCTTTTCCAAATACGATCATCTTCTGCACAAAACAATGACCCTTTAGGTAAAACGCAACCTTTCAGAAACTGCAGAAATAAAACTCAACTTGACTAGAACCACTAGATAAGTACGCATTGCCGCGTAGACAAGGAGAGCGTGCTTGGTAGGGAAGTTAAAGGTTGTCATCCAACTGACAGGAAGCCCTGGGAATCATTAGTAGTGTCTGCTGAACGTCTTACTCATTGTGTGGTTCTTTATTTGTTCAATAAATTCTAGCTAAGGAACATTGCAGGGTACAGTTTCTGTCATTTTCTAAATACCTCCTTTATTGGCTTCATAAAGTCCACATTTAAAAGGCTATCAGGATGTTGGCATAAATAGATAACTGGGCTATGATTACAACCGTGATGTTAGTACCAGAAACAGCAGAGCAAATGCACAGCAGCCCCCAAAGGGTGGTACCTGTTTCATGCCATCAACTCTAGTCTTAAAATCCCAATATGAACTCAGCTTCGATGGGAATGAGCCAGAAGATATTTTAAAGCAATGGCCAAGTAAGTCTTTATCTAAAAAGTTTCTTTCCCCTTGGACTTACACAGAAATAGGTGGTAATGTCACCAATTGTTTCCTAGATGCGCTGAAGCTTTACCTTTTTAAAGTTCCCTCCAGAGGCAGTAATCCATCATGGGCTTAAAGCAGGTCCCCACCTTTGATCTTCCTATTCTCTGTGAGTGAGAAAGGGCAGAGAGATGGATTCAAGGCCGGAAGCAATGGAGACAGATGATGCCCAGCGGTCAGCCCTCACACATCTCTGTGTGCGGCCACTTTAAGAATGAACAATGCTGTGGTCATATTTCCTTGCTGCTCTTCGGGGTAGTCAAAGAAATTTTCCCCAAACTAACTAACCATGGGCCCAATACACTGATTATCAGGGATTTTCTTCAGGGTAGGAAAGCGGGCCTTCCCAGGATGAAACTTCTCAGGAACCCACAACTGGTTTTTGGGAGTGTGTGTTTATGTGTCTGTGTGTACATGTGTGTATGCATGCGTGTGTATATGAATTGAGTGTATGGTACAAATTTAATGGAAACACAAAATAAGATTCAAAGAATAAAATCAAAGGTGATTTTTGAGTGTCAAAGAAGCATGATTTAGGGTGATGTTTTTTTCTGTTTTTTCTTTTTT
>NC_022016.1:20042699-20048290 GCF_000317375.1 Microtus ochrogaster
TTTTTTTTTTCTTTTTCAAGACAGGGTTTCTCTGTAGCTTTGGAGCCTGTCCTGGAACTAGCTCTTGTAGACCAGGTTGTCCTCAAACTCACAAAGATCCACCTGCCTCTGCTTCCCGAGTGCTGGGATTAAAGGTGTATGCCACCACCACCGGGCAATGGGGGAGGGGGGATAAAATGGAAAATTGAGCACAATGTATTATTTTAATGACCACTAACTTTAACGCCCCATTTTTAAACTTCTCTAGCAATCTAGAATGAAGTACTATGTAAATAAGTATTCTTATTTAACTTTTATATCTCTAAGGGAAATGCAGTATTAATATTGTATTGGAGAAAATCATTAAAAGATTTTTTAAGATAAGTTTCCAGGTAGCTGGTAGGCTTTATTCTGTATCTAAATATTAACATGTCAGCATGGTAACTTAGAGGTCAATTTTCCCTTGTACATTAGTCACTTATGTGTCGCTGTGACCGGATACCCAACAGAACAAACTTAACAGGCAGAAAGAAGTATTTGAGTTCCTGGTGTCAGGGTTTATATCCATCACAGCATAGAAGACAAGCGTACGGCCCAAGCATCCCTGTGAATCGGGAAGCAGAGACAGCAGGTCAGAGTCTGAGGCTGGCAAAACTTCAAAAGCCCAGCCCTAGAACCCTACTTCAGGAAACCAGACCGACTTACTAAAGGCTCTACAGCATTCAAACCAGCACCACAAAGGTGGACCCCAAATCATGAACCTGTGTGCTCCAGTCTAGACTCAAGCTATAACATTTTGCTTGCATCCTCAAACTCAAGTCTGCCTTCCTGAAATGGCAATTATGAAACTGAAGGGGAAGGCAGCAGGCACTGAGTCTTCCTTACCTGGGTAAGCATTTGTTTGAGGAGGCTAGCCAGTAAAACTAGAGTTGGCTTGACCTCTAATGTTCCTGTCCTCAGACAGAGGTCTAGAGTGTGATTTAATGTCTCCATGCCCTAAATAGTGTTCTGAATAAAGGGGATTTGGAGTGTGTGTTAATGTTTTTTTTCCAAATATTACATAGGAAATAAAAATCAAAAGAACTTCAGACCACTGGATTAAGTTTCTCTTCACTGTAAATGTGTTACTTGGGCTACCATAACAAAATACTTTAAGCTGGGTGGCTTAAACCACAGGAATGTATTCTGTATTTCTGCAGACTACAAAGCTGAGGCCAAGAGGCCAGCAGGACTGTGTCTGATGATGACTGTCTCCTTCAATGACACATAGGCATAGTCATCTTTCTCCTATGTCCTCAAATGACAGAAAGTGAGCTCTGGTCTCTCTCTCTTCTTGTAAGGATATTAATCCCATTCAGGGGGCTTCTCCCTCATGACTTCATCTAAACATGGTTACCTCTCCAAAGGCCCCATGCCAGATCTCATCACAGTGCGATGTAGAACTTCCAAATATGGGTGGGGAGGGGATCTGTGTGTAAACACCCACTCCTTCACACCAAGAGATCTCAGCTGATGATGTCTTTCCCTGGAGAAAATGGAAAAGTTGCTTGAGGCTTACCTGTCACCATGTGGTTCTCCGAGGTCACATTCATGACATTTTACATCAGCATCTCTTTTTCTGTCTACCCTTGCAATCAGTTTACATATGTGATCAACTAATCAACTTGACTAATTGATCACATATCACATAATCATATGATCACGTATGTTAGAGGAGGCTGCTTGTTCTTCCCAGCCGCTGGGCTGCTTAACCTGGAAATAATCACACAGAAACTATATTATTTAAAACACTGCTTGATCTATTACCTCTAACTTCTTATTGGCTAGCTCGTACATTTTAATTTAACCCATTTCCATTAATCTGTGTATTGCCACATGGCAGTGGCTTACCAGCAAAGTTTTGGCATGTCTGACTCTGGCTGGGGCTCCTTCGTGTCTGACTCCACCCTTCTTTCTCCCAGCATTCAGTTCTGTCTTCCCTACCTACTGAACCTCTGTCCTCCTATAGATCCAAAGCAGTTTCTTTATTCATTAATGGTAATCACGGCATACAGAGGGAAATCCCACATCACACATAATCTAAGTGAAATGTACCAGCATCCGACAATGGCAGGAGGCAAGCAAGAACAAATGTGTAGGATGTTGTGACTCTTTGTCTTTCCCTTTTCCTATATAATTTCTAATTCCCATGATTAGATTAATAAATGTTTAGTGCTGGGCATTTTATCCACATACAGATAGCACTACATAACAAACTGGAAGAAAACACCTTGCAAGCATACAGCTGAGTCTAGAGCAGTCAGCTCTGTTTCTGTCATCAGCTGTCTCTTGTTTCTTCTTGATTAAGTGGCATTGCCCTTTAAATGACCTTGATGTTGCTGGAGTCTCAGGCTGGACTCATCCTTTCTTGAAAGGGAGGCTGCCAACCAACTGCAGGGCTGTCAGTCTTTGCAGCCCAACTTCTGCGGCTACCTCTCACAACTTGTGTCTGTTGATTTGTAAACCAACAAGATACAGGATTCTTTACAGAAATTTTTTCTTCCAGGATGAAAAGTGCCTGCTAATTCTCTCTGCAAAGGTCCTATACAGGCTGCAGAAAAAAAAAATGGTGTTTTAAAAAGTTCCCTGAAGCTTGGTGGAGAGAAAAATAAAGACAAGTATGGTCAGGAAGACACCCCCATTATTCAGGATTCCTTTCCCAGGGCTGTTTCCTGCCTGGCTCCCTCCATCAGATATCCCCCCTCCAGCCTGCTGAAATCAACCTTCCACTCATTGCCTAGCCTGAAGATTTCCTTTTTAACTCTTTCATGCCGATGGTCGTATTAGCTCTAAATTCAGTGCAATGGGCTCAAATTAGTGCAAGCAAGCCTGAAGTGCTTCAACTTTCAGCAAAAGAAGACCCTAAGTATTCATTACAAATGGCTTCTTTATGAAGACAAAATATATTATGTCCAAGATGTCACAGCAAAGGCTGTTCTTACTTGAGAGGATGTCATTTCCATGGCATATTCAACTATGTTACATGCAAAGGAAAAGGTTCCCAAGACATAATACATCACTGGGCAGGTGAATTCTTTGTTTACATGTGGATTGAAATTTGGATTGTAATACTAGCTTTGTGAATATGAAGGGTTAGTTAATGTAATGAGCCTTGATCGCCACATTTCTAAACTGGAAGAGCAATGCCTCCTGCCCAGCCCCTGCAGTGAGATCGGGGATATATACACAGATATAGAGACACTCACGGCTCATAGATCCCTGGTAACTGGTAACTAAAGCCAGCATGGTGGCACCCACCTGTAATCCTAGCTCTCTGAAAGGGAAGGCAAGAAGGCTGAGTTTGAAGCCAGAGTGAGCAACGTGCAGAGATCTTGTCTCAAAAATATAGAGGGAAGGGAAAATGAGTGGTAGCTATTTCATTCATTCATTCAGTTACTGTGCTCAAGTGTGTGTGTGCACACATGTAACATGTCAGGTGTGGACAGAGGTTAAAGCACAGCTTTGGGTATCAGTTCTTGCCGTCCCCCGTGAGAGATAGATCTCCTTTCATTGCTTGTCTCTCACTAATCTGCATGCGTCATTTCTCGGTCCAGGTAGAGTTGTTTAGAAATTAGACCGAGAAGCAGTCACATAAGTAGTGCCCATAACCAACCTCTACCCAAAAGGGAGGCTTTCGGTGTGTTGCAGAAACAGGAGTCCCTTTCAACTTGAACTTTTTGAAAGCCCCTCACAAAGACCCGTGTGTGAATACCTAAAAGAGAAAAGCATTTTACCTTCAGACTCCTCTAGATAGCTAGCAGGTAACACAAAGACCCTCCAACCAGCTCCCAGCGCACCCCTCCCCCAGGCACAATGTGAAAGCAGAAAACTAGCAAAGGACTCTCCTGCAAGGTTTGCAGTTTGATAGATAGCCTTGACCTGCGCCTAACAGTTCGAACCATGAAAATAAGGATCTTTTATGGTTACCGGGAAAATTCATAGTTTATCATATTTTGTCGGCTGCAGAGGAAGAAAAGACTTGGCCAGGTTCCTGAGGGAAAGATAGCCTGTCATATTTGCTGAGATTTATTTATGAAAAAGTATTCATGATGATACGATTGTGCAACATGCCCCAGTCCTGCCCAGCCCTCCGTTGGTACTGCACAAGCTTGAAGGGCGCCCAGAACCATCCAGAACTGAAAGTGAAGGAGAGACCAAGGGGGGGGGGGTTAGAGGGAGGAGGAGAAAAGGCACTTGGCTACCATCATTTAAGCCTCTTGATTATTTAAACTTCTGCAGAATAATGATTGCATATTTGAAGGTAATACATCTGTTCCTTTCCCTCCCCACCCCCATGTGGTTTTCTAATCCCGAGGTAATTACGTTTTGACAAAAATTTATTGGGACATCTGTTTTTTCCTCAGATCTGCAGGTCACTGTGTGACTCTAACAGCAGCCCAGCAGAGAACTGCTGTGGAGAAACGGAACACAGTGGCTAGCCAGGCCATGGTGCCTGGGCAGCAGGCGAGGGGTACAGACAGAGAGAGACGCCTCCAGTTTCACGTGCCACCTTGCTTGGTTCTTGGCAGGGGCTCAGTGTGAGATTCTGGTCCAGGAGAATGGAAGGATGGGTGGTATGACAGGGAGGGGATGGGCGAGGGCTGGCTGGTAGCAGCCTGGCAGTGTGCGTCAGGATTCATGCATTGCCTAGGTTGGCATCTGATATAAAAATAATTCATGGAGGGAAGGGAATGGGGGTGCAATACACAGGCCATATGTTTGAAACCCCTGCCCATAACGGCTGGCTGTGGTTACCAGCGTCTGGTGCCACTAACTAGATTAAATTATGGTACCCTACGGAGGCTCAGGAATCAGAAAGATCTCAACTTCCAGGGTTTGATAAAGCGTGGAACAATAGAAAGAACTTTTTACAGAAGGCTTCTTTTTTAATTTTATAAAAACAACTCCATTTGGATCTGCACGTTTTGCCAAAACCTGCTAAATTCTGGTCTAGGGTTTTAGTTGTTTGTTTTTTAAACAATCTTGGCTCCTGGAGGAAACACTTGTATTAGAATCCCACAGGGATCACCTTCTCCATGTTTTTCCACCTTTGAGTTCTAATAAGGAAGTTTATTTTTGAGTTGTCTAACCCAATATCTTGATGAAATGCTTGGAAATAGGTCTGACGGACTTGGTATTGTGCCAAATCAAACTGGAACTTTCGGAGGTGATTCCGCTGCTGAGAATCTAATCGGGAAGCCCAATACCTGAGCAAGAGCTCATGGCTCTGCCTCTGACTTCATTTACATGGGATAAAAGGGAAATCATACCTAATACATTGTACTGCCCAAGGCCCCAGGCGTTGGCTAGTTTCTTCCTTCTGAGAGTATCAGAGAAGTAACAAGAGTACATAATGTAACAAGAAGTAACAAGATATCCTCAACAAACATAGGGTAACAAACAAACACTGGTGCCTGGAAAGGTCTGCCTCCCACTACCATATTTAGGAAGAAAAGAACATGTGGAAATGACTGAGTGTGTCTGCCTCAGATGGATAAAGGTAGGCTGCTTCTTGACGTCCTTAAGAAAGATGAGCCGGGCGGTGGTGGCGCATGCCTTTAATCCCAGCACTC
>NC_022016.1:20048403-20052696 GCF_000317375.1 Microtus ochrogaster
AAAAGAAAAGAAAAGAAAAGAAAAGAAAAAGAAAGATGACTCAAAGCAAACCCCCAGCTTTCAGAGGGAAACACCTCAAGAGTAAGGTAGGCGGCTGACGGTCAATAAGAACGTTCCAGGTTCAAGGTTGGGCACTGGGCATGGTACTCCAAGCTCTGGGTTTCCATTCCTGGTTTCAAGCTACGACTACCATGCTTACATGCCATGACTAGTCACTTAGTGGGCTCTGCAGAAACCGCGTCCTGGGAGATAAAAGGATATAACAAGATTGGATGTGCCTGATTTGAGAGGGTTGGGAGGAGGTCTCATTGAGGCATAAAGTCCATTGTATTTAAATTTTGAGCGTTTTCATTTAAATGAGCAGTGTGGGTGTGTCTTAGCACAACTCGCCCTAGGAGGCTGGAACCAATATCAGGGTCAGAGTATGGCGGGGTGTTGGTGAGGACTGGCCTCCAATAATGTCCTCAGGGAACCCAGAGAGAAAACTGTGGCCTCTCTTTATAAGGGCACTAAATTTCCTTTGTGGATCTAATCATTGTGATCTCGTCTAAGGTTTTCCCTTCCCGAAGTCCCCACCTCCTAACAGGAACACACTGGAGTCCAGACTTCATCATCCCCATCTTGTAAAGACACGCTTCAGTCCATAGTGGCGCTGCCTAGACTGTTCGGCTGGGGTAGGGTTAGGGTTAGGGCAGAACTATGGGAAAGACATGTTAGATTGGACTCTTGGGGACTCTTAAAGGTTTCCCAACTGTGTCATGGCACAGGCCACAGAGAAGGACTAGACCATCTTACAAGTGAATTTGGTCAGTCTTTTGTCCTGCTCATTTTTGTGTGACATACTAACCAAGCTGGAAAAATTACAGAGTTTAGATGGCAAGGTATAAAAAGCAAACTCCGATAGAGTTGAGAGGAAGGCAATTGGCGAAGTTGTGGAGCACTGCACTTCAGAGCCAGGGTGCTGCATCTATCTCCTTCAGAATATGTGTGTATTTGTGTGTTTGTGTGTGTATGTGCATGTGTATGTGCATGTGTGTGTGCACGCACGTGTGTGCGTGCATGTGTGTGTGTATGCGTGCGTGTGCATGTGTGTGTGTATGCGTGCCTGTGCATGTGTGTCTGTGTATGTATGCATGTGTATGTGTGCATGCATACATATGTGTGCGTGTGTGTGTGTCTGTTTAGGCCAGAGGTTGATGCTGGATGTTTTCTTTAACACTGCTCCACCTGAAACTCAGTGATTGGCCTGGTCAGTTGGCCAACGAACACCAGAGTCCACTTGTCTCTGTTGCCTAAACTCTGGGATTTCAGATGCTAAAGGCTGCCCCAGGCTTTTATGTGAATGCTACGGATCCAAATTCAGATCCTCAGTTTATCAAATGTCTCCTTGGCCCGACTCTTTGATTTGCCTTCCTTTAAAACAGAATGGTACCAAGCACCATGGTAGATATTTAACAAAGATTTGCCTGACTCTAATGGGACACAATCGGAAATTTAAATGGCCAGACAGCCCCAGCTGAGAGTATTAGGAATGCCTCTCTTAGTCATTTGGAGGACCCTGTGGATACCCTCCTACCTGACTAAGGCATTCTCTAAATTCTTCTGTAACCTCCTGGCCTCATCTTTAGGGGACAGGGCCAGACTGGGTGATCTCAGGTTGTGACACTATAGGAACCTCTGATGGCCAGAATGCATAACCCTTTCTATCTCAGTGGGCAACGGGGCAGCCAGCCTTGCTCGTCAGCTGTTGTTCTTCCTCAGGGACCTGCCACAGCATCCAGCAGATCTTGGTGCACGAGCCCCACATTGACATTCAGGCAAACTATGGAAGAAACTCCCTTATACAGAGGAAAATAATTTGGTCCTTTCTATGGTTATTTTCCTGTTACTGATAGATTTCTAAGAATAATTTCAATTTTCCCTTCTTGGACGTCATGGGGCATCTTTTAACAAATACAAGCTGCAGCTCCTGAACCAGCCAGGCTGCTCGGAAAGTGCCTGCTCAGATGTGCTCGTTAGAGGGTTTGTGTGTGTCTGCACTCTTTGTCACGTGAGTTCAGGCATGCCGAGGAAGGCAGCTGGATGGATGCCCTGCAGAGGGCTACGCAAAGGGCTCTGCCAAGCTCTGCTCCTTCCATTCACCTAAACCCTGGCCTTGAAAAGTTGCTCTTTATGGGATGCAATGAGGTGTGAGTTCAATCTCCATCCTCACGTGCGTCATGTCACTTTCTGTGCCACGATTGCCCGTTGTGCCAGACGCCATCGACTGGACTGGTGGAAGTGACATGGTTCTCGGGAAAGCCGACATCCAAAGGTCCTTACAAACTCATGTGAGGCATGGGCTTCCTCTAGACAGTGTTTGCTTTTTGTTTGTTTGTTTTTGTTTTGTTTGTGTGTTTGTTTTGGTTGTGATGGAAAGTGATGAACCCTGGTACTGGTGTGGTACCATCGCCAGCACAGTTTATCTCGGTTGCCTTTGATTAAGGGAGACAAAAGGCGTTTCCCTTTCTTCTTAACATGCTGAGACTATGACCTAAACTTACTGACTGCAAACTTACTCTGCGTGCTCCAAAAGAGGAGGGAGCCAAGAAGAGGGGAAGGGGCATTCTGTGATTTTTTTTTTTTTCTGGTGCTCAAAGAATCAAATGCAGCCAATTTAACTTCATCAAATCACTGACAACCAGGGCTGATACAGAAGATGGAAAATATGCAAGGCCAGAGAGGAGCCAAAATCCTACAGTTTCTATCAGGATTAAAGCCAGATGTTTCACTGACTGTACACATTCGATAAAAAAACCCACAACGATAGCGGCTTCCTTCTCCCCAGCATCTGTGGAGGCTAGGTTCCATTCATCAGTGCATGGCCCATGTAGCTGTCCTCCAGACCAACGGAGTAACATTTAATTCAGTCCCGGGCTTCTCTCGGAAGCAACTGCGCTCCCTTTGTGTGTGAGCTCTATGTTGTTGTGGCTTGAACAGATCTGTTTACACTATACTTGCTATGGCAACATTTATCTGATATGGACAAAAGGCATTTTGATTCCTGAATTAATAACACTTGACTCAAGCCTATGACTCATAAAAAGGTATTCAAAGTGTTTAAATGAAAGCAATGGTTTCTCTGATGCCAATTAATAAAGCAGCCGACCTTTGCTGCAGTCATCTAAATGTGCTCATGGAAGGATTGCCATGCTCTGGAAGCCAGGAGGCTTTCCCTGCTCTGAGTGACTGGGGACAGACAGAAAGGAATGTATGTCCTGTGGGCATGGGCTTCCAGCCATCGTCCAGGTAGGTGACATGTTTTAAGTGAGACATGCAGAGGTGGCCCTCGTTCAGTCTGACAAGTCTGACCCCAGCTGTGAAGTGTGAGAGGGGTCCCTGAACACAGAAATAGATGTCCGAGCTCCTCCTCCAGCCTTCACGAGCTCAGGGCTGGCATTGGCCCAGGTCTACCTGTCCCTGAGCTGCTGCCTCACCAGGGCTGTGACTTGATTTGACTCTGGGATCTTTTCTGGAGAGCAGATGGAGCCCCAGAGCCCCAGGTAAATGGTTTCCTCTCCTTCCCCCGACAGATCGCAAACAGAGTTTCCCTTTCTTTCTTCCATTGAAAAATTGCCAAAATCCACTCCATACTGTACAACTAACCTCCAAACAGGCATTGGAGAATGATGTTAATTTAAACTTCTGCCTTATTAAGTAACAAAACCCAGAAATAATGTGATCAAAGCCAAAAGACACAAACTTCTGCCATCTTTCTTGAGATAAAAGAAGTAGAACACCCATTAAATGAAGGAGACTCGGACACTTAATAAAAATGGCTAATTGGGTGTTGGAGTAACTTCGCATTTTGCCTTGAGAGCGGCAGGGCACTAAAGGCTAGCCTGCCTGCCCTTTCCTCTTGCTCCTTCCTGCTGTGGTTTAGGCCATCACATCATTGCTTTGTTTGTTCCCTTCTTCATGTGCCAGCAACTGTTGTTCTCGGGGAGTGGAGAAAGAGATTGTTGACCAGGTCCAGGCACTACAAGCCTATGGCAGTGATGGAAGATAGAACGAGAGTAAGTAAAGTTCTTAGACAAAACAGTTAGCAAAGAGTGAACCTCACAAGGAGATGGGATGCTTCCTGATGTGCGGTTCTCAGCACAGTCCTGAAATGCCTGTGATGTCTCCCTTGGAAGGGACTTCTTCTTTGAGGGTACTATTATGGTCTTTTTTTTTTTTAAGGTCTTAGTTCAGCATCTCTCTCTCTCTCTCTCTCTCTCTCTCTCTCTCTCTCTCTCTCTCTCTCTCTCTCTC
>NC_022016.1:20052796-20057232 GCF_000317375.1 Microtus ochrogaster
TCTCTCTCTCTCTCTCTCTCTCTCTCTCTCTCTCTCTCCCTTTCTTTCTCTCTCTCTCCCTCTCTCTCCTTTATTTTTCTTTATGACTTTGAATCTGCAAATGCTTTTTGGAAAACACCTTTTAAATACCAGTATACCAAAACAAAAAAGCCACAGTGTTCATCCAAACAAAGCCCACAATCTAGTAAGAGCAAGGCAAATATGCACGTAACTACTCCCCTCAGGATAAAGCAATGACTTCCAAGCTGCGTGAACAAGTCTTTTGAGCCATGACTTGAAAAAGCAGGTGCTGTGAACCCACCCCAGCTCTGTCAACTGGGGTAGGAGGGTGAGTTCAAATGACGTTTAAGCATCTCCTCAAACTGGTTGCACTGAAGAACAAAAACTGGGGACTATTGATAATGAGACGGGGACATTGGATGTCAACGGCAGGCCCAAGACTCCCAGAGCAGGACCAAGCTTTACCGGGTTTGGGATTTTGGGCTTTTCATATGGCACCCAGCCCCTGGTCCAGGTTCCTGTGTGATGGAAGGAATAATACATTCTCTAATGAGCTCTGGGCACTTTAAATGAAATAGAACGTGACAGAGCAGCCCTTGGGTTGCGTTGTAGATAATTGATGCTCTGAAATAGTTGCCATCAGCCTCCCTCTCCAAAGACTGCACTAATAAAACCTACTAAGCAATATGCGCTCCACTGACTCCCCTTCGGCCTCTTTTGCTTTGAGTGAGAAAATGTTTAAGGAAAAACTTGACTATGTTTTCCATTTTTTAAAAAAAAAAATCTATATTTAATGACTGGATTCTGTTTTGTTTTCATTTGTTGTATATTGGTGCTTTGCTTTGTTGTTGGTTTTTAGACATTTGTATGATGAGAGAAAAACTCATTGCTAGAGGCTCACCATGCACACACTGGCAAGCAGGACATCCTATACAAGAGCTAAATAAAAGTCCTGGGATCGAGCCCAACACTTTCAGCTTCCACCTCTGAAACTTTGTACCCAGATAAGGCAAGTCCCTTGTCCAACATCACAGAAACAGCTAGAGGCAGAGGTAAAGCAAATTCTAGTGAAATGGGATTCTTAACTCTTCCCTCTGAAGGTCTAACCAGGTCATGTGCCCCAAGAAACATGAAGGCTATGGGGAATGAGTCAAAGGTGAAGTCAGCTTTTATGTCTTTTATACCAATTCCTAGTATAATTTCACATACAAAAATAAGTGAAAACCCTGAGGAGACAGCCCTCCGCATTCATTGCACTTGGAATTCCTACCTTTTCCACCGTTCATAGTGACCATTGTTGGAAAACAACACAACGATTTTTGCCTTTCTATTGGAGCCTAGACTTTGCCATTGTCGTTTTCATCCAATTACCCTCCTCCACCATGGCATGCTGTCAGTGAACAGCAGAAACAATTGAATATGGTGACATCACTTTGATTTGTGACTGTAAGGATATAGGGGACAGTGAAGCCAAAGAAAGGCCAACGCAAGCTTTTTCAGATGCAGTTATAGATCTGAGTCTAAGTATTGAATATTAATGATGAGAAATAGTTTAAACCTGCTTGCAGTTAGGAAGCTGTGTTTATAGACTGCATCTCATATGTAGCTCTAGCTAACCTATGACTTTCTAAGTAGACCAGCCTGCCCTTGAACTCACAGAGCTCTGCCTAACTCTGACTCCTGAGTGCTGGGATTAAAGAGTGTGCCACCACACCCAGCATATTAACTACCATTTATACTTTCCCCATACAACTGCTGTAATAGTAACCACAACATGTAATTAGGATAAAAGACAGATGCCTCTGGGTTGCTACTTTTTCACCTAGTGCCATTTTACTAATAGCAATTTTATCTAAGAATAAAATGGTCCCATTAAGATATGCATCCATCTTTCTTGAAGAGCAGAGATAGATGCTATGTGAAAGTGTGATTATTAAAGGGCTATGAGCAGAAACTACAGAGAAAGACCCCTAAGACAAGAGTGGGTACAGCTATTGTCTGAATGTTGATATGGTTACAGTGTATGTCATCTTGAGAGCATTGGGATAAGTTACCTTCTGTGGATGGCGAAGGATGAAACTTAAGCCTCAAAAGTTTTGATCTTAACATTAAGAATCTTCCATACCATCCTGGGAGCTTCTCTCCAAATGTACTTTCGAAAATGGACAAACAACCCCCTAATGCATCCTTGTGTTTGTTCTTGAGGTGACTGCTTGGTTTGTTTTTCAATAGCTGTTACCAGCAACCAAGCAAAATTCATAGCTTAGATTCTGGGCAAGGCAAAGTACTATAAATGAAGCTAAGCTTAAAAGCATTTCCTATGTAACAGGAAACATTATCTGCCAGAAATCTGCCCAAGAAAGCTCGCTCAGGAGAGATTTCCTGACTTTTTAATGTTTTTCCAGCCCTGAACGTTTGGAAAGTGCACATGAACAGTAAAGCACACGGGCAGTTATCCAAAGAGAATCATTTCGATTTGCCCCACACTGTACGAGAAACAGCGCTGAGTATGTGTTGTCACTGATTCTGTATTCCCAAGTCCACTCAATCAGAGAAAGTTCAAATTCAAACCATTTCCAAGAAGGAATTATCGTATATGAAAAGTCCATTGAAGGCTCCCAGCTAACTGTGAGATCAGTTCGGGGCCCACCGTACAATTGTCACATTAACTGACATCCATACCTGCCACCTCTTCGCTTAGCTTTTGTATCTGTTCCCTTAGGTAGTCTAGACTGAAAGGCATAAAACCACTTGGCCTCCATTGGGACTTGCCAAAGCCATGAGGAAACATAGGAAGTGTGAGCTGAACTCATGTGTCAGTTACAGAAAGCAGCAAACTTGAACACTGCATGGTTTTTGAAACTCTGAAGTTGGACGATGAACAGGGTGGGGAAAAACATTGAGAGCATTTCCCCGAGGGCTCTAAACCATGTTATCAGGAAGCTGGGGCTAGGAAATCTGCTCAATGAGGTACTGGCAAATAGAGGAGATCAGGTGATTCGCAGCAATCCCTAATCAGAGGCACAAGCAGAAAGGCTGGCAAGCCTACATGCTAACCTAAGTACCAGAGGCATTTAGATAGCCTCAGTTCTACCTCCACTAGGAAGAAACGTGTCCAGCCTGTACTGATGGTGATGGACAGGCAGATGATAACTTAGCTGGAAATATTTCTATGTTTCCCTTGTAGGCTGTACTCTTCACTAAGATACAGATGCACAATACGTTCTGGTGGTTAAACCAAGGAGAGCAAGTGTCATTCAAAGCTTCTCACGAACAGTGTCCAAACCCGAGGCGTTTCCTATCAAAGACATTATCAGAACTCCTTTGCCCTTTGAGAGGAGGACTTCCCCCAAAACCTGCAGCCAGGGGCTTTTATTGGAGAGCCATAACTAAGAAAGGGACCCTGCGATGAGAAGTCAGCTCTAACCTCATAGGCAATGTGTAATTTGTTTGAGTTCATGGCAGTAGCTCACGGCACCCCTGTTTCTACTTTTATGAACCTATGGAGAATTTAAAGACAGCTTGGAAAACAGTGGGCCTGGGGAATCACAGAGGAGACAGAAGGGAAAGAAATGGTGTTCATACTGATAGTCAAGCTTTGACGATACACTCTGCCAAGCAGCTCCTGCACTTACCTAAATTATCAGTTTCACTGCTGCCCAAAGTTGATACTTCAGTGTATAATCTCCCCAGAGCACAAGGCCACGTGCATCCACACACCTCTTCCTGCCACTACTAGGAAGGCCCTTGCTTTCTTCCACACATGGTGAAATATTGCATGTTCTTAAGAGGCAGTTTGAATCCTAGCTCCTACTAGAGGCTTCCCTCACGCCAGATGTCCTTCCATCCTCTCTGCATCATCTGAATTTAGTTGCCCTAACAGGACTTTTGCGTCGTTGTTTTATTTAGTTCCTTGCTTCATGCTGTGGTGTTAAACTGTAGTGTTGTTTAATCATTTTCTTAAGTGTGCCCGAGACAAATCACCCATGCACACACACAAAAGAAATAAAATTTTAAAATTCTAATGAAAGATTTCTAAAATTCAGAATGAAATTCTACATGTAGAAGAAATAAAAAACAAAATACCAAACAAACTTGCATTCTATTTCATACTGCCTTTCCCTTCAATTTTCTCCTCTAAATATATAGATTTCTCTAAAGTTTTAGGTCTGTGGTTCACAAGAAATCTTCATTATTTGCTATTTTTTTTTCAGAATTCTTTTAGTCTGGCTGCCCCTCCTATTGGCCAATCATCATTTTATTGAACCAGTACTAGTGACAAATCTTTATAGTGTACAGCATTTCTTCCTTTTTCTTTTCAAAACAAGACCCAGAATCTCATCTCTTTTTTTTTTCCTGAACTTTGCCCATGGCAACTGGTAACCAAAACACTAAATAAAGACAAACATTCATTGTAATATGAGGGCCGGCTTGTT
>NC_022016.1:20073992-20096085 GCF_000317375.1 Microtus ochrogaster
CCTGCCCATCTCCTCCTATTGATGCTATCTAAGGGGTCTTTTAAAACTGGTTCAGGTTTCCCTGCTGTCCAGGGGCTCCTCTTACAAAATGTCCTCGCTCTGTTTCCTGGTTCCTGCTGGGGGGGCCAAGATCCCTCTCACCCCTCAGAAGGGTCTTCAGGAATAGGACCCTGCTCCTCCTTTTCCAGGGACCTCTTTGGCCTACCTCTTTGATTTAATTGTAGTGGGGCGATCTGCTCTCGGTGTTGTGCAAGGTCCCTGCAGCCTGCGTCTGCTGCCACGATGGTTCCTGCCGCCTGCGGCCTGTGTCCTCTGCTGCCACTCTGGTCCCAGCCGGTCCCAGCCGGTCCCAGCCGGTCCCAGCCGGTCCCCGCTGGCTGCAGAGGGCATCCGGGTTCCATCCGTCTCCGCCGTCTGGGTTCCGTCTGCCGATTATTTGCTATTTAAAGCATTAACATGACGTAAAGGCTATCAGATACTAATAAATTAAGTATGTCCAACTTGGGACGCCGTGAGAAGAAATTTCAAGTAAATTTTCAAGTTCCCAGTCCATTTTCACACCTCTCACCATCATTGTGCCGTACACGGTTATGACGTGCTGCTGAGAACCCCCGGTGTGCGAATCCACGGATGGATGCAGCGTTGAAGGCAAGGTCTGTGTCTGGAAATGGGCACTGCACCCTGGAACTACCCAGTGAGGTCCTGGAGCACAGGAAACAACATATCCTATTGAGCTTCAGTTTAAGGTGTCCTAAGATTTACCTGTGGGGGTAAGGCTTCCCAGAGCCTTTCTTTTATAGGTTTGCCACTTATGAATAGACAGTAAAATACCGACAGATGATGAGACGGTATCTCATCATCGGGTATCAGATACCTGATAAAATAAATACTCTAGCCACAGGAGAATGTGCGGATAGAAGAAGGTATCAGTGACTCATGCAGTAAAACTTAGTGAGTGATAGTGTAGGAATCAGTCTTTAGTCTGCAGTGTTGAAACTATTTCCTTATAAAATACCATCCTGTTTTTAAAAGAAAAAGAATGCCCTAAGACCAAACGGCTAACATTTAATTGCCAGTAGCATCTCTAACCCGTGTCTCAAAGACGAGGGCCCTAGGCTGTGCCTTCTGCCAGGCCTCACAAGTTTCTTTGTTGGCTTCATTTTGGAAATGACCTGGGATCCCCACAGTGTGGCTTTGTGTGTGACACATGCTGGTCACAAGTACCCCTGCTCACATAAGATGTGGATCTAATTAAAACCCAACTAGATACTAATGTGAAAGTGGGCATGAAATATTCAAATATGACTTAGGCAAATTATCATTAATGAGTTTCTGGGTTATTTTCTCATGTTGTTCCAGAAAGAAACTCAAATAGTGATTCTTCCTTCTTTTTTTTTTTTTTTCTTTCTAAACTGGAAAGCTAGGCATATATTGCTTAAGTGATATACCATATATTGCTTGGGTAATATTCCAATATGCTATTAGACTCAATTTTACAGTAAATAAATAAAAGGTTTTAGAGTGACACAGATTCCATTAAGTTCTCAAAACCATTGGAAATCCGTGTGGTGCTCCCTAAACTCAAGTTGAGGAGCAGGGAAAAGAAGGCCCACAGGCTCAGGCATCAAATGGCAGGATTCTCAACTCTTGACTGCAGGGCAGCTTCTCCCAACCACTCCTATGCTCACCAGGCCACCCACGCCCCCAGATGATTCTAGTGTGCAGTCTGGCTGGGAATCACTGAGTAGAAAGAAAATGGCGGCCTGTAGAGAATGGGGCCTCCAGGGGATTCAATAACTCCTCAACAAGAGAGTCATGAGCATCATTCACAGGGAGCCAATGCTGCTGACTCATAAGGAGACAGAGACTGAGCCTCTGACATTCTTCACAGAAGACATGTCATGGGTCCTGGTGACCAAGACCCCTTGATCCTGAGTAAAGCAGGAAAGCAGCTCACTACCTTTGCTCCTTTCTTCCTCACTCTTTCCTCAGAAGCAGCCAGTTATTTTAGGCCTCCTTAACCACCGTGCCCATCTTGGAATTCTTGGGTGTGGCTAGTACAAGCCTATGAAAACACTAAGCAATTTGTATCACCTGGCTGGATGCTTTGCATATATCCGGTTCAGGGCATGCATTATCTCTTCTCTGTAGAAGGAGACATTGAAATAATAAGTGAGTAGCTTGTCCAAAACATGTAAGTCTAAAAACTAATCTTTCTGGTCCTTGACTATGTCCCTCTGTGCCATACTGCTAACCACTAATTCTTAAATCCTACAGGATTGTCTTCCCTTATCTTGAAATTAAGTCAAGTCAACATCTGGAGAAAATGCCCTGGGAGTGTGATGAGGATGGAGCAGTAGGGGTAGTGACACATTGCTCATGCATTATTTTCGTGTGTACAGGTTCCTTAAGTTCCACTGACTGGGGACAAGGAACCAAGCATAGAGGTGAATGAACTGTGAGAAACCAAAGGTCCAGTGTGCCAATCCCCGAGGAGGCTCATAGCAGGGGAAGAGCTGAGCAGCTGTCCAAGGGGTCAGCTAAGGCCCAGGTAAATCGATAGGCTTAAACAGAGCTTGGATTTTCTCTCTTCAAGACCTGCTCTTGGCTTTGCTCTTTGTCAAACTCCTCTAACTCTCACAAGATCACGAAAATCTAGACAGAAAAGGCAGTGAACTGACCTCTGGTTTCATTTCACGGCTTCCACTTCAAGAACCTGGAAGTTGGTGAGGACAATGGAAGGAAGGACAGGAAGGAGAGGGTATGTGCTGAAAACAAAGGTATAATAATTATAACAATAATAAACAGACGAGGAAGATAAACAGAAGCTGGATTTTGCTCTGTGCTGACCAGGATTTCACTCATTGTGCCCATAATCGGACCATAAGCTCGTGCCCCGTGGCAGCCTACCCCAGATACATTGCTCAAGTTAAGTCAAGAAGTGGTAAGCCTGCCTCTTTGTCTGGGCATGCCGCATTCCTGAGGTTGGGTTTAAGTCCTTCTGTGCTTTCTTCTTCTCTTAGCCAAACAAGTGGAAGCTGTTCTCCTTCCAAGATGATACCTCTCAGGAGACCAAATCTTCACATAGACTCTCAGGCCTTGCCTTGGGTACAATCAGATGCCAACTACAGGGGGTAAATGGTCAGGTGACTTTCCCATAATATTCACTTAGTTCTGTGTCAGATAAAAGGAGTTCATGGAAGCCAGCACAAACAGGGCCAGTCACGTGTTCCCAAGGGATGCTATTCGGGACCAGTATGATGTCTATATTGATCCTCCACTTGCTGGTGAGCCAAGCTCTGGGGATGGTTTTGGAATCAACTGGAGGTTGTGACAAGCCTGATGCCTCAGTAGCAGACACCTGAGAGGGGGGTATACACCTTCTTGTCCCCTGTTGGGTCAAGAGACAGAAATATAACCATAGATAAAACAGAGAGGTGAGCTGGAGAAGCAAAGGCCAGAATGTGCTGCTACCCAGTCAGGGGTTGGAGGTTTTTAAGAAATAAATATGTATTTTTGTGCACTTTGAAATTTCACGCAACAGATTCTTTGTGGAAAGGAAGTGCAACTTTGGCTCATTGGCCTAGCCATAACTTCAGTAACAGAGAGGTTGAGAGGCAAGATGTGTGTCAGAAACACAACAGTGAGCACACTTTCTGGTCGGTTATGTCTCAGGAGCAGTAATCCAACAGAGAACAAAGTACCACCTCATTTTAGCCCTCACACCAAGAATTTAAAGGAGGTTCCATTGTCCCCACTTGCCATATGAAGCTTCTGCAGACTAAAGGGTTTCAGGACTCCTGCACAAAGCCTGGCATTCTACTGGTCATTAGTCATTTTTTGCCTCCGTTTCTGTAGAGAGTTTCTGTCAGAATCAGGTCAACCAGAAAGGGCATCAGAAGAAGTCACATCCTGTGACCAGAAAGGAGATTCACGGGTGAGTGGGGTGAACTCTCTGTCCCCTGGGCAGACAGTGGCACTGACACTAGTTGCTGCCAGTAAGCTTCTTTGAGAAAATAAAATTGGTCATCTGTGCTCCCTTTGAAAAAAAAGTGAGTTATCTTACTGTCTTCCACAAGATGGATCCATGAAGAAAAAACAAAAAAACAAAAAAAAAAGGAAAGAATTGAAAGCTTGTGTGGTACCTGGTTTCAGAAGGTTCATCAATATTTCCCATAGACCCTTTCCTATTTGATTTTGATTTGATTTGTGTGTGTGTGTGTGTGTGTGTGTGTGTGTGTGTGCATGTGTGTATTTTCATATCTCTGGCCACTGAGTGAACAATTTTGATGGAAAAGATTGTGCTTATCAAGGATATCTACCCCTGTGAAATCTGGCATTTAAAAAAATTCCTCATTGAGAGATCACAGGAATATTCTTTTTAAATCACACGATATATTTTACTAGCTTTTTGTCCAGTAAGCAAAACAAAACAAAAATATTAAGATGAACCAAGTAAGCTTCTAAAATTCTTTTTCGTAGTTTGCAATTCTTCAGGTGTTATCTTCTTTAAAAAGAAATACATTTAATTTTCCACATTCAATACTCTAAAGAGTTCTCCGTTTGTGGGAGATGTAGAAAAGAGATGCATCTGCCTTAGCATAAGCGCTTTTGAACCAAGGTCCTGGCTGAATTCACAGCCCAGTTTCAGAAGCACTGCAAATAGCTTTCTGACCTGCCCTAATGAAGTCTGTCAGCCTAAGGAGGCCATTTTGACGAGAATCCACCTGGCTATGCATCACCACTGACTTCCGAACCTGCCCTCAGCAATATGCGTTGGCTTTGGCATGCACAGGGCCAAGTACCACCACAATGAAGTCCATTGTTCCCTATCAGGCACCTGCACACAGGCTCAAACAATGAGCCCATACCAAGCACCCCGCCTTTCTCCTTGGGGCACTCACTGAGAATGGAAACTTGTTGAGGCCTGGAAGCCCACTTTCATCATAATGAGACTGCTTGGCCAATACTTAACCACCAACATCTCCATGTGAAACTACTCCCAAATCTTGGGTACCTACAAAGCCACACCAGGCAGAGTTAGTGTTGGCTGTCTGATTCCTTTGCTGTGGAGTACTGCAAGATGCCAAAATTCTGCCCCGAGACCTCTGGATTCTTTAGTATTCCTAAGGGCATAAAATACTCCTGTACCATCCTCAGAACCATAAAATCACTGTAATGACATCTGATAACCTCCCTGGACCAGGTCTTAGTGGGTTGGCAAGGACAGAGCTATGCAGGTCATCTCTGCCAAGGTCTCAGCACTAGTAGGACAGCCCAACTGATTCCATCTCTGTTTTATTTAAATGCTTCTTTTTATTTTTGAAAATATTGTAAATATCCCCTTCTCTTTGCTTCCTTCAAACCCTACTTGTTCTCTTTCAAATCCATGGCCTCTCATTTTCATTGTTTATTATTACAGCATCCTTGTATATGTATAATATATATTTCCAAATATAACCTCCCAGTCTGTATCACATTATTTGTGTGTGTTTTCAGGGCTGTCCATTTGGAATCAGACAACTAACTGGTAAGCTTTGCCCTGGGAAAGACGAATTATGCCACAATCAGTATTCCTTATTTGTCTGTAGTTTTCTATGTAGGGTTGAGACCTCTTTTGCCTGTTCACTTTGGCGTGTCCTTTTATTGATGTATCCACTGGGGCTGGGCTCCACAACACTGCATTTTGATTGGTTGTGGTTTTCTGTGATGGTCTCTAACTGTCTTAAAGAGGAGTTTCCTTGATGAGCGGTGAAGACTACACTTACCTGTGGGCATAAGGACAAATGTTTAGAACAGTAGTTCCCAACCTGTCAGTCACAACTCCTTTGGCAATCCAAAGACCCTTTCACAGGGATCACCTAAGACCATTGGAAACCCAGATATTCACATTACGATTCATAACGGCAGCAAAATTACAGTTATGAAGTATCAATGAAAATAATTTTATGGTTGGGGATCACCATAATATGAGGAGCTGAGCTATATTAAAGGGTTGCAGCATTAGGAAGATTGAGAACCACTGATGTAGAATGTAGTTGTGGATTATGCTGGTTTAGTAAAGCAATAGTTATAAGTTCTCCAAGATTCATGACTTCACTAGACCTAGATAATTTCCAGTACCAGGCATGGATTATTTCTTGTTGAGCAGGCCTTGAGTACAGTTAGAGAGCTGTTGGTTGCCACCAAGGTATGTGTGCCACTGTACACCCTTAGGGCTATCATGCCATGCTGGTAATTATGGTTAAGAAGTGTCACAGATGGGTAGAGCTGTTGGTTGTTTACCTCCTTCAGAAGTTTTAATGCTACCAAAAGAATCTTCTGAAGAATGTCTGAAGTGCATGGGGTCTTCAACAATAGGGACTTTCCTTCCACCTCTTAGGGGAAACTCAGGGCAATAGCAATAGTTGTAATGTTCTGGGACTCTCTTGTACAAGTTGACCAACAACTCAAGAGAGTCTCATACCTGGTGTTGGAGTGTCTATGAAGTGGGTTTTGGCTCTTGGAAGGAGCATTCTCAGCCTAGATGACAATTCTATTTAAAATTCCATTTAAACTATGTATGTAAGTACAAGACTTACAAGTTTTTTAGGTAATTAATAATTTAATTGCTTATGACTTTTCTCGACATCCTTATTGTTATTTTGCCTTCCTCTATAGTTATTTCCCTCTCCAACCCTAATTATACCCTTCCCTTTATTTTATTTCCCCACTCTGTTTTCCACAGTTCATTGTTCAAGTCTGGGGCTGCTTCTGTATCTCATTTCATAGCTGTGATGAATCTTACAAAGCCTGCAGAAGATACTGTGTGTACTAGGGTTAGCTCCTGTCCTCCTTCAAGTGTATCTCCACTTCAATAGCTGCTAGTAAGACCATCTCACTGGTATTTGAAACAGTTCCTACCACCAGCATTTTGTTTTTTGTAACACCATCTGCTTTTTGATAATCTCACTGCCTTTAAAAAGATGTGTATTTGGGTGCTTGTATGTATGTGCACCACGTGTATGTCTGTTGCTTGAGGAGACCAGGAGATGGTAACGGATTCCTGACACTGGGGTTATAGACGATTGTGAGTCAACATGTGTATGGGTGCTAAGGACCAAACTTGGGTCCTTGGTGAGGGCACATGTGCTCTTAACCGCTGAGATGTATCTTCATCTCCAACTTCAATAATCTTAAGAGAATGTTTGTGAGGTTGGTAGCTTGGTGGTGATGTCTAATATGTGCTGTGAATTTGACTAACTTCTCCACACCAACTTCTTTTAAGCTAGGAAGGGACTGTGCCAGAGGGGCCGCCTGAGGGAATGGTGTTGCAGAAGCAATGCCAGTAGAGAAAAGGCAAGGAATCTACAGAGACCCACATGATCTTCAACAGCATCAGGCCCATGCTCAAAGCTAGGACACAACTGAAGCAGAACAGAGTCAGTTTCAGACAACTCCAGGAACGCGTGTAGGACCTTGCCAGACCCAGTAGGCTTCTGTTCTCACAAAGTCAGGGCCATTCATGTATTTTTCTGGTACAAGATTTATGCCAAGCTTCAAAATAAATCTGTGATTTTTTTATTGCCCAAAGACTTCTTAGGTAAGTTTTATGTAGTTATATCTGGTGAGCTCCTAAGGTGTATTTTTTCTGACTCTGGAGAAACAACATCTAAAATGTAAAATTACAAAGTTTATAATAAAATATTATCTTAATTCTTCTTTATGTTTGACTATTTACTACTTTTGAATATTTACAATTATTATCTTTTTATTTTCTAAGCTAATATGATTCTTGCTTTTTCCAGGCTATTTAACACCCAAAGTGTTTGAGTTCATTAAAGGTAGTCAGTCACATTCTAGTTTGTTTCTGTGGCTTCCCCCAAATAATGACAGTTAAGGACTTCATTATTTCTCTTTCAGTCCTTGTCTTCTTAACAAGTCGAGGCAAGTATCTTTGTTTACAAAGAAGATAGGATGTCCTTCTCTGTGTCTTCCCTCTATGATCTGACCAGGTAGGTGGTAGATGATAAAATAGTTCGTCATGGTTTCACGAATAAAAATTCACAGCTAATGGGACGGCTGAGGACACACCCATATAATAATCCAATTTCTGCCCTTCCTTAACACTTCAGGTTACATGAAATCCTTCCTGAATCAGAAACCACACTCCTTCTGGTATAGAATTATCAATTCTACTTAAAAATATATTTATATATTTACATATACCATGTGTATTGGGTGATTTGCTTGTATTATGTGTACCATGTGTATGCCTTGTGGGTCAAAAGAGGGTGTTTGATTCCTTGGGAATGGAGATACATGCAATAGCCAGCCACCTTGTAGGTGCTGGGAATCCAATACAAGTTCCCGGGGAGTGCAGCAAATACTCTTAACTGCTGAACCATCCCCCCAGCCCCAGTTCTTACTCTTGAGTCCAGCGGCATCTTCTGCTTAGTAAGCCATTGAGGGGGATTTGAAAATGTTGAATAATTTAAATCTTAAAAACACTAGGCTGTTGATGTTTGCTATTATTACAAAACACACCAGGAATTAGTTTAAATGATTATTGGGCTGATTTTTTAAAAAATTTTAACTAGGTTCTTATCTTAATAAAATTCAATTATTGTAATTTCTTTTATATCCTTCTCTGGACAAGTAATATAGAAAAGCACATTAGTTTTACACTAACAGAACTTGGCAAAAATGTAAGAATAAATGAGAGAAGCCCCCATGGTAGTTCAAGGTAGGTTTGACACAGGATTCTGGTCTCTTTCTGAGAAGAGTCCTTGTCTTCCGCAGCTGTGGAGAGAAGGGGTGCTGGCACCAGTGGTGGGGCCCGATGGTTCGCTTGGGCTATTAATGATACATGCTCCACGCATTTTCCCAAAGGGCTACACTGTCGTGGTCGCTGTTTCCATGAAGCATCGAGCCTCATAAAAACTATATTCATGAGCCAGATATCGCTTTCAGCTGCTACCGTTTACATGACTGTCCTTTCCAGGGCATTGTCAGCTCATGCTTCTTGTTTGTGGACTTTGCTTACCCAAGTATGCTCCCTGCCCTGGCCATGGGTGCCTGTGATCATTTGCATTGCTGACCTTTACTATGAGAGAAGATGAGTGACAGAGAATTTGGACACAAATTGACCCACTGAAGAGCCATCTTTCTTTCAAAAGGTGTTAAGTAATTGCATCTCGGAAAAGGTAACTTTCTCATTTCCGCTATCCTTTTAAGACACAATTCAGGCCTTCCTCTTAATTCTGATTCTATCAGAGTCCAGCGGTCTAGACTGCTTAAGAACATTTTGTATACGTGGAGGCATGGGCCGTTTTGGAACAAGAGACAACGTAAGCCTGAGATGTGGCAATCCTAGGTGGAATGGGTAATTCGCGCAATCTAAGGGTAAGATAACATGATGGCCCTTGGGACCCGGTGAACTGGGCGAGAAAGGACAAAAGAGAAATGGGGATTCCGCTCAAGGACATGGCCTAAAACCAGAGGCCATTTTACTTCTTTTAGCTGGTGTTGTATCACGTAAGAAATTCTGTGGATAACTCTGTTCTATAAAGCTGGCAAGCCTGCAGCTCTGTCTCCACCAGTCTTTCCCAGCAAATTCCAGATATCATAACTGTGTCTAGTCCCCACCTTGGAGGAAAGAATGGAGTGTCCCATAGGACACTCGCGGCACCTGCCAGCTTGTCAGAGGAAGGAGCTAGTCACTACACCCTAGCCTTAGGCTTCATCCCTCAGCTACATCTGTTCCTGACCTGGGACTTTTTCTTACATAAACTTTTATTCTTTGTGAGTTCTGTATCCTTTCATGAATACCACTTAGAGAAGTAACACACTTAAGAAATCAATGCTCTTATCCCAGAGACAGCAAAATATTGACATCACCTGAAGAGAACATAGAGAAGGTATGATAAGATCAGCTGCAGATATGGTTTGTACTGAAGGCACAGTCTTGAAGGAGTCTGCTGTCTCTGTCAGGAGAGACTTGCTGCCTGCCATAGTATTAAAGCTAGCCATGAAAGAAAGTAATGACCCCCAACTAGAGGGAATCCAATCATTTTCCAGTCGCGTTAAGACAAAAACTGCCAATTAAAGCAATTTATGTCTTTTGTCATCACTCCAAAAATAAAATCAATTAACCCATGCATTCTTGACTAATGTGTGTATATAATATTGCATTATAACACCTACCAGGTACTATGCAAAGGACATGCAAAATAGCATGCATTGCTTCAGCCCCCTAAAAGTACCGGTGTTCTCATCCATAAGGAACTTGATGGATAAGGGACCTGAAGGAAAGAACAGTTATTAAACCGTGCACTGCTCATCTGTTTTTTAGGATTTGAGATGAGACACATGAAGTCCAAAGAGTGTAGCCCAACTGTTTTTGCCACCTTCTCTGTGACAGCAATCTCTTCTACCTCTAAATCTTGATTGGTGCCAAGAGAGACAAGCACTTCTACAGAGGCGAAATGTCTCTCTATAGGTAATTTGTTTAAAGTGTCGGTGGTGATATTCTCAAAATTTGCATTTTTTTTAAAAAAAAAAAGTCCAATTAGCCTCTCGTGCATAGTCTGTCCAAGATGCCACATTTCTGTCAGCAAAGTCAAGATTCCCCCGGAACCCTACACATAGTGTGAACACACCATACAGAACTGGTCTGGATGCAGTAGGAAGCGATCAAGACCCCAGCTGCATCTCAGCACGTCTTCAGTTAGGACGTTCAAATTCCAGGCATTTTCTCTCTCTTTCCAAAGAAGCTTGCATTACTTTTTATTTTATTTATGCACATCACTCAAAAAGATCACGGAACCGTTTAAGCCCATTCCTTTTCAATGAGCTACTATTGACCTCCAGCTGACTCCACTCTTGAAGACTGCATTCGGTGAAGATGGGTTTCGACTCAAGTCCTCGGGTCCCACTCCGAAAAAGAGCATCAGCCCTACTGACGTTCTGCTCGCTCTTTGAAACCTAA
Organism: Microtus ochrogaster; assembly: GCF_000317375.1. NCBI lineage: Eukaryota > Metazoa > Chordata > Mammalia > Rodentia > Cricetidae > Microtus > Microtus ochrogaster. Next base: position 20,084,962 of record NC_022016.1, read on the forward strand.
GATGTTGCCCCTTCTCAGATATTTGCAGAACAAAATTCTACAGTATTCATATAACCGCTAAACCCACAGCCATAGGGAGGGGCTGGGGTTTTCCTTCCCTTTTCAGGGCATGTGTGTCCTTGTGGTTTTATGTCCAAGAGACCACAGTCTGGTCTCTGTGGTACACACTTTCTTCAAATCACAGCTCGAAGGCTGTTCTCGGGCTGAAACTCTGTACCTGCGCTATTATTTTTATTGTCATTGTGAAAAGATCTTGGGGGGGGAGGGAGACTATACAGATAAACGGTTCAGTATTGAACTGAAATATTAACCCTCCCAGCTGCTGGGAAATTAAACCGGTGTCACCCAATGCCTGAATTTTAAGGTCAGTATCAATTTCCAAGATCCTACTCACCCAAGAGTGAGGCGGAAAGAGCATCAAGACATTGAGAAAAATAAAACACAAGGCCAGAGTCTGTAGCATAGCTCACTTTATTGTTTAAACAGTTTTTGCATAGGAAATATATCCGCTTCCAGTAATTGACTGCAGTATGAGCAGCTGCTAGCAGTATAGGCTGGATATAACAGTAACAATCACATTAAGTCAAGCTTGATTTACACCAGTTTAAAACTTGTGGCAATTGAGTTCATTTGCGACCCACAAAAAGTACACAAAGAACGTTATCCTCCAACTGGGCACAATAAAACCTTCACTAACATTCTGGCCCACTCCGAGGCCCATCCCAGAGGCCTGAACTCCAGAAATTAAGTAACTGTCATATAATACATCCCACTGCGAAAGGTTTGTTACATGGAGATTGTGCATGTGCCTTCCTTTTTTTTCCAAAAATCTAATTAAAACACAAGGTTCTGTATTTATGGCCCGCGAGGACACAATGCCAAAAGTTTTAAAGTGGATCAACCCTGGTGTGTAGCTAGCAAGCAATAACTGACTACTGTCGCCTACAGTTGTACTAAATGTATCTAAAGAAACACACAGTCCTACGAAAGTTGTTCTCAGAGAAACATCAGTGGGGGGGGGGGGCACCTCTTCCCAGGATACTCAAAGCTCTCTGTGATAGAAGCACAAATTAACAGCCTGATGAAGACACGCTCTAATGCAGCTCAGAGTAGCCTGTGCCTGGGAAACAGTTGCCCCTCACATTCCACAATGTTGTAGAGATTTTTTTTTTCCCAAGAAAATGTCATTTGAAACATATTTACAACTGAACTCAACAGAGACTGTGAAATTGAACAGGCACTGCTCACTTGTTTGAGTTTTTGGTAAACATTTTGCTGGTTTTTTTGTTTTTTGTTTTTTTTTTTTTGTTTTTTGTTTTTTTGTTTCTTTCTCATTTTGCATCAACTTTTATCAGTCCATGCAACTTCAATGCCCTCGATGAAGAATGCATAATAAGCCATACTTCTTTTTTTTTCTTTAAAAAAAAAGACTTCCTTCTGCATAAAGAGATATATTTGCCACATCAGTCCCTGTAGCACAGTTTTCAAAACCATTCTGTCAAAAATACAGTAATACAAGACTGGCTTTAGTGTCACTAGCTTCCACTGCTTTTCATGTATTTAGGCCACCTTTTGTTACTGGTACTGTATCATGCAATAAACGTTATCAAAGGCTTAATCTGGGGTCCCCGTAGGCTAGTGCCACTGAAGCGCTTTTCACAATCTCAACATACATTTGAATTGCAACACACAGATATTTCTAAAGAGTATTAACTACTGAACCCTTTTATCTTTAAAAAAAAAAAAAACTACTTACAACCATTGAAGAAAAATTGCAACAAAAAATGTAAAAATTGACCGTCTCCAACTTGTCCCCTTTACTATTAACAATGTGACCAACAGATCTGTGGCACCACACGGTACAAAGAGTTGTCATGGCAATGAGTTTGGCTGATGCAAAGGTCATTGTGCAGGGTCAGAGGGCAAAATCAGTGGTCCATGTTATTCCCCCAGTGCAGGGATCCACTCCACCCACACAATTTTAAGGAATTAGAAAAAAAAAAAAAAAAACAGGGCAACTACCAGAAAGTGCAAAATATGAAGAAGGCGGCTTCCAGCTCCTTCAGCATGTAAAAACATTCAATTTTGAGTTTTTACTATTGAACTTGAAGAGCCTGCACATTAAAAAAAAATTATTTTTTAAATATATTAACTCCAATTCTTAAAAGTCCAGGAAGCATGCAGCTGGTTAATGTTAACCAAAGACCTTGGCAGGAGCATGTAAACTATACTGAGTGTCATGCGTGGGGCCTATCTGCCGGCAAGACTGTCGGCGTGTTGCATGGAGAGTGAATACTGTCCGCTGATTGGGTAACTTTCTGCAGCCTTCATTGTTTCACACAGTCACAGAATCTGCATCTAGGTAGAGAGCATGCCCTGCTTTGCGGCTGAGATGTTCCAGCGCAATCTCTTCCGTTGAGTCCTTATGAAGCTACAAGTGACAAATCCAAGATTCTGCTCCCTGAGGACACATTATGTGAGACATAGCACTAGGTTTGTTTTTTTGTTTTTGTTTTGTTTGTTTGTTTCTGCCTATCCTGAATGCTCTGTGAAACTTAACCTTAAATACCATCATGGAATAATCACACACAAAAAAAGTTTGCTAAAGGCCTTATATACTAACGAAGGAGCGCGGTGCTTCCGACATTCTGAAATGCTCTGAAAACCAACTTTTCCAATACTAAATACAACAAAATAACCTTCATAAAATATAACTTTTCTCCATTTACACTTTTTTTTTAAAAGGATTAGTGTCCTATGCTTTTCAAGCACAGGAATCTGTGAAACATCTCCTAACATGGACAGATTTTTTTTTTTAATACATAACTTAAGAGCCTGGAGAGTTTTAACTCAAGTCCAGTCTCTAAACAAGGAATATTCTTGCTTACTTTAAAAATGGAAACAACACACAGTTCCATTATAATTGTTAAAAAGTTAGCTTTACAAACATGGGAATTTTAATTTAAAAAAAATTCTTAACAAAACTATACAGTGTACAAATTACTGTCTACAAGGTAGGCGGTTCGTTACGAAGACTTCGCTCTTCTCGCTGCTCACAGCGTCACAGATTCAGTCATGTCCTTGTTAGTGGAGCTGCCCACCCGAACATTACCCGATAACTATATTGCTATAATTAAGGTTTTGCCATGTCTTTATGTACAGTCTCCTTCACTGCCTCTCAGGTGTTTTTCCTTAGGCAAGCCTTGACTGCTCATGTCACTCTGGGGAAACACACTTCAGAGGCACAGTGAGTGCTGGGCTGCAAAGCGAAGGACAAAGGCTGGAGACACCACCCCCTACAGATGCCCTTGGGTGACCTTCACCATCCTGAAGCTCTGCAGTCTGGGTAAAGAAGGGGCGTGCAAGACCTGCAAAAATGGGGCCCTTCGTCAGAATATACTTCCTGGTTTTTTTTCTAAAAAAAAAAATAGGAGGCTAAAAGTGGGCTTGAGATTATCTATAGTAGTGCTTTTTAATAAGTTTATCTCAAAAGGAAAAAGAAGAAAAATTATTTAGGAAAAGAAGGAACACTTGCTCTAGGCCTCTGTAGCCAAGAGGCAGGCAGGGATGCCACAGTGTGCCATGTCGTTTAGCATTGTTCAATCACTGGCCACAGGAAGAGGAGTCTGCGTGGAAAGAATACTGTGTCCTGTAAGGTTGCGTTCTCCACCAAATAGGTCAGAAACACATAAAGAGCTTGGCTGGGAGGATTTGCTATCTGCAGAGCAAGTATCACAGAGGCAGTGGGGCTTCCTTGGCCCACTGTGCTATCCAGCATTTCGACATCAAACCCAAAGGACTAGTCAGACACAGTGCTCAGGCCTATGAGCACCGTTCTACAGTACTCGCTAGTAAATGATCTGCTATGCGTACAGTTGACAGTTTATTTTATTAGGCCTTGGCGTGGGGGCTGGGGGCAGGAGAGCCTCATGACAATCTACTGTGTATGTCACTAATTCTGAAAGATCTTCTTGGAGTAATGAATACACTCAATAGGACCAGGTTGGGGAAGACAAAATACAATTGGCCTTCATTCACCTCCAGCCCTCAGGGGAAACTAACTCAAATATATATATATATTTGAAGTACCATCCCTTAAAAAGAAGCCCCTCCCATTGTTATCAAACGGGTGTAATTCATCCACAGGAAAATTAGTTGCTTAAAAGTCTATATTTCTCTCTGCTCCAGTTTTCAGTTTACAAGGGCAGGTAAAAGAAAAGGATTTACTTATTTTTGTTCTTTAAAAACTGAACTTTGATTTTAATCTATCAGTCCAAATACATTCAATAAGAGTCACCCTCTCTCTAGCCAACCTTCCGGATGTCAGAGAACAAACTCCCAAGTGCACTGCCATCCACTCGAACTCCTAAGTCACAGGAACATCAATCATCTCCTACCATTGATAAAATGACACGAGGCCGGGAAGGATGGGGGAGCCCTCCCTCCAGATGGGCGAGTGTGTTTGCTAGAAGAAAGCTTATTCCCGTGTTAAACTCAGAAGTGTGAAACCGCCAACATCTGCTACATGGGCACTCAAGAAACGTCTCTGCCAAATATGAGACAGGCTCACTTTCCACTGTGGATTTGGAACTTTCAGGAAAAACTATCCACCACAACTAAAACAAGACAGGGCAGTTCGAAGTCTGCCCCTAGGAGGCTTCACTGTGCTTGCTTTTTCTTCCCATTTTCTTAGCTTGAAAACCAGAAATGAGTTCAGCTTGCACCCCAGGTGGGAACGTGGGGGGAGGGGGGGAAACCTGTGTAAGCTGAAGTTTGTCACAGTAGGCAGAACAGTCGCTTTGCAGCCCAGGCCCATCTCAGGGTGTCCTGCTTCACAGCCACACTGTAAAGTGTTAAAAATCCTCCCACCCACCCCCCAGAATATATATATATATGTATATTAAAAAAAATCCCCTGTCCATCTCTCAGTACACAAAAGGACCTCATCACACTGCAAAAATAGCAGTACCCACTTTGGTCAATTAAAACAAACAAACAAATAAACAAACAAACAAAAAAAGCGTACATTATTTCTTCTCAAATCTGTGTACTTACCTATAATAACCAATACAGCTAAAAGCACTACCTACATAGGCAAAACTTGGTATTGCATAATTCGTATAAATTTGAAACCCCTCCCCCCAAATATTAATTGGAAGATGAAAAACATGAAAGGTTAATAGAAAAAACACCAAAATACTGAAAATATTGCTGGTCGATTACAACTTTGAAGCGGCAACTATACACAGCCATGATATGCTTTTATAAACGTGAGATAAAGGTGTAACTGTCTAAAAAATCCATGATGTCACACATTGTTCTTCGTCTGGAGTACAAAATATTTCATCATAAAAATGGTAAAGATTTAAAACGATAATAAATGCAGCAAAACAAGTGTAGTGATGTCACTTTTGTGGTTTTTTTTGTCTTTTGTTTTTTTTTTTAAATTTCAAGGCAAGGCACGTAATGTGGACATTATATCTTCGTGCAAATTAGGATTACTGGAAAGAGTACTTTAATTAAAATTTCAAGAGACATAGAGGCAACATGTGTCTGCCCATGCACACTATGGATCTGTCAATACGAGAGATGGGTTGAACAAGGCTAATGTCTGAAAGCACCATGCACGTTGCCAGCACCCCGATGGCACTTCTCTGAAGAGCGTGTTTCCCTCCCCTATGCCCTGGCGTTTGTTCCCAGCCTGGACGTTGGGAGCTTTACCCTGGTGACATGGATTTACCTGCCTCTTTGTCTCTATGATGCAGATTTTATAGAACCGTTTGTACACCCTATGGGTTCTTGATGCAACCAGTAATTTTAAATAAATAATTCGACCTCTGAGGAGGCTGCAGCTAAGCCAACCTAAGTGCTGTGTTTTCATTCATTTTTTTTTTTCCATTCAAGCACATGATTTGTCTTGATTTAATGCCTTTTTTAAAAATGCCCTCAAAAACTGAGGGGAAAATAAATTCACTCAAAATTATTTTAAATTCTTTTTAATCCCCTCAATTTAGAGTCCAAGGGCTGAAGGACTTATAATCACAATTCCCCTTTAGATATAAATTTATAAATTGCACTTGCCTCTGTTAAGTGTTTCTTTTGTGGGGAAAATATTATATTAATTTTTACTGTTGCATGCAGAGGTAACACTTTACCCACACAGAGGCATTTCTTCCATAGAGCCTTTGAGTTCAAACCGTTTTTTTTTCCTATTTTTCATTTTTTTTAATCCTTTTTTAAGATTTCAAACTGGGTTACACACTGGAAAAGGCTGGGTTAAGGGCCAAAATTTAATAAATCTGTACGGATAACTAAAGGCTACAGAGATTTTATATATATATATATATATAGTTTTTTTTTTAACTTTTAGAAATCAGAGTGCTTATAAAATGGCTGGCTCATGGCTCTGTCCCCAGCACCTCTGATGCCGCCTCCTAGCCTTGGTGGGATAACCAGGAATAGTGACTCCATGCGTAAACAACAAGAATACTAACCAAGAAAACTAGCTTATCATGCAAATATTAAGGCATCTAGAAAGTCAGTTAAAATATATTGTCATAGAGACAGAACATCTATTTCCCAGCGGACTTCATGAACAAAGGCTACGTTGCGGGGGGGCTGCAGTTTAGCATCGTGGGATATCATCGACCCTTCGTGTCGTTAGAGTGTCAACCTTAAGGGAACTAGTGATTGTAAGTGCTGCCATGCTTCCTCTTGTCTTCTTCCTCAGCTTCGCTCCTTCCTCCCTTTCTTCCCGTCTTCTTCTTTTCCTTTGCTTTGAGTGTTTTTTTCCCCTAATTTTCTTAGACTATTGTTGCGTTTCCTTCCCTTCAGTTGCTTGTCTCCGCTTGAAGGAAAGGTTCTCCAATTATGTTCAAACCATAATTTTGGACATTTGCCGGTAAGATGGGTGTCCTATTTGACACTTGGAAAGGAACCAAGCTAGCCCAGGTACCAGGACTGTTGAGAGGAGAAGGGTAGGAGGGAGGGAAGAAAAAAAAGAGAAACACAATGTTAAAATCGCCAGCCATATTAGAAGTATCAATTCTAAATGCATCAAATTACAACTATCGTATTTTAATTTTTTAAATTAAAATTGTAATAAAGCTTAAAATTTAAGAGCATGCATTAACTATGCTAAATTACACATTTTGTACATATATACATTACAGGCAATAACTTCCATTTTATACACATCATACAAATATATAATCTCTACGATCTCTTGCTTTCAATGAAAAGACCTAAGACGCAGAAAAACATGAAATAGGATACATTCACAACTGCTGAACTCTATCTGATTAAGGATATTCTTTTTCATATATCCAACCCACTTCAATGTAATAAGTGGAGGATGATTTTTATTGTTCAAATGAAGAAAAAGAAAAGCAGAAATTCCTGGTGATACCAGACTATTGTAGTTTGCTGGACATATTAATTGTGTTTAACCTTTAATTCATAAGACACTCTGGGTAAGTTGTTTTTATCTGCCTACTAGGTTACATAAATTTAAAAATGGAATGAAATACCTATCCTTTTCTCTCATGAGAAAATAATACATTTTCAGACAGGTCCACATATATAATGCAATTTAAAACACCTAATTATCATACATAACTGAAAAGTTTCAGACAACCAAGCGATGTCTATCCTCAATGCACAGTTCGTTGCCTTCTATGCGGAAGCCCATGTGGAGGGTGCCGCACAGGGGGCTACTGGGATCTCTGGCGTTTTTTCTGCTCCCCTCTATAATTTCTTTTAGATAGAACCAAAGCTTTCTTTTCCATTCATTTTTCCTCACATTGGTTGGCAACAGAGGCCTGAGCATTCCCTGACGTCACCACCAGGAATGGCGGCACATTTGGGATAGCACATTTGAGGACCGAAAGAGAAGGGGAGTGGCCTGTGCCAGCCTTCCTATCTCTCACCAGTCAGCTGTGCAACAGCCTATGCTGGCCTTGGGATTTACAAACAAGTTTGAGAAAAATTTCTCTAGTTGCTCCTGGCATAATTTCTCATAGAGGTTTCATATGGAGAAAAGGAATGCCAGGCAGCCCCACAAAGCACCCGACCCGGGACATTCTGGGGTATACCTAACCTACTGCATTATTTGTATTGATACTCAACTTGGAGGTAGCGTCAGCCACACAGCAGCTGCCATTGCTGGACCAATGAAAGATCACACAGACAATTCTGCCCCCAGTTTAGTGATGTCTGGCATGGCCTACTCTTCATGTTTTAAATTTTCTTTAGCATCCTCTACTGTTAGAACCAATAGATGAGATGGGGTTTACTACTGTAGTTAACGATCTAGACATGCCTATCCATTTGACTCGCAAAGGCATAAAAAAAATGACAATTAACAAAAATAAACCATTTAAAATTAAAAAGACAGATGCATAACCTTTTTTTTTTTTACTCTGAAGACACCTCAGTATAAAACATGGCTTATTTCTACCTGTCTAGGAATATATTGCCCCACAATGTGTCAAAAGAAAAGAAACCAGTGACCTTTTTCTCAAGGGTTTTATGATTAAGTAACCAGGTCAACAGCAGCAAATCTTGACTTCTACGTTGCTCATCATTTAGTACTGTGCTTCGCATATGACAGGTGTTTTATAAAATTTGAGACAAATAAATCAATGGCCTGAACTCATACCCAACTAATTTTAAGAGATGCTGACCTTGATTACCTGTATTTATAAGCACACTGTCATCCGAATACCTCTGAATTTAAAACCAAGACGCTCGGTACCAAGTTTGTGCAGAAAAAAAAAAATAACGCACCAACCTACATATCTTCCTGAGATGATGAATTACCCCAACTCTAAAGACTACATATTTTTACTGAAATCTTTTCTGAGAGATCTGACTGTTTTTCACATATTTTCTCTCTTCCTACACACATCTTCAGAATTATTTCTGTAGTCTGTAGCATTGACTGGAACAATGTTACATAATGTGCCAAGAAACTTATTTGCACCTCAACTGTGCCTCACTGCACTCTGCACAGAGTTCTGTTACTGTACTTATTACATCACCGCAGAACCAGCTGCTCTCCGCAGTTATCTTACTGATGAAAAGGTGAACACCACGGGGGAAGAAATGGCCCAGTCTTATCTCTCCTTATAGAGTTTGGCCTTAAATGAGACTGTTTCTTAACAATAAGGCAAATGACAAAATAGCCATCTATAATTTTTAACCTAAAGTAAGCAGCGTGGGCCAAAAGCAAACATCTAGCTCAACAGATAATCCTTGGCAATAAGATACAGCATCAACAACAAGGCACCCTGTGAAATCAACAAGAATCCCCGAATAGATGAGCTCCACAGAGTCATCTAGAGATTGTATGCTTTGGAGAGAGTGTCTTACGGACTGAACAATAAGTGTGGCACCTATACCTGGAGAAAAGATAAGAATCCAGAACAAATGGCTTTTCATCACAGACAGAGGATTCATGCTGTATAATGTGCAACAAATTTTATTTAAATGCTTAGCTAATCTTTTTGAATCTCCTGGCCAACATGACGGCCATACCAACACTGCAGAGTGTAGTATATTTGTTGATACTGTTTATGAATCTTTAGGGGAAAGTAAATCTCAAACAGGAACACTATGTAGACCCTATATATTGGTTTTACAAGCCTCTTATCACCAATCCATAGGTCAAGTTCAAAACCATAAGGACATTCTTTAGAGATCTAACAGCAGTTCCTGTAGGGGGAACAATCCTGATAAAATAACTCAATGCCTATAGAATAAGGTTAAATGTTAAACCAAACTAGTTCATTTAATTAAAAAAAATCACCTAAATTTTCATAGTTCTTCACTGAGAATGCATAAGTACCATCACACTATGGCTCCCATGTGGGCGCCAATATCCATACCCACACATTTACAGAGGCAGATTGGGTACATATAAAATAAGTCTTAGTTTTCATTCCTGGGGGAGTTAAAATTATATGAATCACTTTATGTTCAATTAAAAAATCTATACGTTGACTACTAAGAGTTTCACTATATAGCTGAAAGGATTTCCAAAACATTCAAAGCCAACCATGTGTAGCTTCAAGCTTGCACTCACTTCGTTATCATTAGATTTTGCAATGTTAAATCACCTTTAGATAAACTAAAGATGAATCCGACTGAAACCTGATAACATATATTCAGAAAACATTTGCTGCCCATAACCCCTGGAAACAAAAGCAGTAAGAAAAGGATACAAGTATGAAGAATAAGAGTCAAAGAGTTCAAAAGATTTCAGCAGCGTCATGAAACAAAACACAATTCATCTTGATGGCAGGCATGATGAGATAGATCATACACAAAAGACATGCCAGCGAAACTAAAATTTGAGAAACAAGTATCTCGGATATCTTGGAAAATATATTCATCTTACTGTGACCATCTGTGTAAACTGACTCTCACCAACAGGGAAGCCATAAGCCAATTCCTTTGACTTTGGAGATAGTCAGGGAGTTATGGTCCTGATTCATTTTACACTGGAGTCTCTTGTCTTTGTTGAAGAAATTCAATGAATCATTTAACGCACTATTTCAGGGTAATGGGGAAGACTTGGCAATTGAATTAGAAATGACCCGGAGTTCAGAATAACTCAATTCGTAGATTTAGCACAAAAGGAGACATTTCTAGATAGCCACACTGGTGAACATAAGGTGCCTTGTCTGATGATTTAGTTCTTAAAATGGTCACTATTATCTCCTCTCATGAGTGAAGGAATGAAGACCAATCTCTCCCACATAGTCCTCAGACATAAACCATTTCACTATGATAATTTGCCTTCCTATAAAGTGACATGTTGGTCCAACCTTGGCAAGAATTTTCTTAAGGCAAATGGATTTGCTTTAGGAGACAATGAATTTGCCATTCGGTACACAAACTATGTCATAACCTCATCAATGTGGACAAAGGGACTTGTGCACTGAGTGAGCAACAACCTCAAGTTGTCTAGGCCTGTCTTCTCAGGAAGCAAAAATAGCTCCCAGGTGATATGCAAGATATTCGTCAGTATTGCTATAGGATAGGGTCATTTCAGGTTCCCTATCCTCAGCTGCCCAAGGAACTAACTGGGGACATCACCTTGGGCTCCTGGAAGACAATGGC
>NC_022016.1:20096283-20097262 GCF_000317375.1 Microtus ochrogaster
AAAAAAAAAAATAGCTCCCAGGTAACATTATAGTGAAAGCTAAGGGGAAATGTGGCTTGAAACTCTCAAAAAAACTTGAGAACACCAAGAGTTTGGTAGATGGTACCTTTAAAACTTACAGTTCTTAAATCTGCATAAACTATAGCTGTTCCACTAAAAGAGTAAACAGATTCTTTATCTCTCAATGAAAGAGAAAAAATTGCAGTGGATGCCAAAGCAACATCTGATGGTCATTAAAAAAAATTTCATCATGTGACTGTGCCTTAAAGGCCAAAGTGATTGGTTCTTTGGCTTTTAACACAGTAACCAACCAGAACTACAGGGTGTCAAATAAACATGCATCCAAAGGAAAAAGCTTCACCTGTTAGTCTTAGATCACTAAAATAGCAAGAGCTGTTTGAGGAATGCCTCGTTCCATGGACTACTGATTGATACTCATTCCATTCTTAGGCATCCAAACTGCGCTAGGTCATATCACGTCAGCGTTCTAATTATACTAATACTTTCCAGGGGGAGTCATAGGATTGGCCATTTAGGTTTACATACTACATTCACTTCAAAGATTGTAGATACTTTTAAGAAACTTGAGAACTTGAGAAATGCTAAGCAATAGAGCACAAAGATTAGGCAGATTTATACAAAGTCCAACCATACCAGTGGCCATTTTGTTAATAGGGATAAAACACACAATGGTACAGGAAGCATGAAGATCATATAAAATGACAATTTAGAAAAATTTACCTCCAATTTCTTTTCACCAATTTCAGGTATCACTTATTATTCTTTAAGCTAAAGAATAATTTTATTAAAAAATTACTATCATGCTGGTTTTAGTGTTTCTTCCAAAACAAACAGCAAAGTACTTCCTCTACTAAAGTGAAAGCATGTCTGAAAACATTAGACTGTCTACATATCCTATGTTGTCTAGATAGATGCACCACACTGTGTAGATATACCATATTGTCTAGATACACCACAC
>NC_022016.1:20098564-20101064 GCF_000317375.1 Microtus ochrogaster
TAGATATACATACTGTCTAGATACACCACACTGTGTAGATACACCACACTGTGTAGATATACATACTGTCTAGATATACCATACTGTCTAGATATATCATGTTGCATCTCAACTAGCTGCTTGCTTCCCTAAATCTCAAAGGCTATGAATCTCACTGTCTTACGAAAAACAGTTCACTCACATTACTAGCAGGAATAAAGGAACAGGCTTCAAGCTGAATGTATTAATATCTTAGAAGGAAGAATGTGGCATCTAATCAATAGCACTTAGATGGCAGAAGTAATTTGCCAGACACTGGTCTACGTGACTGACCTACCTTAACAGCGAACATTCAGGCTTAATTTATGGATGGAGGAGACGGAAGCCTGAACTGTACCCAACTGTGCAGAGTCATGGGACTGTAGAAACATGGATCCTAACCACAGTCCTGGAGGCCCAGAGTACCACATTCTCAGTTTACCTCAGCGCTCCATGGAAAATATGACCATTTGTTGTGGCTATATTTCTACCACATGTGAATCACAGAAGATACTCAGCGGCTTACGGCCGAGGCACAGATGCACTAGAACACCTGAACAAGAATAATCATTCCTGAGCCCAACTTCCTCATGAGTGACTGGAACTTATTCATCCACCGCTAGTTGCTTCTCAGCCCCGTTTTAAACGAGGCCAGACGGAAAGGGAAATATACGACGTGCTCTATACAGGTCCCGGGTCTCTTTGATTTATTTTCCCCATGTTCCATGATCATTATTGCCATCTGAACGATCTTATTTGCATGCACGATGATTTCTAATGATTATCACTATTTGCAATAGTCTGCATCAGAAAGCTCCCTGGCTAGCCCTTACCTGCTTGGCAAAGGCCCCCTGTGGGCTCTCTGGGAAACACCAACTATCACAAACTGCAGGTGGCTCCTGGAATGATTCTAACGGCAAGCAATAGCACTTCACGGTAATGAAAGAGAAATGTATTTATTTCCTAACTAAGTAGGTAAATAGCCGCCTTTATTGTTAATCCTTGGGGAGCCACACTCTTGAAAATCACATCAACCGGTAGGCTGTCAAACCTCGCTGGTTTGTATTCAATTGTTTCCATGACTTTGCTTGTGGGGTATGCCAGTGTGAGGGTTTACTCTAGCAAGCCCAAGTGAGAGCATTTTCCACGTTAGAACGCGGCACAAGCCAGTGAAGGACTTAATCTAATGAGGAACGCAGGCAATAGTGACTTCAGATGGGAACAGTGCAGCTGCAGAGGGAACAGGGTCATCACGACACTTAGCTCTTCTCTCATAAGAGCGACTAAAAAAAAAAAAAATCCGAGAAAGCCCTTCAACAAGGGAACCGATATACTTAAAAGTCACAAAACCTTACTTGCCAAAATTTAAATGTAAACAGGTTTTAAAAGAAAATTCTGCCCCTCAATCGGTCAAATTAGACAAATTTTAAAAAGCACCTTGATTCGATCTTGCTCATATTTTAGATCTAAACAAATGTATGATCGAAAATTAGGAAGACGATTAATTACAGATTTACTACAGGACACATACGCATACATATGTCGACTGATGAAGCTGTGGGAGATTTTTGCCAATTAAAAATATATGGAATTGTAGGCTAACTGTGGTCATTTTCCACCCTGCGCAGGGAAGCCCACATGTTGCTTTCCGGCCTTTCTCTAGTCTGTATTCCTCTCCACCCCTGGGCTCCTTTCAGTGCTATTGTTGCAAGGGTTATGGCTCCCCTCATTTGCATAAGTGATTCTTCAACTGCAGACACTTCCCTACAAAACTGGCCCTCCAGAATAGCGCCTTTCACAGCGCGGACCACCAAAGGCAGACTACATGAAAGAGAAATGTGAGTTTTTGTACAAAAGCCAGGAGCTTCTCTCACAAAGGATTTTTATTTAAAAGCAAGATCCAGTATTACTTATACTGTTTTGCCTCTAAAGGAGAGGACCTGCTTCTGCGAGTATAGGAAGAGCCGGATGAAACAGAGTTCAGAGTTGAACGTGGGATGCTCGCTCCTTCACCGTGCTCACACGTGCAGAGAACGGAAGCAAAGTGAAGCAGGGAGAGAAACTCACTTTCCAGTTTCTGCCACGTGACGCGTGCATTGTTAGTCACTGTGTGGAAATGCAACGGGTTCTGCCTTTTCTACGAACTTTGCATTTCCCATAAAATAGATTTCGTTCCAGGCTCTGTTGTGTAAATATGACCCAAGTCACAACACACCTCGTCTTAGCTCTGAGACCACAGCAGTAAAGAAGTGGTGTGTGGGCCCACGGAACCAACTTCCTCAGCTGAGAACTTACGTGTTTACCCTGTGCTTTGCATAAACCATCTTCAAACATGGTCACCGGTAAGCACACTTCCTTTGGCTGCAAAGGGTTAATCAGTAAGGTTTGCATTTGAGAGTGTTCTGAATCCTGCTCCTCCCTCTCCGGCTCTGCTGCCAAAAACCATCTGACAGGAAAACGGAAGATTAAGTTTGTCCTACCT
>NC_022016.1:20102208-20108627 GCF_000317375.1 Microtus ochrogaster
CCCCCCCAGGAACCGCAGGAACAACCCAGCTGCCAGACTGCAGTTCTGTGTGGAGATAAGAAGCCCTGAGCAGGAAACGCTAACCTGGGGGATGTGCAAAAATTGCCCAGGAAGGATATTAAAATAAAAGTTAACTGAATTCTACATGAGGACAGGAGTGCACACATGCCTTTATCATGCATGCTACATAGCTGTATATATAAACACACATGGGAATACATGCAGTATGCAACCTATTAAAATTATTAAGTTTTGATCTTGTAGTCTTTTGATAGAGAGGATACAGCTTATAAAGGAAACTGTATGGATAGTGGAGGGAACTGGGAAACGGCTTTCACAGTAACTTACTGAGAATGAAATACTCACTATTGCCCCTTCATTTTGCCCTCTTTCTCCGGACCAGCCAGACCCAAATAACCTTTACTGGCTGCTAAACTTCTCTTGGGAAATCAAGCAACTCTCTGGAATTGCAGTAATAAACGACAATTTCTTACAAAAACATGTGTAAAGTAATGACAGGCCGAAGTAGTCAACTCACAGAAAGGAACCGGGAACACTTCTGCCTCGGAAAATCGCTGATCAACGTCTCTGGTGCCCTTCCATTATGGCATACGCAGAAACAAGAAAAAGCCTTCCAATTATTTCAGTAAAATCTTCATTTATTCATTATTTCAGGGGCTGAGCAAATGGTTTGTGTAAACATATCCTTCAGTAACACGCACATGTTTATTTTAGCCATCTGAAGGCTTCTTCTATGTTTATATACGCCTTCAGACACACACAACCGCTCTCTTGTGGCTTCGCGTCTTCTCAAAGGGGTGAAGGGGGAGAAAGGAGAGCGAAACAATAAATCCAGTTTCTCTCTGCAGAAAGCACCCATCCAATGTTTTAAAATAACTCATGTTTATATTACTCCTACATTGCCCTTCAGCTTTCTTTTTCGTTCAATTACGCTGCTCTTTCATATCGGGAAGAGCAAGCAAGAGTCTGGCTCGGGTTTTAAGAAAGCAAGCTAGTTAGCAAGTAACTGTTGTACGTGTTTAATAGCCACACAACTCACTTGTGCAAAAAACAACAGGACGTATGCATGGAGGAGGACAAAGAACAAGCACAGCAGTACCCAGCTTGAGCCGTCCCTCTCCTAGCACCCTCCTAGAAGGAGACTCTACCCTGATTGAAGAGAAAACAAGGCCTTCAGTATTTTATCCTGCATCAACTCCAGCAACCAACCATTTACTTAGGCAGGAAATCTCATTTTCTCTAGATCTGAGTAAGGACCTAGCTTATAAGTTTCCACACATGCGACACACGTGCACGCACACACACACACACATGCACACACCCTTCACAAAATGCTAAGGTCACAGCAAAGAAACCCCTTCAGGACTGGAACCTGGAAGCTCTGTGAAACCCTGCCTCACAGCTTTGGTGCTTGATGGAGTTTCTGAGCTAGGGTGGGATGTGGCAAGTAGATCTCCAGTGTGAGTAGGATGAACACATCTGCCTCCCTGCCATTTCCAGACCCTCAGACAAGGTGTTTTTGACATGGAAGCATCTCTAGAGGGCAACTGGTTCAAGCAGGAAGGAAAGCTAGTGAGGACAAATCAGGTGACAACATACACGATCCTAACAAAATAAAGCAAACCCAAAAACTTGCTGTGCTGTGCCCTTCTATCTACAGGCTTCATGGATTGCCTTTGGGTATAAACTCTTTTGTGCAGGCGTGCACGCACACGAATCAAAGCAAAAGGCTATCAACTTGAAAGTGGGGGAGTATGGGAGAGTCTGGAGGGTGGGTAGGTGGGAGGGGTTAAAGGGTGGATAGCTGGGAGGGGCTGGAAGGAGGGTTGCTGGGAGGGGCTGGAGGGTGGGTAGCTGGGAGGGGCTTGAGGGTGGGTAGCTGGGAGGGGCTGGAGAGAGAAAAAAAAAGCGGGAAAGTGATCTAGTTCTATTTTAGCTAAAAACATAATTAAACAACAATAACCACAAAAAGAAAAACACCAAGCAATAGCCACGACAGGTATTGTTTTTTTGCTTTTTTGTCTACCACATTAAACCTCAGTCATTAGAGTCTGTGGCTCTATCTTTCCCTAATATTTTCAAGCTACTGAGCAGAAAAAAGCTATGGCTTTTGCTGTCCTCATCCCTCTTAAAGTGACAGTGACACAGGCAGGATCTGTCTTTTCAATATTCTATCTAAAAATAAAATCCATGAAGTTTTTAAAACATAGGCTACCTTGCCTCCAACTCAGGGGCTTGTCTGCCCAGCCTCCCCAGTGCTAGGGCTAAAGCCTTGCTCCACCATGTCCCACAGCTGTGTCCATTTTTGAAAATGGCAGCAAAATCAAGAGAGCTACTGTCTCACCTGAGCATGCTTATTCTGAATTGTGATGCGCAGATTCAAAGAAGTGGAAGTGTGACTGTCCCAGTACATAGGGTGGCACTCCCACCCCAACTCAGCGAATCTGTGCGGAATGCATAGATACACCTCAAACACCAACGACGTACCCTCTTGAGTCATGACAAGAAGAGTAGATGCAACTCAAGGCATACTTCAAAACTTGGCCATCACATAGCTATCCACCAATCCAATGAAAGATTAGTATCCTCTGAGAAGGGGAAAAATGAAATCAACAAATTCAGGTGGCCTCCCCAGCCCAGATTCACTATGATGTGAAAGCTGCCTGTCCCGTCAGTTTGCTTGCTGTGAAAGGGAGCTTCAGGATGAAAAACGCTGACAGCCACTGTGGTCATTCTTCCCATAGGTGTGATACGTGTCCTTTTGGGACAAACCAAGTTCTTATTCCAGAACTATTCAGGCCTAGTACAAAATGCAAGTTGCCAAAAATTTACATCTTTTTGGTTTTAATGTGCTTCAGAGATATTATCCTCTTCTAGAGTAAGTAAATGCCCATCAGTAGTCTACTGATTAAGAAGTCCTGACAGCCAGAGACACATTTAGAAACATAAGACTCTTTCATCTAATCGGCTACCCTTGTGAACGTAGGCCATTCCGCTGATAGGCAAAGCATGGAGTATAGGATTGTTACTTAATAAACTAATGCAAACATTGTGTTATCAAGTCTAATTAAATTAACTTTAAATAGCTTACTAATTCAGACTCTTAAGCCACTTTCATTCAATTTAATTAAGCACGATTAATCATTGAGACTAGTTAAATAAGCTACTTCCACCAAGTTGATCTTCCATTTGTAAGTATATATTATATAGTTTTTTTTTCTACTAATATAAACTTCTTGGGGAAGAACATCCCAATAGATTTCTTTTTAGAGATGATTATTCCCACCAATATTTAAACATGGGAAAAGTCATATTGTGATCACTTAATTGTTAAATTAATTAAATGTCACGGAATTTTTAAAAACTGAATGCAAGGTTGGGGATGGCTGAGCAGTTATTGGTCTTGTTCAGGAGTAAGGTTCAATTCAAAGCACCCACCTGGTGGCTCACAACCATCCTTGACTCCAGTTGCAGAAGGTCAGATGGCTTCTTCCAATCCCACGGGCACCATATATGCACAGGGTGCACACATACACATACAGGCAATTCACTCACATAGAAAAGGAATTAATCTAATTTTTTTGTTTGTTTGTTTTTATTCTTCGAGACAAGGTTTCCTTGTGTAGTCCTAGCTGTCCTGAAACTAGCTATGTAGACCAGGCTGGGCTTGAACTCACAGAGATCCGCCTGCTTCTTTCTATTGCTGGGATTAAAGGCATGTGCCACTACTGCCTGACTGAATAAATCTATTTTTTTTAACTCAGAAAACAAAATCTAGGTAGTTTTTATGTGAGGAAATGGAGATGTTTGACTCCTTGAGCCCACAGCAGTTTCCATCACCCACTATGAAATCAAACACCCTTCTCATAACTAACAACTCAACACCTGACTTCACGCAGAAACTCCAAAGGAATGCTTACAATCAGTGCAACGGTAAAAACTGTGTTGGCTCTATTTTCAGGAAGCGCAAGGGATTTTATTACTCTCTTTTGTTCATCTTTATGTTTTAATATATATTACACCATAAATTATTTATTGGACACAAACTGCTTTGAAAAGATAAGAGCTACTTTATAATATTTTTCCAAAACCAAAACATAAGATAATATCAAAACTATTTTCAAATAATTTTCTTAGCCAACCTAATAAAGTCAATTACATCAGTCTGCAAACAGAAATTAAAACTACTTAAACAAAATTTCTTCCTTAACTACAGATTCGAATAATCTTCCCACTCCAAAATGGGCTTGCTCTGTGAACAGCAGTGGAACAGACTGGCTTGAAACCTTTCTCCCGGTCTTTCCCGCTGAGAGAGGAATAAACACTCAACAGCTTAGAGTCAGCGCAGAGGAAAGAGCTGAGATGAGAAAACGCATTGAATGTAAAGAACCAATGTTTTATCCTCAGGTAGCACAAAATCTTGCCTGAAGCTATGATTTCATTTCCAGGCCCTTATATCTAAATATCATAGCACACTACTCCCACTCCCACAAAAAAAAAAATGTTATAAACTGTCCCAAACATTTGACAGTGTTGAGAAATCCCAATGATCAGTTAACATATGCCACACTCCCAGGTTAATCTGATGATGCATCCAGACAGGAATTAAAGGGGGGAGGGGGGATAGGGGAATAGGGATGGTACAGCCAAACAACTAGACTTTTAACATATTTTCTGTACAACTAGTTAAAAACAAACACTTTAGGTTATGTAAGTTTTAGGTGTAAGTGTAGGGTTGGAAATAATTAAAATGTTACCTTTGCCAAGTAATTCCCAATGTATCCTCACTGGTACTGGGGTATAAATGCCTGCCGTTTTGATTCATGGTCCAGTCACAAATCCTCAGCTGTCAATTGAAACCTAGCAGTCAGATATGGATCGAGCAGTACTACAGTTTTTAGTATTTAAATGAACACATGCAAACTAGTACTGAACATGGCATTACTCTTACTTTCCCAAGAAGCAACTTAAAGAAAACAAACAGACAAACAAAATTAAAAACAAAACAAAATGAAAAAAAAAACAAGAAGAAAAAAATCATACTATATAAAGCAAAATTTCCAGACTTTTCCTTAGAAAAAAAAGTTATTGCAATATGCTTCTCTATTAATTAAAGCATACAGAGAAACAAGTGCTTAGAACATAACAATTAGCCAGTATTAGAGTATAAATTGAGCTGAAATAAAAGAAAACGTTAATAATGTTCAATAGAGAGATTATTTTAGAAAGGAAATAAAAATGCGGTTCTTTTTTTCTAGGCAACATACCAAATCATCTATGCAGAGTAGAATAATCAATATCTGTAAAGCATGCAGATTGCAAAACAGAAGACATGCAGTTCAGAGGAGAAAGGCCCCGCCCTGCATTGGTCCTAACAGGTAGAGAAGCTGGGAGGCTTCCAGTTTCTCATGTTCCGAATTACATTTTACCTAAAGTGGCACTGTTCAGGAAGAGTAAAAAATGAGCTTGAGGTCTATGTAAATGTTTTCCCGCATGTGAAGAAGGTGGAGAAGGCACTGAACAGGGCCTGAGACCAATTTTCCCTGGATCTGAGCAGCGGCTCTGCTCTCCTGAGCTCTTCCCAGGAACCCTAGCGGGCCCTGTTTGGTTACCAGCTGCCCTACAATGCTAGCAGATTTATTGAAAAGATATATTGCTTATTTTTATGCTTAAGAAAGTAAACTTATCTGTCATGGCAGGGGCAGGGTTGGGGAATACTCTACAAAATCGTGGTTTTTAAGCTTTAGAGAGCTGGGTGGTAAATTCACTGCATCCTGCATTGAGAGGGAGCTGCCTTGCTGAACACACCTGGATTGCCTCTTCTGGGAGAGTTTCTAGATGGTGGCTACAGCCAAAAAGCCTTTACACTTAGGACAAATCGCTTTAACTCTGTCCCAAAACATAGGGCTTAAAAAAAAAAAAAAAGGCTATTAACTCTCAGACTCCAGTTTCTTCACAGTCAAAAAGAGACCATGAGGTTTCAGAATAACAGCTTTTATCTGAAAATGTAATCTAAAATTTGGAAGGTGCACATAAAGTTCTTGGATATTTAAAGTAGAACTCATTTTTACAAAGAACTGGAAAACGTTCCCCCAGGTAGACAGAGAGAAAGATGCAGAGATGGCTGAATGGCTGGAGTCTGATGTTATAAAGGACTCATAAATCAGAAAGTAAACAGAAACAAAGTAGGTATTCTGGAAACAGCCATAATATTCATACAAAGGAGAAAATATATACCTATTCACTTATAAACAGATGACATATTTTGCTATTTCAAAGAAGAAAATATGTTTAGTCTATAGTGTATGAGAAACAACAATGTAAAATTTGTTTCTGAGGGGATATGGGTGGGGGGCGGTGGATAAACAAGATCTCACTGTGTAGCTCAGACTGTCCTT
>NC_022016.1:20108798-20112163 GCF_000317375.1 Microtus ochrogaster
TGTGTGAGTTCTCTGAGGGGCCCTTCTAAACAGAAATTCAGTGTGCTAGGCTACACTGATAAATAATCACCAGAAATAAGTGGGGCACATTTCAAAATTTGAGCCTTGAAAAAAGAGCCTGACCATTTGTGGTCACTTCAGGAGCCACCCCCCCACCATCCACTTTCACCTGGGGATGACACTTTTGAGGCAGGTTAGCAGGGAGCGAGATGTAAGTTCCGCACACCCCAGACATTTCTGCTAATGAGTAGTCCCAGGTTAATGTCTAGGGGACCCTCTGCTTTCTCTGAAAGCTGATAATCCTGCACAAAATTGTAAGACCCCAGGACCGCTCATGGGCTATCTCAGACAAAGCTGAGACCCTACTATCTTCCTGGGAGTTTCTTGTGCAAATTTGGCCAGTTACATGCTGGTGACGTTTTTCCTTTAACCAACCCTAAAAATTTCAAGTGCACAATCTTTGGCTTCATCCTGCACATTTAAAATCAATGTAAGTTCTAACTTTTCTTTCGTACATATACTTTCAAAGAGGTTAAACCAAACTATTTATTTCCACTTATCATTAATATATGTGCTTATGCGTACATGTACACACCTATGCCTTTTAAAAATATTTTCTCTAAAACAGAAAAAATGTTTAAATATATACAAAATGATCAAAAATTGCATTTAAGAATAATTTAATGTCAAAGAAGTTGGCAAGATACCAGTTGAATTAATATTGAATTATTGGATTAATTTTCAACAATTAACTAAAAATTATAAGATATGATTTTAACTTGTTTGCCTATATTATGGGGCCAGCACTGACTATACTTTCAAAGCATCTAAGGAGACAAGTATTTGTGCCAGCTTGTCTATTATCACACACTTGAGCCAAGTTACTTAAGCAAGAGCACTTCTCTGTCTATTATTTATTATTATTATTATTTTCTTAACTATATTTGAACTAATAAACTACCCAATAAAGTAAAAATTTAAGAAGTGTAAGTAAGGGAAACAAATAAATGACTAAAACAAAAATGAGCTATTATTCACCAAAGATTCCTGTGGCAGGAATGTCTAAGAAAATCAGCTCTTAAGCATCTTATTTAACCAAGACATTCTTGGACCAAGCAAATTCAGGACAGATCCTTAATACTGGAAGACTCAAACTGAGTGTATTTAAGCTTCTGTAGAAGAACATGTGAAATGTTTTATTATTATAATTCAAGATGCTAAACACAATTTCACTTTAAGTAATAAAGATTTTTAAATTTGAGGTACTGACAGTTTAGCCATTGCTCTGAGAAAGGGTGAGTGATAAAAAAAATTCAACTGTCGGTCAGGTGGTGGTGGCGCGGGCCTTTAATCCTTGTACTGAGGAGGCAGAGGCAGGCGGATCTCTGTGAGTTCCAGACTAGCCTGGATTACAGAGCAAGTTCTAGTACAGGCTCTAAAGCTACACAGAGAAACCCTGTCTTGAAAAACAAAAAAATTCAAGTTATTTCTAGTCAAATTTTAAAGTTGGATTTTTTAACTGGTACACAAACATCTCTATTACATTTTCGTAAGTTCAAACCTTCTATAAGTGTGAGTTTTCCAAGTATCTTACTTTTCAAAATAAGAGGTGACCTCCTGTCCCATAATAGTCAAGCTTCAAAGACCATATGCAAATGAGTTTAGAAACCCACCACTTGGTGCAGCCTGACCTTGTAGGGGAGGGGCCAGAAGACCTCATAAAGGGGGAGCTGATTTCCAGCTTTCTTAGACTCTAAAAGTCAGACTTAATCATATGCATATCTGTACCAAATACATAATCACATGGAGATTTAGTTATTTAATTTATATGTACCTAGCAAATGAAAGAAGACTGTTTATAAAACCAAGGTATTAAACACATTGTGTCCAATATTCCAAGAAGAAACAAGAAATGAAAGAAATAGGATCGACCCGCGAATCAATGACTACAAGGGTCAAATAAAACGCTTGTAAACTACGAACACAGTAGTAAAGGCGGGGACCTGCACATGCTCTCAGACTGCAGTTTGGAGGGGAAGTTCCTGATGGCACAGTTCAAATGAGATTGTGTCAAAACAGCCAGGCAGGGAACTCTCTGGTTTCTTTCAAATGTCTGCTCAAGGAGGCTGGGGCATAGCTCAGTTAGAGTACTTGCCCAGTGTCCAAAAGCCCTGGGATTGGTCCTGGTCCTAATGCCACATAAAATCAAGTGTGCTGGTATGTGCTGGTACTTCAGCACCTGGAAGGTGGAGGCAGGAGGATCAGAAGTTCGAGGTCATCTGCTATTACATAGGGAATGAGTCCAAAGCCAGGGGCGATTCCCAATTACTTATGTAATTAAAATGAATAGTTTGCATATGCAGAAAGACCAAAGTGAAAATACCTGAGATACTGCACATAAATTAGGCTGCTGCTGATAGGCATAAAGAATCAATATGGCCTTAAAGTCAAGTTTGTACACTCAGATGAAGGCCCTTCATTGTTATACAGGAGACTTTAGCTATCAAACGCATAAAATTTGGGGAAGAAATAAAAGTAAGCAAGACACCCACTTTGCCAGATCCAGCAAACAGGCAGTGGACTGACTAACAGCCTGCCGTGATGACAACAGCGCTCAATTGAACCAATAACCCACTAGGGTTAACTGAATAACCAACATGAGCAAATTTACCTCTTCATTTTAGGTTTACAAGACCCTTAAGGGAGTATCTTGAATTGTATGTTTTGTGTTCTCTTGAGTTTCCCCATTTCTCCTGATAGCTCAGGGACACAGTCTGGGGAAGGGGACAATGGAGGCACATCAAAAGAATCCTCACACGAGGGTTTGTGCTTTCTATTTACTGCTCGGGTGGGTAACATTTCTGCTATTAACTACTTGCTTATGGAGCAACTGAAATGAACTTTCACTAAGTTCCTTTCTAAGCGGTAGAACTTTCATGAACAGGGAAAATGATCAAAGTCAAACTGTCAAGAAGATAAACCAAAGCCGTTCTGATACCTTAAAGTCACTCTGTCCCTTTCTGAAGTCATGTTCCTTGATACTTAACTAAATAAAGTTAAATGGGTATGAACAGCCCCTAAAATTAATCAAAATCACTGACCAGAAGTCATACATTAAGAATTGGAAACTAAGGGTCATTTTCTTTTGATGACAACTATTTATGCCTATAGAATGTAAGGTGTCTAGAATTGCTGGTGACAATGTGACCCTTTCCCCTCTTAAGACATGCCCAAAGTTAGAGACACCTGCTCCCATCACAAGGCAAAGGTCAAACTCCCCACTCCTAAATCTTGGTTCTCAACATTACTGCACCATGTCTGTCACTGCCCCCTCCACCATGTCTGTCACTGCCCCCTCCACCATG
>NC_022016.1:20112529-20117904 GCF_000317375.1 Microtus ochrogaster
CCTGCCCCCTCCACCATGCCTGTCACTGCCCCCTCCACCATGTCTGTCACTTCCCCCTCCACCATGCCTGTCACTGCCCCCTCCACCATGTCTGTCACTGCCCCCTCCACCATGCCTGTCATTGTCTTTTGCCTATGCTGAGTTCCACATGCAGCTCAAAAGTGTGTAAATATCATCTTAAGAATTTTTTCCTCTGAGAGCTCTTGTTCCAGGAAAGAAGACAATTTCCCCTTGTGTTTTTATTGATTGGAATTTAAGGGTGAATTAAATAATTTTATTTTGACATTAATTCGAGTACCCTAGCACCCTGTCTTTGATAACCAGGAAGAGCAAATAAAGGAATTAATAATAAAAGACAGACAGATGATGGAAGGATTTTTTTTTCAATTTCAAAACTAGCCTCAAAGCTAAACATTGGCATAGCCATTAGTTTGACTAAAACTTCCTTTAAATGTGTTTCCTTTTCAGCAGGCATATGTGAAAAGTGACCTCTTACCATTTGCATATCTACCCAGAAGTCATGTGATAGGCTTTTGCGTCATGCTGTCAATTATGATAACAGTCACAATAAGAATGGCCTGAGTGTTGATAGCTTGCTTCCTGGCTCTGTGGAGAAGCTTGCTGTCCTTTTTCAATTGCTTGCTTCTAATGATTGGCTTTTCAATAGTTTTTATGTTTCAAGTTTTGGCTTTGTCATTTGCCAGGACAAATATATATAAGAGGATTTCACTTCATATCTTAGTTTAAAAAATCCTACAGAGGCAATTTCTTTAAGAGCTATTTTGTGTAACAGAAATCATTAATGTAATGAAAAGTACTTTCAAATTCTACCCAGAAAAGTGTTGAAAATATTTCAGCATAACCAGTCGATAATTGAACTTGAAATAACTGTGTTGTACAGTCACACAGGAGCTGTAACTGCGGAAGTTCAAGCGCCATTAAGTCCCACGCAGGGACAAGGCACTCAGCCAAGAGAGCTCGTCACAGAGAGCACCTGGTCAGGACATGGCTCTGAGACATCAAGTGAGAAGAAACCTCACTTCTTACAAAGAGGAGCTTACTTGACTTTCTGCCTCATTTAAGGAAAGCAAAGCAACTTCCCTCTTCATCCTACCTACAATCTCCAGTCTGTATCCAGGGTCAGGGTGGAATTCAATGGCTGGTTGGAATGGTAGGTCTCTTATGGCTGGCTACACAGGAGGTTTCTTAGTTATAAACTTATAGCTCCAATTTACAATACATTTTGTGATATTGATGTATATTACTAAAGCTTTCTGCTGTAAAGCACTGCTGCTTCACCAAGCTGTAATTGATGATAAATAAGCTACATTATTTTTAATTACTTCCTATGAGAGCAAGTAAGTCCTCAAAATGGTAAACTTTTGAACCTTAGCATATAAAGAACTGGTGTTAATTTAACTGAGTTTTCTTTTAATACCCATTTACATTAACATTGTTAGACTGAATTATAAAATAGTTTCTATTCTTTCTTAGTAAAAGCTAACATTCTCCCAGATAGCTCTTTCTTTCAAGTAGATAAAGTTTGGGAGATGGGGGCTGCTTCCGTGTCGACAGAAAGGAAGGTAGACAGGGCGCATGCAAGGTAGGAAGCAGGGAAAGGATTCCATTGCTCAGGACTTCTTCACAGGGAAGTCAGAGAAGATGTCCTCAGCATTCTGAAAGTGGTCCAGATGAGGACAAAGCATTGGGCAGGAGAGAGCAGAGCCCCAGTTGCTAGAGCGGGATCCCAGAATTCTTCAAGCCACTGCACCATTTTCCAACAGGAGGGTTAACAACAGAATGAAGCGCCTGTCGAAGTTGTGGTGTAAAGATTTCTCCTATGCCAATGAGTCTTCAGACAGGACCAGTGCCAGGCTTTGAACTATGCCCAAAACTATGACAGGAGATATAAAGGCAGGTCCTGATCACTTATTTGAACTGAGTATTATGCTTCACAGGGAGGACTAGCTTTATGACAAGTCAGCAACTACTCTACGTAAACATTTCTGAAATATTTGCCATAATTAAGTGACTTTAGTTTTTAAGCTTAAATGCAATCATCACATTTATGTTTAGGTGAAATTCCAACATCAGAACAAATACAACTACGAATATTTCCAGACGGTAGGAAACTGGCATTAGTCAGGAGTGATCGCTATAAAATAGGGGCTCACAATGTGTGACCGCTAATAACTGTGTGGAACAAGCCACTAAGCATCAAAGCACGCACTTCACTGTTCAAATCTGCCAGTCTGGATGTCCTTAATATTTTACATTTCCATGTGGGAATGTTAGTGTGAAGAACAGCTGTGGTGAAAGTCTTTCTGTGATGTCATTTTGTAGGGAGGTTATTAGAAGACAGTCAAAAATATCCAATAATCTTAAATTTATTGTTAACTTTAATTTATGTAAGCTATATTAAAATTCTTTTCTAAGGGAAAATAGCATGCAACAATGCACATCAATATTTTTCATAAGCTGAAAGGATAAATCTTTCTAAAGCAGCCCACATGAACTGAAGAATGTACCTGGTGACAATATTTATTTTGAAGGGGTCATGTCTAGGAAAGGTTATGGGGGATGTTTAAAAAGCTCCTTCAGACTAAAGCCACTGCCTTTCCAATTCTGAATTTCTCTTAGCTAATATAAAATGATTGATCACTTTTATTTCATGTACCCCTCGATTTTCCTCTGCATTCATCACTGAGTGCTTTAAACCAAATGCATTTAGGAGCTGCCCTTAGAAGAGCGGTCTCTTTTAAATCTTCGTAAAGTAATGAGAGAACACAGTAAATCAATCCCATTTCTGCTGGAGGAAGAATAACCTTTCCTGAAGTCATTTAAACTATTTCGCTCCCTCCATTCCTGTATAGTTGAATATGCGGCTTTGTCTCTGCTGCTCTTAATTTGAAAGGTAAAGATAATAGATTTTAACTGGTGCTTCAGTTAAGTGATACGTGCACATCATATGATATACATTTATGGTGTTTTCTTCATGCCTCAACATCATAGTTCATTATGAATTTGGCAAACTGAGTTTCTTTAAGTGAAAATCTTATTACGTAAGCGATAAATTGTCTATCTGCTCTGTATTTAAAATGTTTAACTGTGGAGTATATGGCTTTTTGCTTCCAAGGATTAATACATGCCATATATCCATAAAGAGCAACCATGTTTGAACTCAGAAAATATGTTCACATTGTAAATGGTCTTTACTCAAAACTTAAAAAACAAATGTCAGACTTTACAAGAAAGTGCCATAAACATTCCGCAGAGTAAAAGATGCCCAGATTTCTGCCCACAGTTAAGGTCCACATTTTCATTGTGCTGAGCTTTCTTGATGAATCTTTAGATAATGTAAAGAGAGAGGTAAGTTTGGTATGAATGCACTTTTGTGATTACAGGAGACCCTGACAATAATCTTAATTGATACAAACTAAAGCTGCCCTGGGCTAGGACAAAGAGGACAATTGTTTCTCAATGGAAGGGATTGGTTATAATATTCTAAATGTGTTCGGGGTAAAGGTTAAATAACGGAGGCATGTTTTTTGAATTAAAAATTAACTGGAAATTAGAGAGGTGTCATAAAGAATAATGACAAAAATATTTCTGAAAAAAAAAGGAAAAATTAAAAAAAAAGTTTCCAAAACTTATAAATCCTGCATATGTTTTAAAAACACAAAGAACACATACATTTGTTAAGTAGAACCATAGCAGTGGTAACACATTCATATTATAGTAATTTTCAAGGTGAAAAAAAAGCAGCATTCCAGAGAATTATTCCACTAATTATTATTTGGTATTTCCCTAACTATACACAGATGTCTTCAGTCAGTTCTCTTGTGTTCTGCGTGGTTATTTTAACCTTGCAAAATGTCAAGTATCTTGAATGAGCTATCATCTTTATGGTTTGCTCTGAACGCCGCACGTGGTGACCTTTACTGTACACAGACTATCACCTTGGCCTGCAACAGGGAAGGCCTGGGAAATGGAGAGGCCACTCTAGAACTGAGGATGTGGGCACAAATAACTTCGCACGCTTAATGCATATATAAACCTCATCTAAACACAGAGACAACTTGGTGTTTATTCCCAGCTCTGTCTTCTGTACTGGGGCCTACTTTTGTCATGTAATGTTTCACATACTGTGCACTTCGAACTGCTCTGGAGCCAAACTGAAGAACAGCAAACATACGCCTCGTAAAATACACTTCAAGGCTGGAGTACGTAGACGTATTCCTGTGACCCTATAACTAGAATCATGGGATTTCTCTGTTGGTGCGGTTCATGCTTTCGACTGTGGCTAATTTGTTCATAAGCCACCATTAATCCTGGCTGTAGGTTTTCACAGTTTGTGTAAACACTTCATTTGCATTAAATTTACAGCATTAATGGGATGTGAAATTTAAAATCCTACTTGAAACATAAATGATGTAAGAAGGCGGAATCACCTCCCCCCCTAAAAAAAGTGTTTCATTGCATCTGAAATCAGTGAAGCAATTGAAATGTATTAGGGTAGGAGTAATGTTTCGCCTGTGAGCTCAGCTACAATACATCCTCCTCCTGGACTAAAATATAAAGGAGGGAGGAAACATCTGGAGAAAACAAAACTGGTCCAAACAGATTACGTACTGACTCTAGCTGGCTTTTCCATGTCAGCGCCTGAAAGCCACACTGGCTAGGAAGTCCTCAGTATACAGGGACACGGAACAATACTGTCTAGCTGGAACCCAGTGTCTGCAGGTGCTGTCACTATGGTGCTATGAAGATGGGAGAGGTGGTGAGCCAGTTTCAGAAACGTCAGACAGTTGAGAAGCAAAGGATAAATGAGGAAAAAAAATTGGAAAACAAAATGATCAATTTTTGGTCTCAGAAGCCCTGTGAGCCCCATCCTGAATCCAGATCTGAGAGGCAACACGGAGAAAAGCGCCGAAGCAAAGCGTGGCTACCCCATTCCACCTGGGTGAAACGTGCCCACCTGTTGCTGATGCAGGAAGGATGGGTCTCTTGGGTTTAGTCCCACATATCGATTGGCTTGAGGTGTGCCTGAGGCTGTGTAGGCTGATTAAGGAAGAACAAAAACAAAGATAAAAATCGTGAACTGTCAGAACGAACACCCTGTCCATGTATAAGAAACCCAGAGAAGTGGGGGGCACTACCGAGAAGGTGTTTCTCTTTCTCTTCTCTTTTGTCTGAGCGAATCGCAAACAACAGAAAAGAAATTGATTCAAAATCATTGATTCAAATCAACTATCCCCCCCCTTAAAGAAAAAAAAATCTATGCAGTGAACCTCAAGCTATGCTAGGTGTGGGCATCCTCACTGTGTGCCATGGTGTGGTACTGTCTAGATGTCAAGGCTCGGCTACGCTGAAGT
>NC_022016.1:20118064-20161258 GCF_000317375.1 Microtus ochrogaster
GGCTGAAGTCTTTTATTGTAGACACCTTTGACCTGCGTCTAGGGGGATAATCAGTGATGGCTACCTGGGATCCTAACAGTGACAGTAGATGAAGTGACAGCTGTTGATGACAGGGTTAAGCAGATGCGCTTGATGAGTATGAGATGAAAAAAATGTTTGACTTAACTGTGTAACCAAAAAAAAAAACACCTAAAAAATCCACTAATACTTTTCTAAAAGAGGAGCCCGGTTGGATTACATCACATGGAATGACTTAGTTCCATCTTTTATCTAATATGGGGAATGTCCTCCAGCTTGGTAGAAACATTGTTGACCAAACAAATAAACAAACAAAGAAACAAAAACAACAAACAAAACAAAAACCTTCGTTTTCTGTTAGTGTCAAAGCAACTATCAACTGTTTGTGATTGGCCAGAGAGGAACTGATGGTACCTATGACATATCTGGTCACCAGGTAGAGTAGATGCAGATGTCTGCTCTTTACTTTTTGTACAAGTGCTTTTCTGGTGGGGTGAACTTCCCGCAGAAAGATTTGCAAGGAGCAAAAGAATCAAGCCTATGTCTCCATCTCCGGTTGAACAGAAAAGCTGAGTGTGTACCATATGTTTCACTACAAGGTCTGAAAGGGTGAAAACCAGGATAATTAATTAGGAATTCAGACACCGAGTTTAAATAGGCTAGCTTTATAAACCAATATATTAATTTTTCATGTTCACTTTTAAAATGCTTCATTTGAACTTGGAGACTTTCAGGTCAAGTTTTTAAAACACTGAGGATGCTCACAGGTCATCCTGCTAAACAAGGCAAGGATGCCATTAGCAGCCAGGATTCCCCACTCCTCACCAGGCCTTGAGAACTCAATACACAGGCTGGGAAGTGAGAGAGGAGCCTTACTCTCACAGTGTGAACACCATGTCGGGGCTGTTTCTTTGTTTGTTTGTTTGCTTTCCAAGCATTAAAGAGAGGCCTCCTTGGTCTCTGTTAACTTTACTGATGTATAAAATCAATATCTAGTTTCATATTATCAGTCGTGTTATTCCGTATTTCTATGTAGAAGTGGGGAAAGGCCAATGAAGCCATCTTTATATAAGCTAGATATTCCTTTAGAATATTTTAGAAATTTTATTAGTCAAATCGTGTCTCTTTTTGAACAACCTCAGCCCAAGTATACAAGCAGTTCATTATAAAAGAGACTAAAGGGACACCTGTGAGAGGGCTCTGGTTATCTGCACTGGATCTTCCCCTGAATTTGACGTACGGATATCGGCATAAAAGTAGGGGCGGGGCCAGAAGTTTCTGGAACTTTGGTTTTGAGCATTTATCCTGAAGTTGTTTTTTGACTGCCTTTGAAGAACATATTTTATGTGCTTTTATTTAAACTGTGTCTTAGCTCAAAGGGGCTGTGACGCTCACTGTAAAAGCATGCATATAGCATCTCAGTGACTGTACTATGCACAGAAACCATCCAGAAGAGGAGTCTCATCCATTTTTGCCCTTAGGAAAGGCTCCTAGGGTAGGACTCTTTGCCAGTGAGCGGATTACCAAGCATCACTGAACAGTCATGTACATCCTAAGCCTCTCTGAACTTACTGCTTTCTCGGGCTCATGAAATCTGATAAAATAAGTGCTGAACAGTCACTGTGCACCTAAGGGATTGCCCATTTTTTTTCTTGGATAGTTTCTTTATATGTTTTTAGAAATTATTAAAAAAAAAATGTCTTTCCAATGGTTGAGAGAGAAGAGAGAGAGTGAAAGCCAATGATGTCTCTGATGGTGTAATTCCACGAGGGAATTTCCAGAGCACAAAGGTTTTCTTTGCTTTCTGCAAGAAAAACAATGAGAATCTGAGAAACACATCATGGTGATGGAACACGCCAGTGCCTCCCGGATGAAACCTCATCAGTTGCCCATCTGTGCACATCAGTGCCCTTTAAGAAGCTGGTAATTTGGGTGAAGCCAACTGAAAATGAATTCCTCATCTAATTCTGAATGTTCTATATGCTAACTTGGAGGAACCATTTGACTTACGGATGTGTGCTACAAAAGGATGCTACCATTTGCAATGTGGTGGCCATGCTAACACGCCCAGCATCTGATTGTCAGGTGCTAGCAAAAACAACTGAAAGATTTAAAGAAAAAGCTGTAGATAATGAACGTGTAGGGACCTTACACATACCTAACCCTATGCTTCACAGTGTCCTTGCCTGCTCAGTGCAATGTGTGACTGCTTCTCACAATGACATAACCTATAGTGAGGTAAACATGTAATTATCATGCAGAGGCACTGATTCTATTCACTTGGGGGAGGGGTTTGATTTCTAGAAATGCTCCAATAAGTGATAATTATCTAATCTCTCTTCTGGTGATGGAAAACCTTTGTATATTGTGTTGTGTTATCAGTGTAACTTCAATGTCTACCTTGAACAAGCAGGCATGGGTGATCACTTTTGTTGTGGGCTGTTTGCTCAAAAGAAAGAAAAGCATGCTTCTCCCTTGTCAAATATGATGCCCTAACGGAAATTTGATAAGAGAGAGCATGTGACAGCTAGGCCACGTCCATGCCTGCTAGCTCGACTTAAATGAGAAATCTCCATCTGCTCAGGTAGCCGGAAAAGTCCCCGTGTTCTCCACCTTGGATCACAGATCCAATGGTGCCTTCGATGGACATTTCTCATTTCCTACGGAAATACTTACTGGTTGCTGTAGGTGAAGCTGCCTCACCTTCAGTGGATGTAGTGATGGGTTTAGTATCTGTCATGGTCAGGGTCACAGGCCGCACTGCACTGGGATGGGGAGAGGGTGCCAAGACAGGAGGGAAATGGCCAGGCACTTTCCCTACTACTTGACCACTGCTGTTAGGCTACAAAACAAAAACAGAATGCCGGGTGAAGCGATCCAAAAGGCAGTCGTCCTGTCCAACAGCCCCACGCGGTGCACGCACGTGGATTCTGCACAGGGTGGAGAGCTGCCATGCAGGCCCTCTCAAGTCTGAGCTGAAGGCCAATCAATGGTTAGTAGTAAGAAGCAGCAGCAACGGTACTTAACGGAAGGCTTGGACCATTAGTGCACTTTGGACAGGGGATTTCCTTTTTACAATACCCCTAAAAGATCAGCCGGCCTGACCCTCTCATTAGTAGGCCAGAAAACCCACACTGAGTGAGACTGATGCCTAGCTCAAACTACAGTGGAATTCCTTCCTGAATTCTCTACAATAAGAACCCAGCAATCCTATGCTCTGCAGCTCATGCTCAGTTTATCTCTCAGTACAATATTTTCCTTCTAAGCAAAGGTGTCACTGATAGAGCGATACAAAAAGGCAAGGGTGGGAAACATACTCAACTCTATATAGTTTCCTTTGTTTACAGTCAATAGTCCATTCTTCTGCATATAAAACTCTAGCTTTTGCTCGTACACAGGTATTGCAGACACACATACCAGGCAATTTAGACTCTAGGATATCCAGTTGACTTTCAAGAATTTGCTACCACAAGCAGATAGAATGAGTTGTAAAGCATCTAAGATTTCCGGTACACACAGATTTATAAACTGCAGAAGTCAGACATTATGCTTAGGAATAAAACATCCCCACAGGAAGGAACAAGGATGAACCAAAGAGGATGCAAGGACCATCCAAATGCATGCTGCTGTTTGCTATGATTCAATCACTGTGCATGAAGAGTTGCATGGATGTTTGTGAGATTTAATGAAGAAAACTCCCTGTTTAGTTTCAGGAAAGATACTATTACTTGAGTTTTGACCACTCGATAGAAAAATAGTTACTGTGGTAGGAGCAAACCCCTAAAAGGTGCATTGTCTGAAGAAAGCCTGGACTACATTATCCCAGGTAGAGAAGTCTATTTTTGGTTATACTCATAGAACTATTACTCACTGCATGATCTTTCTACGAATTTTCTGGAAAGTATTCTCCACAAACATATGGTCTTTATAATCCCAGCTTCCCAAAGCAAAGAGATCAGTGAAACAATATGTAGCTAAATCCATATATATAGATTATAACTGGATATTTCTTTAGGAAAAGATAGCTAACAGTACTTAAATATTTTGACTCAGAGGCATGAACTGAGTCTTTGGGTAGGTAACAGAGGGACTAGTTCCTCTATTCTTTTTTTTTTTTTAAATTGACTTTGAACATCCTGACTATTCATCATGAATAACTTTAATTATTTAACTATATATAAGGAAAATAAACTGGAATTTTCCTTGATGAAAGCCTATTGGAACATTGTATCTTTAAACCAATTTGTTTCAAAATATTCCACTGAATAGCATGACTGTCTCCCTATAACTGGAGCCATAGTAATGGCAGCAATCTCCAAACTGCTGTGGGGAGGAGAAGGCATCTTAGTTGCTTAAGAAGCCAGATTAACATGACGCTGGGTGAAGCCCGGAAGCAGTAGTTAGTCCCCCCATCTTTAGCTCTGGAAGGCACAGAGCAACTGATCTACCCTGAAATGCAAATGAACGGGCTTTGAGTTTGGAATTAAACATCAAAGCAGATACAACAGTTCCTAGAAAAAAAAAAAACATTTCTGCCATTCATTATAAAGACACATTTTTCTTTCTAGGTCAGTGGTAGTTTGTTCCTTAAAATAGACATTATCAGCTTCTGGCTATGGGAACATTATAAATGACTGCTTTGTGTATGTCCTTGGAAGAAGGAAGTTCTCATTTTCGCGCTGATGGTACAGTCAATGGCAAAAGTGCTTCTGCATAATGTTCACCAAGACAGTTCATATCTACCTGGCGCAGGAGTCAGATGGCAGGAATCTCAAGTAAACACTGCCACAGAAGATAAGCTTTGCCGTGTACAGTCCGTCCACAGGAATTGAATGGCTACGAACGGACAGTATTCTCCCATTCAAAAGGAGGAGACGGGACAAAAGAGAGCACCCAATTCCATGCAGACGTTTCTAAAACCTGGGCCAAATGAAGGTTTCACTTCAAGTTTTCCACCAGTTAAATGAGTGCAGCTAGGTTCTCAAGTCTCTACCTTTCCGGCTGCTGCGGGATAGAGAAAAGAAAGGGTATCTTGTCTGAGGATGCACGGCACTGGCAATAGGCTACCTTGTTTACTATGCTCTTCCCAGTACATACAATTCTAAAATTTTCTTTTTGCTTTTGGCTTTCAACTGAGATGGAAGAAGAATGCTCCTTTAGAAGTTGGACATTTACTTTGAAAACATACAGGAAAAACTGTGACCAAAAGCGGCAGATTATCACCTAATATGCACTTTTAACATATAAAGAAATCGAAATATATGTAAAACAAGCACTGAATAATTAAAGAAATGCGTAACACTAAGGCCTGATTTTAATTTGCATAATTTTCCCCTTAACAGTGCCTAATTAAGACATCAGTTTAAAAAAAAAATCCAATGGAACTCTAAGATTTTCCACACTGAATTAACGTTAAGGACTTTTAATGGATGTCTTAATTAGACTTTGTTATTCATGGAAATTCTACACAAATTGAAATCAGACCTTGTGTGCACGGTTCCCAGATGAGTCTAGCAAAATACTCTATGGAGCAAAGAGTTTTGAATTGATACTCAGAGAGCAAATCTCATTTCTGAACTGGTACCCTAAGATCTCGCTCCTTACTCAATTGTCTTTAGACTCATCATCATCACACCACATGGGCATTTTTTTCTATAGCACAAATAGATGTTTAACTCTCAATTGTTAATATTTAGTTTCGTATATTAGTTAGTGAAACTAAAAGAAAAGGTAACTTTCTAAGCCACACAAGAGGTACAGTATATTATGTTGAAAACCAAATATCCAGAAGGGACCATCGTGCTTCATTTAACAAAGTAACACAAAAAAGTGCTCACAAAAAAACTTTACAATTGATATGCATATACTTATGTACTCTGATTTTAGCACAACTTAACAGCGGTTTCATAAAACATCATATAAATCCCCCAAAGTCTTAAAAGTTGTTAGAAGTGGACAGGGGTTTTTGAGATAAAACAGCAAAGCCTGATACTAGTATTAAGATCAAAATTACCTTAGAGACCTGATTGCTGTAACTACTGATAAACTCATTACTGGCACAAAGACTGTTTAGCTGGCTGTGCAAAATTGTCCTGTGAGAAACCCCTGTGTAGTGACCACTCACCAGGAGAAACCATGATCCAGAGTGAGGATGCGCAAGAGTTGCTGCACTTATACAATGAATCCCTGAAGGGATGCTGAGAGACAGAGATAGATGACAGCTGAGAGACAGAGATAGATAGATAGATAGATAGATAGATAGATAGATAGATAGATAGATAGATAGATAGATAGATAGATAGACAGACAGATGATAGATAAAAACAGAGAGACAGAGACAGAAAGAGCTGGAAATGCCATTCATTATTAAATGTAAGTCATGTCTCTGCAAAGAGTCAGGAGTCATCAAAGGCTGCTGAAAATGTTTACATTACCAAAGCTGATTTTAATGCCGAGTAACTGGCCTATAAATACAGCTGTAAGTTCTTTTGTGGGTGTTTATTTTAGCACATACCTTGCTCCTGCCTGCAATAAGCACTTTGTCTCTATGTCAAACCAGGTATTTCAGAGGTGTGAACTCCAGCTTAGCATGTTTCAGGCATTGAACATTCTGCATAAACTTTCTTTCAATCCAAAAACATAAAACCCAAAACATCTTCACAAATTTATCCCTCTGGGGCAACACACTTCCTACCTGTCATTCAGCCACCTTTAAATAAGAAAAGTCACCAAGAGACTTTCTGAAGACAGACTGCAAGGCTCGAAGTTCCAGGCATACTCTGACTAACCCTGGTGCCTGAGAACGAGGCCCGTCCCACTCCCCTCGGGCACTATGTTTGTTTTGTTTCCTCTTATTTTTACCTGGCTGGTTTGAGGACTGGACGGGTCATAAGAAGGGACATAGTTCTTCAGAGTATCCTGAGGATTCAGGTGGGGAGGGTATCTGATGGTAGGATGGGAAAAGTAGCTTGACGGGGCCGGAGGAAGGATAGCTTGCGTCGGAAATGGCAACGGCGAGGGTGGAGGTGGAGTTCGAGTTGAGATGACTGCAGAACACACAAGAGAAAAACACAGAGGTCGCTGGTCAGCAGACTGCCTTCCGGCTTCATTCCCTTCCAGTGCTAGAGAACAGATCCGTTCATTCCCTTGCTCCCACAATGAAACCACGTTTCAGTGTGCTTTCCCAATGCTAGTACCACGAAGGACATATAGGCACAAAGCCACCCTACAGAACCAACACATCTTTCTTTCCAGACCCAAGAACAATTAAAAGAAAAAGAAAATTCTCCTGTATGGTAAAACTAGACAAAGTATTTCTTTCAGCAAATTCCTTTCCATTCAAGATATAGTCTTTGATTACAAGTGTTTGTCTCCCTAAATTCAGACAAAGCTATCACATTAATTAAAGACACAGCAATTTTTCTACTATAACTCATAATAGAAATGCAATTCAATTTCAAATAAATCATCTCCTTATACAACCTAGCTGACAGTTGTTTAAAATGAAAGCTAACAATTAACAGACCAGAATGTCAGGTCATGAATAATGGTCTGCTCACTGTGTAAATACTCTGGCGTATTAGCACATGGGCTGGACTCCTCCTCCTAATGAAGATGGTTCCTATCCAAACCAAAAGATCTTCATCCTATAGCTATTTTTAATCTGATTCCAGCTGTTACTATATTGAAGTTCAAAGGTATTGTTGAGGTACAATCTAAAAAAAACCCCAAAACTCTTAAATTGTTATATAGGCAAACATATGAATTTGCCCATGTATTTTACAATCGTATGTTCTACTGTAAGAAAGAAATACTGTATGTGCTGTAGATCATAGTCAGTGGTGATTTCCACAATAGTATGATCATAATGTTTAGTTCTGAAAAATAAAACTTAAAGATGGAGAAAAATATTTTAGCCATTATCTCTATAAAAGCTCCTGGAAATAATTATATAATTACTAATTAAGACAAAAAATTTATAAGAGTAAAGCCTAAATCTCTATTGCTTTGAAATTTTGATCCAAGTCATAAGAAAATAAAAACAGTGTTCCATGGTTTAGGAAACAATGTGCGAGCTAAGTTCTCTTCGTGACTACAAGTGAAGATTGTCTAGAATGATCATCTTCAACTTTATAATTATGACAAAAAGAAAGAGGGAGAAGGAGAGAGTTTTAAGACACATAGCTATTTTCCTCAAAGAAAACACCCAGGATATGAAAATTTAGGAGTGCAGACTGCAGAACCACAAATTTAGATCAACAAGACTAGGAGACTGGTTTTCGGAACCTGCAGAGGCGTGGCAACAGAATTCATGGTTTAAACCTTTTCCCTTCTCCACACATTGTGAGGAACAACTGTACATTTCTTACAACAGAAGTCCTGCATGAATTTCTTTAAGATGTGCATTCACTTGAAGCATAACTTAAGGAAGTATAGATGTTTACTGAAAATCAGGCATTTCTTTAACTTAGTGTCAAAGGTTTATTTTTGTGTTTTGTTTTGTTTTGTTTTGTTTTGTTTTTGACCATAAGGACAGGACATCAACAACACTAGGCAAGTGCTTTCTACCAATGAACTATATCCAGAGTCATAAGTGATTAAATGATCTTAATCTGCTCATTTAACTATGGATTTTTGTTCCCACATGTACATAAACTCCTGTGAGATACACAGGTGCTCCATCTTGACCACCAGGCTTAAGAACTCATTGGTCTCAGCAGTTTAGAAAAAAATCTTTTTTTTAACAGAACTGGAACAATTCAAGTTTGAATTCAAATCTACGGGTAGCTCAGGAACTGGAGTGGGAGTGAAATAAGCAGATTAGATTTTTTATTTCAAAATGAAAAGTAAAAATGGCTACCTTGTAAACAAAAGTCATTTTAATCCCTTGAAAAGGACAGAAAAGCAAATTACACAACAGAAATGTTTTCCTTCATTTTGAGAGAAAACATAGATTTGCATATTTTTGCTTGCATTGTTGAAAACTCTTCCTAATTGTCTTTCTCCCTCTAGTCTGGCTTCTTCCAGCACTACCTTTATCGTTTTATACCAAAGACTTTTTAAAAATACCCTTGCAATTCTGTGTCTTTCCTGCTGAAATACCTGCAATTGATTTCACATTGTCTCTATAATAGCATCCCAGCAATTTCACAGATTTGTGTGGGTCCTCCTGTGTGCCAGGCCCCTTTCCTGGATCACTGGCCTTACTAGAATTTGTGGGTCCTAGGCCATGTGGCATTTCCTTGCCACAATGACCATCCTATATTGGGACCTATTGTTGCCTCTTCCTGGAACATGCATCTTGCTGGCTTGTGTTTCCTTCTTGTGGATAGCCCACTCTTTAAATTTAGCAAAACATATCTCTTTCAGGCATCGACATCCCCACCAAGACCTGGTCCTGTTGAGATTATATACTTGGGCAGGGATTGGTCCACTAACCCCTACTATGTCATAAGTGCTTTAAGAACAAAACCTTTGCCTTGACCAAGGTTCTTACCAAGGTGGGTACCTATTAAATATACTAATTGTATATGTGACTGGTATTTTGGGTATTTAAGTATTTGGCAGAAAACCAAAATGTAAAGTTTATATAGCGGCTTCATGTTTCATTATCTATATGATATATAAAAGTACCATTTAATTATTTAAACCATTATAAGCATGAATTCTTAATCAGGTGTCATATGCAGAAGCCATGACCTAGAAATTAATCATGGCCAAAAATGCAACATCTATGAAGTGGTTACTGATTTTTTTTTCACTTGGCTCAGAAGATCAAACAATTTATATGAAAATTCTTCTACCACTATAATTTTATATTCCTCTTAGTTTCATAATTTCACTAATTATAACTAAGATTATGCATTTTTAAAGAAAGCAACAATAAACCTCATGTTACAACTTATGAATGAAGGTTTAAAAACTAGATACAGCAGGATAAGGGTCATCTAACTACAAATGAGAAGCAAAAAAATATTATAAATATAGTAATATGTAAAACTATCAAGCCACTAGCCTCTAGGAGGCTTAAAAGTAACAGATACCCAGCTTACAGTACTGAGTACTAATTTATATAGTTCTTCAACTTTCAAAGTTATACTATTGTTTCACTAAAATATCAATATGAAATGTTGAATAATCCTTCTTAACTAAACTATCAGATATATCATGTGCCCCAGACAGAAATATTTGTGCATACAGAACATCTGGCATGTATAATCTTATTAATTTTATTCGTAAGTAAGTAAGTACATATGGGCAAAGTCTATATTCTCGGTTTCTATGAAAAGAACCCCTAAACTCATCAATATACTTAGAACTCCATCTTTCTCTAGCAGAATAGACATAACTTGGGCCAATCTCAGGCTAAAGTTAGGGTAAATCTATACCCCATTTTTAAAAGTTCTTGTGATTAAAACTTTAAATTTCCAAATTAAAATATTTATTAAATTACACAATATTAAATATCTTCTCATAAACTGATAAGAAAAAAAACATTTTGTCCATTAGCAACCCTCCCTTTGGGTCCTCCTGTGTTTATATAGAGGATATAGTCACCGTAGCAACGGTGATGAACTTCCCCTCCACCCTTAAGTGTTTGCTGTGTGGACGAGAGGAACTTGAAACGCCTCACCACTGTGTGCGACTCCAGGTATTCCGGGATGGTGGTGCTGGGGGAAAGTGCTCAACCTTGGGGAAGAATCCTGTGGAGATGTAGAGCTAAACAGTGGCTTCTCGGGCTTCTTCATTGTCGTTGGAGAAGACATATCTGCAAAGGAACAGGGACACATTCAAGCAGCCGGGCCTTCTTAAGCAATGAGGCTCGTGTCAACACAACAGATCTCATTTCCCAATGCTCTAGGATTCTTTACCTCTCACCCATTTAGAAAAATCTATACACAAGGTCAAAGGCCCAGCCATGCTCGAGCCTTAAGATATCTTTCAGAAGCATTCCGGCTGAGGCTAACCCAAAGCACCACTAAAGAAATCCAGAAGATGGGAAAATCCACACTCTGGAGACTTGAAGGTCCTCTGCAACCCAGTGCTCACTGACTTCTTTCATTTCTGCGATTTAGGGCTGTCTTTGACCTGATATCTAGACTGTGATAACAACGAGGGCATTTCTGTGTGTGTGAGGGTCCTAGTGTGTGGGAAACAATCCCTGACTTAACATCTTATATGGAAAACTCATGCCATTGTGCAGTCAATATATATATTCCCTAACCTGTTCATTCTACAAACAATTATCAGATTCCTCTATTTCCCATATAAATATGGATATTAAGTAACATAAAAAGCAATTCCTGACTTAGGGACATTCACTGTTAGCCAAGAGGAAAATGCCATGGAAAGAGTTGTCGCAAGTTGGGAGGACGTGTGTGGGGTGAGAGCGGAGACACTGTGCCATTTGCTGCTATAGTCCCGGCCTCTGTGTACAGAGTATTGCTGTCCTGACCACGCTGAGGAAGGCAGCCCCATCTAGCGCCATGTTCAAAATGTGCACGGGGATAAAAGAGCTATAAGAAAGCATTTAAAAGTGGTGGGACAGGGTAAAATACTCAACTAGTTCAAGCGATGTGCGAAGAAAGGAGACGCGCAGCTGGGAGAACACACATGAGCAAGGTCTAGATCTGAGGTACCTGTGTCTGAATGTAATAGAGGGGCACATACGGTCATAGACAGTTTAGACAGAGCGTACCCTCCAGAAATTAAACAGAAGAGGAATATCTACAAGGGACTCACTATGGAGGCCCACTTAAAAAGACCCCCAATTCATGATTAATACTCATTTCACAAGTCTGTTTTAGAGGACTCATTGATCCCAGAAATGACACCAGTTTCTGGATTTACCCTCTGCTTCTATAAAGTGAAACACCTAGTGAAGGAATATCAAGAAGAAGAAAGGATATTGTGGGTATTACTTTTGTATTTCTAGGTGTCTTACTTCATTCACAATACCTGCCAATGAAGGAACATGAGAAGAGGCATTGAAAGTATCCGAGATAGACTGCACTGAAAAGTGTTTAGGGGAATTAAGGAATGGAAAATAAGAAACTGGGATGAACATGGCAGAATGTTAGAAGAGGGAAGCTGAAAGGAATAAATA
Source organism: Microtus ochrogaster (assembly GCF_000317375.1). Classification (NCBI taxonomy): domain Eukaryota; kingdom Metazoa; phylum Chordata; class Mammalia; order Rodentia; family Cricetidae; genus Microtus; species Microtus ochrogaster. Next base: position 20,130,189 of record NC_022016.1, read on the forward strand.
ACAGTAATTTTCAAAACAACAACAAAAAAATACTGTACTCCAACTCGTAAAAGAAGTATCCATGGCTGGGCGGTGGTGGCGCACGCCTTTAATCCCAGCACTCGGGAGGCAGAGGCAGGCGGATCTCTGGGAGTTCGAGGCCAGCCTGGTCTACAAGAGCTAGTTCCAGGACAGGAACCAAAAGTTACGGAGAAACCCTGTCTTGAAAAATAAAAAAAAAATAAATAAATAAAAATAAAAAAAAAAAAGTATCCATGGCTTTACCCATCCACGCCATACTCAACACTGCCAAAATACAGACGGCGGCGAGAGGCCGAGGTAAAGTGGGCAGACCAATGCAACAGGTAAGTGAACCAATTAGTGCAGGAGAATTAATGCTGTTGTGAAAGTCATTATCTCTGGTCACACAACATGTCTGAATAGACTACCCAGCAGGCACCTCTGATTGGTGAGGAAGATGACACAGGATTTAACATCTCAGGTAATACTCATTTTTACAAAGGCTTATAAATTTATATTAAAATCTCTAACAATACCATAACCTATGAAATTTGTATTTTATCATTAACAATTTTAAATGTGTGCACCTAGACAAATAACAATAGATTTCTTCTCCCCAGCAGCCAACTTCAGCCATTATCCACTCAGAATCTCCCACGTACTTCCATGCCCTGTGTTACTTTGGAAGCGAATTTATTGTCATACAATTTCATCTCCAACTTTTCTGTATACATATTTAGAAGGACTCTACCATTTAAAATAAAACCACTAAAACTTTAGCATGACACTAAAAAAATAAGACCTGCATTTTTATTTTCAATGTTCTGATATTTAAAAAAGGCCTCCCAGTATTATTAATGTGAGAGACTAGTCGCCAGGTATTTTTTACCATTTGAAAAATTACCCGAGTTTTGGTAAAGGCATCTAATAAAATTGAGTATTTGTTTTGAGCAGACTGGCACTTAAGGAATAGACGTGCTACTGTGGGCAGTAGACAGCAGAAGCAGAAGCCACACTTCTGACAAATGGGTAGCAGCTACTGATCTACTAGAATTCAGTTTTTAATATAGTTTTCAAAAAAGAGAAAAAGAAAAGAAAATTTTTTGTGAAGCCACAACAATTAAAGCTACCACAGAGGGTGAGAAGGAGAATTTAAAAGCAAGGTTTAAGACATTAGGAAAAGGAAAGTCGTTTCAACTTAAGTTAACCTTCAAAATATCAAAGACAATGCCAGGCTTCATCCAAGAACTATCTCGCATTAAAAGGAATGATTCTGTATTGGGTTTTCCCTACTAGAAGCTGAACTTAGACATACAAATTGTTAGAAGAGAAGGCGCCTCCACATCACTCCTTATGATAGATAATAGTGTTTCCGTTTCAATGTGCTTTAAACGACTTAAAAAGATTGCCTTTTTAAGGTGTATGAGCATTTTGCCTGTATGTATGAATGTCCCACATGTATTCCAGGGGACTATGCAGGTCAGGAGAGGCACCAGATCCCCAAACTGGAGTTATGAATGGTAGCAAGCACCATGGGAGTGCTGGGAACCAAGTCTGGGGCCTCTGCAAGAGCAGAGAGTTCACCTAACAGCAGAATCATTGCTGCTGTCCCCATTTCAAATTTGCAATGACTGGTGATTTTAAAGAGACAGTGACTTATTATTGACTCTTACATTTCCTTCTGTCTCCATGCAAAGTGAAAAACAACCAAACAAACAACCTTAGGCATGTAAATCAGTCTTCCAGACCTTCTGAGAATGGGCGGTGAAGGGCCACACACACGGCATGGAAAAGAGTGGTTCCCAGTGCACTTGGAAGTAGAGAAGAGTTATTCTGTCTGAAGCACTTCCAAAAACTACCCTAAAAAAAGGAGCCCTAAAACTACCACAACCATCAGAATGCTCACAAAACACAGCCAAACTCACAGGAGTCTCTTTTCAGAAAGGAAGAAGTCAAATGTCATTTGTATAAAAGTTTAAGCTTATGAATGATTTTGTCATTTTTGACTTATATAATTTAAAGTTTTCTCTTAATCAAAATAATACCCTTCGCTTTTGGGAGTAGTTACCAGATGTCTACTTGGGGGTGTGGAGGTGCTCTTTCAGACATCTGTCTAATAATAGCAGTATTAGAATGTAGCTTTATTTCTTTCTCTTCCCATTAAGTGAAATGAATTCTGGGTCCATTAATCAATAGGGAAACTCTGCTATGTGTATGGAAAGGGCACTATGCTAAGCACTCAGAGACATAGAAGTGAATTCCTCTCAGAGGAAAGCACAGCTCTACAGACTGAGGAAAAACAGAAAGGCAATTATGTGGGGATCTCGGGGCTGAGTTTCTAGACATTGCATTTTAACCACGAATCAAACTTGTATTGCTTTGATTTTAATTTTATTTTGAAAGTCTATAGTCTAATAGACTTCCAACATAAGAATGACATCATTTCTATTTTTAATGCATTTATATACTATACAGAAAGTGGTTGGGGACTGAAAATATGAAAGAGAAGGCTTTTGGTGGCCCGCGTGTCAAGAAAAACAGATGCTGTGCTTTGTGCAACCCACTGCTCCTCAAGAAGGAAGAATAATACATAAAAAGATTAAATTGAAAGTTAGTTGAACAAAGCTGGGCAATGTATAAATATATAATAAGTTGAATGATAATACATACATAATAAAGGGTAAGTTGAATAATACATAAGATAAGACCACCGAAGAGAAAGAAAGCAGTAAGACAAGAAGTAGCTGGTACTTCTTCTAAAAGGGGGCAGGAACACCTCACAACTGGTAAGAAAGAGGGAAAAGCCAGGAAGTCCTTAGCATTAGTACAAGATGTAAGTTGTATTTATATAGAAGTCATTTATAATTGAAATTACTTCACATTGGAAACTGTCCCAAAATTTGACCATCTTTCTATCTTTTTCCAGTTTATATATTTTTTCATTTATTTAATTGGTTTGTATAGAGTTGGTCTTATTATATAGTCCAGAAGGGTCTTGAACTCAGAATCCTTCTGGCTCAGCCTCCCAAGAGCTTGGATTCCACATGTGCACAGTATGTTTGCCACCAGGCCTTTGCACGTGTCCCTATCTGAATCAAGAATTTTAACAGTGTACTTGAGGGGTCAAAGGAATGTGTTTCCATCCTTCTGCCTCCTTGAGTGACGTTTTCTCCCTTATTCAATTAAGGTTTCCCTGTTCTCTTCTTCTACTTACACCACGCTTTGCCCGGCTGAACATACTTAGGCAGACCATGATTCCATCTGGGAAACTTTGGAGATCTACAGCCAGCAACATGGCTCAGCAGGCACAGGCACCTGTATCAAGCTTGGTGATCTGAGCCAGATCCTCAGAAATCACATGGTTGGTGAGAATTGGCCCCTGAGGTTTTCCTCTGCCCACCACATCACATGAAGGCCAAGGTTTGCACACATACACACAAGCATGTGTATACACCCACAACACAATAAAAAAAGTGAATAAATGTAAGAAATATTGAGGTCTATATGTCATTAGCAATCTTATGCTAAAACCTTATATTACTTGATGACTTAATCATTTTTCATCTGTTTACATATATATATAATATATATATAATGTATATATATATAATGTAGAGGATGGAAATAACTTAGAAATGAAATAAATATGCAAAAGATATAGGATTCAAAGAAAGCCAGAAAGGATAAAGCAGGTCCATGCCTAGGCAGTGTATTTTCAAACCTCTTACATGTGAAATGAGCTGTGTGAGATGAGGTGTTCACTGGTAGCACAGTGAGCACAATTAACCCATGATGGCTGGTCTCAAATGCACGTTCCATCAGCCGCAAAAAGAATATATTATTGTGTGAGAAAAAGAATCTATTTTCAATAAAAGGAAAAATAAGCCTCATAATGGAAAATGATTCAGCAGCAACAACAAAAGGGTAGTTGAATGGAAATCAAAGAGAGATGGCAAAGCCAACCACCGAGCACCAGTAAGTAGGAGGGGATTTGGCTGTACACCAAATTCAAGGTGCTCAGCAAGACCCACTGGTCCCGGGGCTGGTGAGGTTCACAATCCAGCGAAAGGGGCAGATGTAAGAGACAAAAATTCATTAAATAATCATAACCATGGTAATATTAGATTGTACCAAGGATTCTTCTTCATGACAAAAGACTAGGGAGGCCAAGCCTTCAAAAAAGAAGGTTGGTGTTGAAGGCACTACTCGTTGCTGTCCACACCAGTACAGATTCATAATTGGACAATTAGCTAGGGCTTTAGAACTAATTATATAGTGAATTATAAAATAAAGTATCTCCCAAGAACAACAACAATAACAAAAGGTTGAGTAAGTTACTGATAAGAGTTCACGTGGACTTAAGCCTATCTTTAAACAAACATTTTTCAAACCAAGTTATAGTAACTTTTACTAGCTAGCCTGAGTTTTTGGCACTGGAGCAGGTATACATCCTAAGCCCTAATGTGTCATTCATTCCACAGCATCACTTTAAAGAGATAAAAAGCCTACACAAATAAGGAGTTAGACCAACTCATCTCCCAACAAGGTAATTTCGGCTACAAAGGGCAAGAGCCACAGCGAAGTACAGCGTATGTACTCTGCTCGGCGGCAGCTTGCACAAATGGTGCTCCAGATGTATATCTGTTCAAGGCAGCCCAAGGCAACAGTTTTGATCGATTCTAATGTGATAAAATGCTTCAGGGAAAGTGTGCAGAAATGTGTTTACGTCAGCCCTTAATTAAACTGCTGTTCACGTCCAAAGGACCTTAGAAAACACTGGTGAGACGTTGAGTTCTGGCAATCTCTTCATCCTCGGTCTGGAGCAGCCTGTCATCTAAGTTGCTCCCGGGATAAATGTCACATGGCACTCCAATCACTTAGCCACCTGATAGCAGAACTTTACCAAAGTCAACTAGTGATCTGGGGCAAGATTGAACAGCCACCTTTAGCACCTGCCTGCCGGGGACACCTGCTCTCCTTCCACGTAGGCTGGCTTCTCCAGTGTGTCCAGCTACACTAAGGATACCAACCCGATTTCTGTAGCCAACCTAGAAAACAAACCATTTTATTTGCTAAGAAATTTCTACTCTTTTCCTATAACACATTGGATCTGTAACTGTTTCAAATTAATTATGCAAAGGTCCACAAGACACCCTAAATTTCTGGGAGCTGCTATTTTTAGCCTACCGTGACACTAAATTATAACATAGTAATGCTTGTGCCAGTTCTACGGCTTAGGAAAACATATTTCTATGTAATTAACAAAGAAGTAATTGCATGGAAATATTTTTAAAGGTTGATTATTTTATATATTCCTCAGCTGTCTTCCTTCCTTACTTGGCAGACTCATAAGCAAGTCTAAATGAACTTTACGCACACAAGCCCACACTGGCTATCGTCTCATTTGCTAGTACTGAATGCTAATGTATGTTTTGTTTCTCTACTTAAAAAGCTATAGTCATGGTTTTAACTATTTTCTTAGTTTTTACATTATTAAGCTGTTGGACATTTTAAGGTATCTCCCTCTGATCCCGACACACACACACACACACACACACACACACACACACACACACACATTTTTTCCCCCAGAAATCAAGGTACAATACAAAAAGATCTGGGAAACTTCTGTGAACTTTGACCCTCTCGTATGATGCAGACCAGAGAAACGCATCTTATGTGTGGGAATATTTAACTCAAAGACAGTGCACTGACTGGAGTTTGACAAGATTATATTACAGTCACATCTTATTAAGTTGTTAGTCCTTCTGAGTTCTCTACTTTCCTTTTTATTTTGGACTTTTGCAGGTTTTAGACTTTTATACATTAAAATCTTTCTATAGGTTTACACAAACTGAGGTGGGCACTGCAAATATCATCAGAGACCAAACTCATTTCTCGATGAAGGCAAAGGTGGTCAATACATCCATTCTTCACTGAAACTGTCAAGCCCGGTACAGCACTACAAGTGAAAGATGATCTATACACTAAGAAGGAGAACTCCTGCTTTCCGTTAAAACACCGAGTGGAAGCTGAAAGACAATATAAAAGAGATGAACTATGTGCATAAAATAATAATGTTATTTAGAATAGATGAGATAATAAACCAGAGCCTTCCAAATCAAGTGTGTGGGGTGCTCTCTGGAGCTGGAGTCTGGTATTTTTACTTCAGGCCACAAATCCACAGGCAACTTTGAGACAAGGAAATGGCTTGGGCTCTGTGCCCAGAGGAAAGGTGAAGGCAGAGAGGATGGTTTGCCAACTAAATGCTGAGAGACCACAGTTTCTCCTCTTGTGATTTTGCCTTGGGGAAGATAAAGTTGAGGAGAGAACGGTTTACCTGTTATTTACAATGCTATAAATGTTTTGTAAAAATCTTGTAGTCAGCAAAGCTACGTTGAAATGGCCTGATTATTATTTCAGATTCCAGGCCAGAGCTCAGATGTGTTTATTTCAATTGGTTTCCCTGCGCCGACTGACAGATCTTTTCTGTCATAAGATTTAACTATTGATCAAACACTGTTGGCAGGAAGCTTGCCCTGGAGGGTGAAGAAAGGAGAGAGGAAGAAGAGAGAGAAGCAAATGTAGGAGGGAAGTAAGGGAGAGGGAAAGGGTCCGGGAAGGAGCACACGAAGGGCTGCGTCTTCACTTAAAAGCTCTGCTAAATCTCATGGCTTTTCCAATGTCTCCACTGCTTTCAGAGCAAAACGGAGGCAGCCAAGTTCACAGGAAGAAAAGTTGTGCTGTAACCCCTGACAGAGTAAACAACATACAAATGACAATAAGAGAGGCGCTGGGGCGGAGTCAAGACTCTAGAGAAACTGGTTCGTAAATACATTTTATAGGGCATACTGCAAATTTTCTTACAGGGCTGTGTGCTGCATCTTCAGTATTTCTGCCATGGAGGGGAAGATAAGCTAGTTATGCACTGGTAGTATAAATAGAAGCTGATCAAGACCTTGCTGAACGCTCTGCCAATGCTTGCCAAGGGCTTAGAAATCAGCATAAAACTAAATCCAGTGTTTTACAGTAAAATGTGCACTTTACAATAATGTATGTATATTCTTTCTGAGCTTCTACTGGGTGACTTGCTAGGAGGCTACAGTTTGTTAACGTCCGAAGAGTGAGACAGAGAGAAATGAGCCCAGAAGAGCTAAGAGGATAGACACGTAGTGGTGTTCCTTCTTATTCACTGAGACTGAGAACTCAAAGATCACCTACAAATTTATCAGCAAGCAGGAACTCAAAAATTTCGTATCAACCAGGTTTAGTGGTGCACACTGCTAATTCTAGCACTTCGGAGGCAGAGTTAGAAGGAATAGGAGTTCAAATTTGTCCTAGAGACCCCCCCCCAAACAAAAAACAAAAAAAGAAAGAAGAGCAACAAAAAATTTTTTTTGGTATACTCAAAGAGCAGTATGGTCACAGATATCTTAAAGTGGAAAATGAATGACAGGATAAGCTGCCAATATACTACAAATGAAAAATAAAACAAAACGTATAAAATCATATCTCACATAGGCCCAACAGTGCAAAATGACAACTCAAACTGAAACATGTAGAAAATGCAGTTAAAACTGCCTAGAAATTTGACTCGCATAGGTCAGTCAAATATTAATAAGAGCCAATCCAGGTTTTACCTCTGTATAACAATTAGAGACAACTATTTTTCTTATTTGAATTTTACAGTTTGCCTTCTCAAGTTTCCTATGAAAGACTATTATTACTTTCACCAAAAGTATTAGAAATATTTTATATAAATATGCTATAAAAAACTTCTAGAAAAATATTTTATCCAAATATTAGAGATATGTTTGAAGTTCCAAAGACTGTTACTAATTCCCAATACTGAGTTGACAACTATGGATCTTATAGCATGTCACTACAAGCCTGCACGATACCACGGCTCCATAAAATAAGTGTAGGATCTGTGTGTCCGACGTCACAATATGGAAAGGAAAAGCGTCTTTTATAGAGCTCTAAGACGGAGTGGTAAATAGGACACCAGGAACGAAGTTAAAGACAAGCACCGTCTCTGACAACACCGTAAAGAGAACACGAGAACAGGATTCCAAGGACTCTTGTAGCTGTGAGACTTCACAGCTGTGGGGTGGATGTGGGTAAAGACTTCCTACACACTCAAGTTCACAAAGTGCTCTGGATGCCATGACGAGACACACGGATCTCATCCCGCTGCAGTAGTCTGATGAGGATGCCACAGGGTTCGAAGACTCTGCCGTACACAGAAAGCATCCCTTTATCTACGCACAAGCATCCTTCTACCTCCCATCCAGAATTAGCCAGAAAAATGGCAGGCTGCATCGAGTGGGGAAGATGTCAACTGGAATTTGATTTTTCAATCTTTTTTATTTTTAATGAAATCAGTTTTTCTTAAGAGGAAAAGCATGGTAACGTTTGTGCTAAAGAAAAGAATTCCTGCTTTAAGTATGAGCCATTCAATCCTAATCACACTGGAGTAGAGTGCTGACTGTATTTTTCAGCAACTTGAACCATTTGTGATGGTCGAAGACTCTTGTATATTTTAACCCAAGCCCAGTGGCCTAGCATGTCACTACAAGCCTGCACGATACCTCAGCTCCATAAAGTAGGTGTTTAGGCTTACACCTATATTTAATGCAATGCTAAAGCTGAAATTGCTTTGAAATTCAAAAAATACCTTCCTGTGACATCTTAAAAACAAGTTTCTGAATAATAAAGAACAGTGCTACAAGAACAAATATTGGATAAATTAAATTTCTTTTTTTAAAAACACTTCAAGCTGCTTTTGTCCGTTGGCAATTTCATCTTAACAGGCATTAAAGGATCCTGAGTAATGTCAGTAAACATAATTTGAAAGGGGAAAAATGCCAAACAAGTACACAGGACACGGAGCACATTCTCTTAAAGCAACAGCATAGGTAAATAAATGGCTGCAACTCAGCAGTCTCTGGGGAGAGATCTAGCTATGGGGTCTTGTTAGTGTTAAGCATCCGAGAGCCATGGACTATAAAATAAAATCAATACTGTAACCTTAACTGTAAAAGTCAGAAAGATACTGGAAGTGTTCTAATTTAACAAGATTATAGATGACTTTTTGGAGGTGGACATTTGGGAAATAGCCACGCATTTAGAAACACTTAGGATGCAAGACCCGCCAGGATGCTGTAGCTGTGGACACTGTTGTCTTCCACAATGGTAAGTCAGGGCAGTTTAAGGGATGTGCTACTTTAGTAGATTTACAGGAAACCCTCCAAGTCTTAGAAATGGCCTGGACCTTATTTCAAATAAAATCTGAGAGAGTAAACTAATTGCTTGGGAACAATTATGATTTGATACAACTTAGCAAGTAGAAAAAAATTATAAAAATTTGAAAGTCATTTGTTTGGTACTCACTGCAAATATGATCACTGTTCATAAATTCTGTTTCTTATAGTGGAAAAGTAGTCAAAGCTAGCATAAATTCTAGTGTTTAATCTATACTTTTTCCTCCAATAAATGCAAATGAAGAAAAAATGTCTGTCAATGAAATTACTCGAATGATATGTTTATTATCCTAATGGTTTTAGAAATCACATGAAATTGATCAGTAACAAAACCTCTATTTAGTAATGGACCAATTACATTTTCAAGATAATGTCAATGAAACAGAATATTGTCACAGGGTAATGGCCTCCTATTGCTAGGTCCCCAGTCACTTAGAGAAAATAAATGTTGCCGTCTGGCTGAGTCATTTGTTTTCAAAGTAGGAGACACTGATCCCATAACAAGGTTCTGTATAATAACTCAATCTCTATCAATCATTGGTTGCAGCAGAATGGAACAGGACAGGACATGTATTTGTGAGATTTGGACATTCCTGAAGTATAAGGCAAAACATTCAGTGCCTCCAAGCACATAAACAATCCAATTATTATGTTATTCAATGGGACCATTAAAAGTAAACACTTAAAAGCTAACTTAAGAAATGGAAGACCTGTGGATTTTTCAAAAAGACTTACATTCATGGAAGTTTAAAAACTCAAAGACAGGTCAAGTGTCCTTTCTGTGAGATGCTTGGGGCCAGAAGTTTGGGATTTCAGAGTGTGGGATATTGGCACATACAGAATGGAGCACCTTGGAATGCAATGCAAGTCTAAACACGAATTCGCTTATGCATGTACACCTTATACACATACCCTGAAGGCAGCTTTATACAATATTTTGAGTGTGGGTATGTGTTTAGACTGCAATCCAAAACATAAAGTCAGGTGTGGAATTTTCCACTATGACATCATGAAGTATTTCTAGAAGTGTTTCAGATTTTTGAATATGAGACTACCTAACCTGCCAAACTCTGACTATAACTGACATAAAATCTGAAGCACTAGACACAAAGAAAACTTTGTATCTAAGTTTTTGTTTTGTTTTGTTGTTCATTTTTTACATATGGGAAATCTCCAACCATCACCACTATGGCTGATAATCAATATGTAAAGCATAAGGTGGGATTTTTATACAAACCTACAGAAGCCAGGGGACAGTTTAGAGGAGTTGGTTCTGCCCTTTTACCATATGGGACCTGGGAATTGAAAGCAGGCCTTCCAGCTTGGTGGCAAGTGGCTTCACCTGATGGCCCATCTTGCTGGAGCAGAGGTGGGATTCTCAGAAGGGACTTGAAGCTGTTGTAAACTCGGCATCAGACAGGTATTAAGTCCTCAATAAATGACTGCCCCGGATGAAAACAAAATCTTGGCTTTCTCATTTATATACAGTTTAAACTCACACAATTTCTTTACTGATGGAAGGAAGAGGCTGTCTGGTAAAGGATACGTGGAGATTTGAAAGTATAAGTAAGACACAGTGACAATGTTGGAATTTTTACTCCAAAACAGAACCTTCGATATTATGGGATCTTAACTTTAGAGCACACTTTAGATTATTACTCTGGAGCTGTGTTTGTTAAACTGAAATTGGCACCACATGTTTTAAAAAGCTCTAAGAAACTCTTAGAAGTATGTATAACCGAATGGCATGATTCACTTAAAATATTTTTTAATTGCTGGAAGATAGAAAATGCAAGACTGGCAGAGTAGTGACAGTTTACATAGGGTAATGGTCCATGCAGATGAAGTTTATAGTTCTCTTTATGTATTTTTCACAGGAGGAAAACTTTCGAGAATTGTACCCAGTCACCTGCTTTTCACCAGCTATTCTCCACATTTATTCATGGAAACGGCACAGACTTGTAACATGTGTAGCCAAAAATATTTAATCCTAGTATTAAAGTTGGTTAATAAACATGTATTTTACACATACGATTTATATACATGTATTTACATATTTTACAGAACAAAATTATGTTTTGAGAATCTTACAGAACCCTGAAAATGTATCAATTTATTTCTGTTCTCTGCTTTTTGTTCTTTAACGCCTAACAGGATTTAAGATGAAGTTCTCCAGGAAAACCATTTGCCTGGGAGACTTGTGAGCGAAACTGGCCAGATCCCCTTCTCTCTGAAAAAGGCCTGGGAGCTGGAGGGAAAGCTGCCCAGTCTGTTTCTTCTGAATGATGTCTGGCGGCTCCAGCGCTCTGTGATATGTGGAGAAAAATCACGCTCTCGCTGTGCGGGCCATCAAGACTCTAGTAGCTCTGGCTTTCCAAACTTCTCCAGAACACATTTTTGGAGAACCATAAATCAACGTGTAAAGGGATTTAAAGCAGAAGGTTTGATTATGCCGCAGTACACTGCAAGCAACGCATCCCAGGCCTCGGGATCTTCAAAGTTCCTACTTTTCAATTTTAATCTGTTTCATGGAGTTATCAAACAGAAAGTTGTTGTTACTCAGAACTAATTACGTATTAGGTTTTTCTGCAGAATTGGTGTTTTTAAATCATTAAGTTTCTGCAGCACGAAACCTGGGCTCAACTTTTCCGTATTAACCAGTCCGGGCCCTTGCAACGCGCACACGGCTTGCCCCACCCACCTTGCCAGTCTCCATTCAAACACATGAAAGGCGCCCCGACAGATATCTGTTAATTAGCGGGCAACAAGAGGAATTCTAACGAGAGCCTTCAGGAATAATTTACTGTTCTCCTTGCTGGTTTGAAGATGGTCATGTGATTTTTTTTCAACCTCAGCAGTGTAGCTGAAGGGACTAATCCACACAGAGCGGGGTCTCTGAGATTAGTTTTCCGATATCTTGGTGGGGGTGAGGGGAGCGCTCAGCTCCAGACCTTGACTTATGATACTTTGTGTAAGAAGCTGAAAGAGGAAGATTTAAAACTGGGTTTATACGTTAAATGCAAACCAGTTCCCATACACGTTTATCCCACCAAAGGGTTTTTACCTCTGCTTTTACTTTCTCAAGTTAAGGGGAAGAAAAAAAAAAAAAAGCAGTTGAAGATTTGCCATTTGATTCCTGTGATGCCAACTCTAAGAACAGAATTGGTGGTCAATGGGTCCCCAAAGGCAGCTGGAAAATTTCGCCTGCCAGGTCACTCCCTGCCTTCTCGAGGACTGCTTTTAACGTTAATGACTCTCAGAGAACAGCTACCCAGCCAAGCATGAAAAGCTGTGGCTTCCCTCAGCTCCCACAGCTCACAGGAACCTTGAGATTCCAGCCTTCATCAAACAGGAGTTTGGGCTCTGGCGCTCTCCCAGTTTGGGACTTAATGCTCCCTCTAGCTCCTCCCATCCGGGAGGAGGAAGGCCTCTGAATTCACACACAGAATAAGCACGCTAATCTAATCTAGTCAGCAGCCCCTCCTGGACAGTCTCATCGCACAGCAGTATATTAAATATTCTACATATTCATTCACCAAAGAAGAAAGTTTAAATTGAGTTAAAACAGAACTTTGCACACTTAGATGACCGCTCATATCTGGCGCATCTGTGAACATTCCTTGAACTCACGGTAAGCGGTACTGCTCTTGAATCTGCTTCTCTCGCACGCTGCCTCAGTCCACAGACCTACCCCTACTTACTTCCTGAGTCAGCTCAAGATAGAACACAGGCATCTTAGTGTCTACCTCCCTCTCTTCCTGCAGGCCCTTCCCCCGAGTTCATTTGTTGAAAGCAAACACTAGCTCCTTGGAGAACTTTAGAAAGTACAAACTGTAGGTTAGAGCACTGGCAACTTCACTGTTAACAAAGTTAACGGCTGGAACTTAGAACTATACCCAAACTTCAGACAGACTTGCTGGAGAGGCTTATTTACGCATCAGAACTTCGGTGACATTGTGTTTATGTGTGCGGTGCTGGGAATGGACCCAGGGCCTGGCGCATGCTCAGCCAGCACTTACCTACCACCGAGCTGCGCTGTCCGCTGTTAAATATTCTTTTAAAAAAATTAGTAATTGTATTTTCTAGAACTTGTTGTAATCAGAATATGATGCCTGTATAGTCTTAAAAGTTCAGTTTGAATTTTTAACTAACTTTAATTATGTATCAGTATATAAATCGTCTCAATTTTTCTAAGATTTCACCATATTGATTTTGTGTAATGAGTTATAGCTCATGGTATTTCAAAAGTAAGCTAGCACCAAAGCATGAAGGCAATCATTTGTAACCTGCTTTACCTATTTATTTTTGGTAAAACCTTTTTTCATAAATAATTATTTCTCTCCAGCAGGTCCAAGGCTAGCAACTTTCTCAATCTTATTTGTGTGCCTAATTCCTATAAAAATTATTGCCATATGATAAAATTGATAAATGTTAAATGTGTCAAATTATCTAGTCCTAAATACATAGAAATTAATAAACTTTTACTACATGAGAAATCCTTTATGTTGATATTTTATCTAAGATTACAAGTTGCCTTACTGTTGATCAGACTGAGAAGCCATTAAATTTCCCATTCAGAAATTTTCAACAACGTGTAACCTATCAATCAGTCTATTAAACTACTGGACATTAGAATACAACTAGGTTTAGTCTCATGAAATTAACCTGAAATAGGGAAAAAAAACATGACATGCATGAATTTTCATCTTGCATTGCAAGTTATAAAGCACTGTTCTAGTCCTTTCAAGAGAAGTCAGCAGGGAATCAAGTTTCTCAATATACTCAAGAAGATACAATTAAATATAGACAAGTTCTCCAGAGACCTTTTAGTGGATAAATGTTGGAATCAGACACATGTCCAACCTGCATGTTTTATAAGCTTAATCATTAAGATCTTAATGAAGAAAAAGTCAACCAAAAGAGATACTTAGGGCTGAGGCTGCAGCTCAGGGGTAGAGTGTTTGCAGGGCAGCATCAGTGCTTGGGCTGTATCCTCAGCATGACCCCCCAAAAAAGAAAGAAAATGAAGCAGTTAGAAGTTTCAGACCTTGGGGTTTACAGGGGAGACTAAGGAAAGGGAATATTCTAGCCAGACCTCAGGAAAGGAACGCAGTCACTGCTCTGGTTCCTCATGCCCGCTATTAGTTTCTTCTTCATTCAAATCATAACTGACAAATTTAACTCCTATCAACATGTTACACACTCCTCTCTCGAACATTTAAATACTATTTAGTTTAAATATAGTTTTGTCTACCTTTGCAAAGTTAAAAACTATAATTTTAAAATTGGAAAATATGTTTTGAAAAGAAAAAGCAATATACAACTATGTCTTTAATATGCAAAAATAAAAATGTTTTAACATAAAGTATTAAAAACTACATAGGTCTACATTAGCACATGAAAGCTAGATTTGGAATGAATGTTTTGTATAAATTCTTTTTTTTTTTTCTTTCGAGACAAGGTTTCTCTGTAGCTTTGTAGCCTGTCCTGGAACTAGCTCTTGTAGACCAGGCTGGCCTCGAACTCAGACAGATCCACCTGCCTCTGCCTCCCAAGTGTTGGGATTAAAGGCATGTGCTACCCCCGCTTGGCAAATGTTTTGTATGAATTCTTTTAAAAATAAAAAAGAAATAATAACTTGGTCACATTGCATCCCTTATTTCTGCCTTGGAATAGAAAATATTATAACATAGTGTCCATAATCCTATTACTTTCTATTCTTATATTTCAAAATTCAGCTTTGAAAGGGGGCCAGAAAAGATGTTAATAGACAGCTAATAATCATAGATTAAGGCAGATACCCAGGGAATAATAATATTAGCATTTCTGTCTATTAAAAACAGCAGCCAGTGACAATCAACCAGTGAGTGCTGTTGAGTACCACAGTGTGTGAGAAGTGACTGGGAGATGCTAGCCCGATGCTGCCTGGCAAGCAATGCTCACTCAGCAGTGCCCTAGACCGTGCCTTCAGAGCAGGCCAAGATGCCTGGAGACACTATGAAGATGGCCAAGGACAATCGTGGGGCATTTGATTTTGAAAATGTAAGAAATGGATTTCCCTCTAAGAACAAAAGCACCACGCTGGGCTCAGCACGTTTGTGAAGGTTTGTGAAGATAGTCCTGTCCTTGGGTTTCTCACTGTGGTTGAAGCCTTCTTCCCACAACGGCTTATTGTGCACATTCAAAACCCCCAGTCCTCAAATTCCAAGTGGCAGGTGCTTTTAAGCACATGAGAAGGAACATTCCTCACTGCTCTTACTACAGTCTGCTCTTCCAGCCTCCTCGGATAGTGTTAGTCGTCTTGAAAATCATCAAGACAATGCAATGATTTTACAAAGAGGAAGAATGACAGTTTCCCTTCTACTTTTCAAAAATGTTTTACAATACGTCGTGAGATTAGCTCTGCTGAATAGCGGAAGGGAAATCAGTTCTCGCGGAGTGACATTCTACAAGAAAGAACACCTACACTTCGGCAACACTCCCATCTACAGGTGCTCAGTGCTGTCATTGCTACCGTTCGGGTCTGTCCCAGAATCGCTTCTGACAAAGAAAATACGGCTTTGTTTAGAGTAAAGTGGCAACGTCAGTCAAACAAGGACTGAAGCATGAAGGGCTGTGCTTTTTTTTTTTTTTTCTTTTCTTTTTCTTGCCTTTGCTAGTGAGTCTGGATGCCAACCGATCAGTGTCTCATTTACCTGATCAATGTTTACTATGGCCCTACTATGCAGCAGTGTTGCCTTTGGTGCTAATGCAAGTTGACTTCAGCTGGGCGGTGGTGGCGGCACATCATTAATCCCACCACCTGGGAGGCAGAGTTAGGTGGATCTCTTGAGTTTGAGGCTAGCCTGGTCTACAAGAGCTAGTTCGAGGACAATTAGGACTGTTACACAGAGAAACCTGTCTCGAAGGAAATCAAACAAACAAACAAAAACCCCAAAAAACAAAAACCATGGTATAGATACATCTAAACAATATATAAATACAGAATTCTATATTATGAATACAATGAAAGAGTAATACTGGCTACCAATACACAAAAGCAGGAAAATGAATTCAGATTGACACTTCTCAGTGGATGATGAGCTATTAAGGATATTAAGAAATTTGCCAGAAGAAAGCTAGGAAAGACCACTTCAGAAGGCATGGCTTCTAAAAAAGTTCTTGGGCATCGCATTCCAACATCCAAATGAAGCCATAGGCCCAGATGCCAGTAGGCATGAAAAGCAGCGTGTAAGCCTGTGGTCAAGTGTGGAAACACTGCTTCCTGATAAACCGTGTCTACTGCCTGAAGACTGGATGCGTGGAGAGCTTCAAAACCCAAACTCTACTGGTTTTCCAATCCTCTGTCTCACGCCTCCCTCCCACTTTCCCAAAAGTGGTATCAAGTTCACAGCACAAATAACCATTCTGAAACAGCTTTCCCACCTCAGTGCCTGGTCCTGCATCTTTACAGTTAAATGCATAAGAGAAGGGCTGGGGAGATGCATTAGCATTTAAGAGTACTTGCAGCCACATAGCAGCTCAAACAATCTACAATTCCTGTTCCAGGGGATCTGATGCCCTCTCTGGTCTCCACAGACACCAGGTATCCACATGGCACACACACATGCATACAAGTTAAGCACTCATACACATAACAAAGATAAATAAATCTTTTAACAGGAAATCTTTTAAAAGAAATCAGCATGTGAAAGGCAATCCAATTCTTAATCCAGTTCCCCAGGAAGGCCTCCTCCTTCTAGAAATCCTCTGTCACTCAAGATGAAATTCTGACGAGCAAGAAGGAAACCCTGGCAAGGAAGTGACATTGGCTACAAATGCTACGTTCCAGGGTTAGCTGTCTGACTTCTCTGCAAGCCTACAGACACATGCCTGAGTCCTAGGCTGCACACCATTAGTGAAGAACACATCCCGTCTATATTTTTAAACACACAGAATTTGATATAAAAGAAACTTACAAATACTATAAAAACTTATTTGCATAGCAAAAACAAACCAAAGTTGTAACTAGCTGATTTGTCTGTTCTCTCCCCTTTAATATCTCCTTATTGTGCAGAAAGGCATAAATATGTGTCATGTAAAAAAAAAAAAAAAACACACAGGAAAACCTATATATTTCAAGAATAAAGATCAACTCAGATCCCTGAAAGCTAAATCAGATTTATATAAAGTTATTCTCCTCGACTGTCCTAGCCATGGGTTTCCGTAGGCAGCAACTATATTACCGTAGAAACAGTCCCTGCTCTCATCTGTGAGCTGCGCTGTACCTACTTCCAGAAGGAACGACAGCTTCCTTTAAGCGAGAATTCCCAGTATCTCACACTGCCGGCTGCCTGGTTTGCTCGTCCCTTCATGCTCACAGAGAGATCAATGGGAGCTCACTGAGTCTGAACTTGCCGCTCTGCTGAGATTCTACCATATAGTGTAGATGGGCCCAAGTGAGTTGCATACAGAGTCACGGTCTATGAAAGACCATTTCATCCAAAAATAAGATATAATAAAACGGGTTTTTTGTAACTTTGGTAACATTTGACCACTTTCATAAAATTATCTTAAAAATAATTTTAGTGAAATTATTTCAAGCATAGTCCATACTGACACTTTAGGAAATGGTGACTAAGTAAAATAGGATATATTACATAGACTGATGCCCTTGAAGGCATGTTCTTACCCACCTTGGTCTCTTTCATGCCATGTTCGACTTCCAGCAGCTGGTGAATTTGGAGAGGGGTAAAAGTCTCCTGTAGGACTTGGCTCCATATTTTCATCTATGGATATAGTTTTGGGTCTTTTGCTGTTAAAATAGAATGATAATGGCATTAATAATATTCCTGAAAAGATGAGTAGCATTCACATGCACACACACACACACACACACACACACACACACACACACACACAAATGGCTTCCAGTGGGGCTGTGGTGACACACGCCTTTAATCCCAACACCCGGGAGGCAGAGGCAGGTGGATCTCTGTGAGTTTGAGGTCAGCCTGGTCTATAGAACTAGCTCCAGGACAGGCTCCAAAGCTACTGAGAAACCCTGCCTCAAAACAAAACAAAACAAAACAAAACAAAACAAAACAAAACAAAAAAAACAAATAGAAAACAAAACTTCCATAAATCATAGTTGAAGTGATAGTTTGAAAGAATAGTGAGCATTCAAGACATCCATAGGAATAGTGAAGATTTCAGTTCACTATATATATATATATACACAATACACACACACACACATACACACACACACACACACACACACACACTACCTATTCTTATATTTACCATCTATCCCTACCTAATAAAAAATGTTTGGTATGATTACATTTTCAGGTTTCTTTCAGAGAAACTTCAGTTATTACAAATGAACTCTCAACGTGTCTTTTCTGCTAACACTGAAACTTTTTCAAGGTGCACTGAGTCATCTTATGTTTCTGATATTAATACTGCTGACAGCATTAGCCACAGACAAGGCAATGCTTTACTGTTAACTGGGGAATGAGGTAACAGAAGTTGGCAGTGAAACAGGTCCAGGAATCCCTCATTTTGACCAAGTCAGTTATTAGATCCAATAGCAGGTTCCTCAACCTTTCTAAACTCAGCTAATCACCTGTAAGGTGGAAATAATAAAACCCAGTTTAAAGGGTTTGGCTGAGAAGATGAAGTGAGTTAATAACCATAAAGCTCTCAGCTAAATGGTTTGCAGTTTGAAGATACTCATTAATATTAATTATTAGTGTTGACCTTGTAATTAATAGCATGAAGACCGTTTCTAGAACTTTACTAGTTGTGAGTATTCCATGTTTTTTACCTTTTTTTTTTTAGAGAAATTAGCCTACTAGTTCTTTATTCATAAGATCAACCTGAAAAATGATTATTGCCCAATCAAATGGTGTGTGTTTAGGAAATACTTTGAGTGGAAAAACACGACCTACTTATTACACAGAAAAGCGGGTACCTACAGAGAAGATTAAAAGCTGTTTTATGACATGAATGATCCTTTTGGGTCCTCTGCTTTGGTACGCTCCAACCAGAACCCCAGTAAACATCTCATTACTGACTCTGGAATGAAAGCTCTGTCTTTTACTTAAAGAAGTCTCACTTAAACCTATGTTCTTAAGCAACAACCACAAAATATCACCTGAATTAATTTTATGCGCTGTTAATAAATGTAATGTCACCAAGGTTTGTGACTATAGATTATTTCAAAAAATTGCATGCAAACCTTAAGTCCCCATTTTTAATAAACAGGGGAACAAATCTGGAGAAATGCGGTGAATTTGCCCAGGACAAGTGAACAGAAGGGGCCGCACCAGGAGGAGGTCTCCCAGCCAGGGGGCTCCATGCCTAAACCCTGAAGCCTGAGCGCATCTCGTTTGTTTGTAGTTAGAGCGTGGTTAATTGTGGCCTGACCATCCCCGGAGGACTGACATGATTGGACATGACAACCTCTCCCCATGCTAACGCTTAGCAGAAATGATACCATTGCTTTCGTCTCTACCCAAAACTATCCAAATGGAGAGCTTATGCATATTTTTTAAGTTCTCCCGTTAATGTAATTCTCTTCCACTATGAGTCAGTAGCAGTATGAAAAAAAATGTAGGAAAATTTATTTCTACAAGGAGCAACAGAGAAATGTCTTTAAGCTGTGCTTATATTGAAGGACAAAGGTCGGCCAGGATGAAAGACCTGTGCTGACAACATATGGATCCAAAGGAGGAAATTTAAAAATCATAATTCACATTCTAAATTTAGAAAAATTAAAGCACTTTTAAGAGATAATCTCAGTGATAATAAACCCAATTATTTTGATTTACAATCGAATTATATGAAAATACAGTTGGGTCATCAATGTTATAAAATCGACCTTACTTTATAAACACAAATATGGATATTCTCACAACTATCCACAGACAATTAGCTTCCATTACTGAAAAGAATCTAGAAAAATATTTTCCCAGATTGTCTTTTATTCTTAAAAATTAGCATAATGCATGCTTGTTTTTTGGAATCCGTGTACATTATGCTCGCCTGTGGCTGTATTGAAGGCTCTGGAAATGAGACAGGTCTTCATACATGAAGGACACAGCTTAAAAGGAAACACCCCACATCTGTAATGGCTATCTTGAATGACAGTTACAAGGGTAGGAGAGGAAGAAAACACTGGCTAAGCCAGTCTCAGAGCAACTGAGGCTTTCACGGGTACCAGAAGAGCTAGCTGATTTAGTCAGAAAATCTCAATCAAATGAACGTTGCAGTTTGAAATCAGCTTTATCTTTATGGCTAGGGGAATGACACTGTTGTCATCTTCCATTATCTCAAGCGCAGATGTGGCATCACAGTGAAGTTACCAGGATGCATTGGCTAAGGGCGAGGCCTCGCAGCAGCAGTATCAACTACATGTTATTTTTTTTTCATTTATTTATGTGTATGAATGTTTTGCCTGTATGTGTACCATGTGCACGCCTGGTGTCCGTGGAAGTCAGCAAATGGTGTATTCCCTGGAACTGGAGTTTCCACAGGGCTGCGAGCCACCATATGGGTTCTGGGAGTGGAACCCAGGTCCTCTGTAAAGGCAAGCCAGTGCTCTTGGCTACTGAGCCATCTTTCTAACTCCCAGTATCACTTTTAAAGTTGCCAAGATTAGGATGCAGAATTATATTTCATATCAAAAGACAAACTCTCTTTAATATCTTTTCATGGTTCATCTCCAACCCCTCCCTCAGAGACTTTTAAGGTGCTCTGAACAGCAATTACATTCAATATGCATATTAAAACAATATGACTAACAAAACAAATGAACAAAGTCTGTGGATCGTCAGTAGGCAGGTGTCTCCCCTTTCCCGCCTGACTTTCTACATAAAGGGTGAGAGCACACGCAGCAGCACCACCATTACCTGCTCGGTGGAGAAGACAGCGACCTCTGCAGGTTCACACCAGAATTCATGTCGTGATAGTATGGCTGGCTGGGGATTTCTCCGATTGGGAAGTTGACTCCAGTTCCCTGGGTTATGGGTGCTGAGGAATAAAATTTTTTAAAAGAAATGTTGTAAGTGTTTATTCATGATTATTTCCATTCAGATATAAAATCACTAATTTTTTTTTTTTCATGGCTCTGGGCAAGAGCTCTCCTTATCTGCAGATGCGCTATTCCTTGTATGCGGCAGGTAAAAGCCCAAATCCTCTAGTCCAGTTTGGCTATTCTGCACATTCACACTAGATCCCTGGCTACCACTCCCCCTCCTCACACTACCCAATCTTCTTTATATACTCCCCCATATTAGAAATCACTCCGTCATCTGTCATTCCCCAGCTTATAGACGTAGGCAGAGCAGAACAAATGATTCCTATCACCTAAAACCAAATGATATGCTTGGTACTGAACTAAATCATCATTACATATGCATATATGCATATATATATTTCATAAATAAAGATTCAAGATATCCTATATTAGTTCTAACAACAGCATTAGAATGAAATAAAAACCATGATGGTTACAAGTTCTGGTGGCATACACCTGTAATCCCAGCACTAGGGAGGCTAAGGCAGAAGAACAGAGAAGTCAAGGTGAAGCTGGACTATGAAGCAAGTCTGAGGCCAGTCTGATAATGCAGTGAGACCCTGTCTCAAACAAAACCATAATATGTATAATTTGATTTAAGCAAATCTAGAGTTAGGGCAGGAATGAGTAAAACTTATGAATATGAAATAAAACTCTTAAGTGTTTTGCAAATCCACCTTTAGGAAGGTTTTATAAATGACTGTTCATTATATCTTCACCCACAGGCTGGAGTCTAAAAATAATAAGACTTTCCATCCAAACCCTCTGCCACTTACACAAAATGTGCCTCAGTTTGCACACAATAAGACAGCAACTTAGCAAGAAGGTTATTTGGAGATAAAAGAAGTCATGGTAGCCGGGCGCACGCCTTTAATCCCAGCACTTGGGAGGCAGAGACAGGTTCAGTAACATACAGGGCAGTACAGAGAGCAACCAAAACACTCGTGCAAACATCAAAATACCCCAGCAGTGTAGATAGCAGGAAATCTGCCCCAGGGCGTAGCATAACGATCACAATCTGTAGGTTTTGCAGGAAGAAAGGAAGCAGTGACTTGAATGGTCAAAACCAAAAACAGCTATGAAAAAGCCATCTGTAGTGGGCTTTGGAGAAGGAACAAGACAACAGAGGAAGATTTGCCCAAACGGCCACGGCTGTAGAAGTAAAGAATAGAGACAACCTAGAAAGTGAAGAACTGGACGGCAGGGTGCGCGGCCAGCTGAACCCTCAAGCCTTCAGAAGCTCCATTCAGTGTGCACTGGGGACTTGGCGATAGATTCCTCAAGCCCTTGAAATCCACTCGGACACACAATCCACTATTCCACAGCCTCTCCTATCTGCCCGCAGCTGAATGTGGGCTTACAGAGGGTGGTTAATTTCCAAGACTGTCTCCTCACCCAGAGCTTTTCATAACATTAAAGTGCATGTCTATCCATTTGATTGGATTTTAATACCTGTCAGGCCAAGACTAACTTCAAATGTTTTTAGGAAAGTATGATTAAAAGGCGTGTGCTTCACCACAGAGAACTAACCACGGACTGTAGAGAGAGATCTCTACTGAAATACAGCAAATCTATATCCGCTGGAAGAGTCTCAGCTCCAGACTGCCACAGCCCCTGTCTTCTTCTGCTAAGTGGTTCATTGTTTCAGTTAAATTAGTCCATAGTCCATATATTTAAACCCTCTTTATACAGAAAATATTTTTATGCTGAGCGTAATTGTTATTTAAATTATTTAGACAGCTACGATACTGATGTTTGGCTGTGGCCCGAAATACGCCAGAAGTTTAAAAAGGTGGAATTTGTTATGACCCAATAACCACATGCTTTAGAATTTATACATAGATCCTTGGTCTATGTGGCCCGAGAAGCACGTATGTGTTTGAAGTGGATAGTTGATTGTCTCTGAGAACATGAACAATCTGCCTGCCTCCGACAGTAGAGACGTAGCAACTTCAGACTGTTCAGACTGGGATTACTCCCTCCTGTGGAGATGCGGGTATGGCCTGTGTCACTAGACCTGTGGTCACACTCTTGCCTGATCCAGTAATCCATCAGAAGAGACAAGCTACATGAAGTCTCCAGTGTGACTCTGTGTATCACTCTCCAGTAAACATGCTTTTTGTTGTGGCCACCTCAGAAACCCAGGTTATTTTACAATGTTTGGCTAAAATGACTAGAATTTTACATGCCTTAACTTTTCGAAACATTTTTGTGAAGGTATTAAGATTGTACAGTACTTGGGCAACTTTCTTCCTATTGCATATAGATAGCTTAATATTCACTACAGTGTGTATGGCCAGAAGCATGCTGGGGCTAGAGTGCAGGAAATGGATCAGGCATGATGATGCATGTCTTTGACCCCAGCATTCAGGAGGCAGAAACAGGTGGCTTTTTATAAACTCAAGGACAACCTGGTCTACAGAGCAAGTCCAGGCTAGACAGGGATAGGTGGTGGGGCCCAGACTAAACACTCAAAAGCTTAGTGTGTGTTCTGAGAGTAAATGGGAGGTTACTGAAAAGAAAGTCGACTAACAGTAAATATGACCAAAACCTTCAAACAGCGCACAACTTCCTGAGCGACACAAGAGCATCGGAGAAGAGCAAGTCTGCCAGATCTCCCTGAAACTAAGTCTCTGGAAGAGCCCACCGCAGATGCAAACATGTCTCTTAGCACTTCTTCCAGACAGAGCTCTAAGAAAGCCAGTGTCTGCAAAAGCACACTGGAAGTGCTGATGCCCTCCTAGAAGCCAGGCACCAAAGAACCTTGGCTACTGAAGGTTCTTAGATGCCAGAAGCTGTCCTTAACCAACTGGAGATATTCAACAGAGTCATCACTATCCTGAAACTGAATGGCTTCATTAGCTAAAGTCAACATGTACATCAGTAGGTCACATGACCGTAAATGCTAGAGGCTGGAACCAGGGGCAGGTCATGAATCAAGAAGCCAGAACCTGTGACACACGACAGACGGCTTGTGCAGAAAGCTTGACTTAACAAACCCCTGTTTCATAAACAATGAGGTTCAACTGTGTAAACAAGGTTGTAGCACGAATATATTAAAACGCTTAGAAGAATAGGGCTTGCAAGCATCTCAGAGACATCTATTTACATATGGAGGAGAAAGTAAATGTTTGCTGAATAAATTAACTAAGGAATGAATATGGATAATTAATGTACTAATTACAAATCAGTAATGTTTGTTATGACACATAACTTAAAAACCTCTAAGAAGTGACAGTATGAATTAAGAATGAATGAAACATGTCCAAATTTACCTTGTTTCTGAAATGTTATGAGAAGGAACTTTTAATTTACATTCTATGTTTGAAATGTCAATTTTCCAAGATATCATTTTGGGCCCTTGAAGTTCCCAAAGTGGCTCTCCTTTGACAGTACTCGGCACGGTGTTATTTACAATGGGGTACTATGTGAATCTTCTCTGAAGGATGGCTCTACTGGCCTTCTCATGGGAAGGTACAAAATCCATGACGGAGCTTTTGAAATGGTGCAAGTTGAGAAAATAGTTTCCTATGCCCCATAGCTTCACGACTCAGCCTCACTGAGGAACAACTTCAAATACCCTGTTCCTTGGGGGCAAGGGTTTCTTGAAAATCACATGTGGCCCCGGATGACAGACTAGACCATCAGGAGCCTCGTGCACAGCACGTACCCACACCAGTGCTGCAGGAATATACAGCCATACAGCCATCCCTAATGCTGCCCCCAACTTAATGAACCCATGACACCTTTATCCACTCTGAATTCTGGCAGGAGAGACAAGGTACATGAGGTCTTGAGTGTTCCTGTGTCACTCTCTGATAAACAAAATTTTTTTGTTTTGTTTTTGTTCTGGAACGTTCAGAAATCTGGGAAACTATGGTTCAAAAGGCAGTCATTTGGAAGCTTGGAGAGACAGTTCCCAGATAGGGCTCTGCAGCTCCTTGCTTAGTCTAACCCTTTAGGCTCACTATCTCTGTCTTCACAGTTGGCTATGCCCCTCATTCAGAAACTCTGGAGTTACACAAATGAAAAGACAGTGTTGGTGTTGTTTGTTTGAGTTTTGCTTGTTTTGAGACAAGGCCTTGCTATACAGCCCTGGCTAGCCTGGAATTAGCTATGTAGCCCAGTTGGCCTCAAACTTGTTGCAATCCTCCTGCCTCTGCCTCTGCCTCTGGAGTGCCAGGATTATAGATGTGTGCCCATGAGGACTGGCGATGAACACAGACAAGGACTGGAGTGCCACCTGACCGTCAAAGTGACAGCAGTTCCAGACTACAACACTGTCTGTCAAGACACGAAGTAGAAGCACGGCCCTCAAAGTGATGTGAACAATCCAAATCTGAGATGGGGTTGGGAAGAAAGCAGCCCCTTCCTTGCACGCCACAGTGCAGTAATAGTGGCACCTTGGATGGATTTACTCACACCAGCAACAGAACAAGAGCTGGTTAATCAGAGCTTCCCCCTGGCTTAAGGGGCCCGCCAGGTAAGTTTACCCTAGGAAAACCCAATCCAGCCGGGCGAGCACAGTACCTCAGGTGAGGTGGCTGGGGTAGACAATTGGACATTGTTTGGGACAACAATGCTTTCTATCTATATCCGAGTACAATCTGCAAAGTTAATTTCTGCATCCCTTCACACAGGGCATGCGAACGTGTGTATCCTGCATGTCTCCAACCCCCACCACAGCATTATAACTGAAAAAGCACTTATCTACAGGAAACCGATGTGGGCTATCATAACAACACCGAGTACATTTAATTAATCACGCTTCCTTTGATATAAATGCCCATCTATGGTCACGGAGAGAACTGAACTGAATGAATACCAATATGATGACCAATTAGAACAGCCTAAACATTAGTGTTATATCACGGAAAGCGTTGCTGAATTGAATGAAAATATTTTATAAAATTAAAATGCTCACTTGTTTCATTAGAAAATTTAAGATTACTTTAAATCTTGAATTTTAAACTCAAATACTTCAATGTAGTTACCTTTTGCATTATATTTAAGATTTAAAAGACACAAGATTTTAATCATTCTGTGTACTATGCAGTAAGAAAACAGTTTACTTACTTCTGGATACTCTCACAAGCTCTGATACATTGAAGACTCCGGATTTTACAAAACTGTCCTCGAGGTATCCTGAAACAAACATCAAAGGAAGACATCAGCAGAAGCAGGGTGCAAAAGGGCCAGTTAAATTCTAGAATTCATTCACTTTCAGACAAGAACAAATACCAGGGATGCCTATTCTAAAGACAAGTATGAACAGAACCCAAATATAAACTGACTCTGCTTTTCAAAGGTAAGAAGTATAAAAAGGCATAAATAGTCTGTGGAATTCCCCATCAACTTTCCAAGTTTGGAATTGGTGGGATCATATTTGCCACGGCAGTCACATGGGGTTAGGAAGGTTGGGATGCACTCTGACTACATCTCATTCTGCAATATGAGTGCACCTGGAAGACCACAGTCTACCATATCCAAAAAGGGGAGGGTAGAAAGAGAAAGGAAAGCTACAACCACAGTTAGCACCTTGTTGGAAATGCTTCAAAGACCTCTCAAAACCACCATTCTCTCACAAATCCTTCCGGGGTCACAGAAAAGTGAGCCATTGCTACCAGAGTTGCCAGCCTTGCTCTGGTGTCTCTCAGCAGAAAAGCAAAACCTAGGACACAGTAAATCCTTCTATGCACCAACCTCCGTCTGTTTTCCTTGTCCATTTTTAGTGTCTTCCTTACTTTTCCTACTACTGGATCCTCTACCCATATTTTCTTTCAAGAACTAAATGTCTGTTCATCAGATGGCAGTGAATTCAAACCTTTGGGGTCCACATACAAGCGCAGGGCCTGCAGTGGTCAAGGTCCCCAGTTCAGGACCCTGAGGAAACCCTAGCCTGTTTGGTCTCATCTCGCAGTGTTCAGAAGTTTTAAAATTCTTATTTCTATCAAGACTGCAATCATGGAAAGCAAAAAAGTCTGAAATACCCACAGAGGAAATGCCCCAGTGCCTCAGAATCTGTGATGAGATAGGACTTAAAACACAACTTCATAGCTGACCAAGGGTCAGATTCAGGCCTGAGAGATGATACGGAACCATCAAGTCAGAGATGTGGGAGGCAAATGCCAGCCACAGTACGCTCGTTATGGGATGTTGGCTATGTAAGTGTATCTTATTTTGTTTCAGGGCCCTTGTCTATAAATGAGAGATACAAAATTCATAGTTACTATCTACCTCACAGAGTTATTATCCATTCAAGGTAAGGTAAAACGTTAAACTCAGGGTAGAAGCATACAGAGTAGAGAAAAGCAATAATCCCAGCACACGGGAGGCAAAAACAGAACAGAAATGGATACCCTGTGAGCTGTGACACAGGGAGACCCTGCCCCAAAACAATGCTAAACGCTAGCTGCATGTGAGCACTACATTAACATCCAGCACAGCCAAACCCTGAGCTCCCGTGGAACTGTGCACAGCCTTGAGTCATATAAGTTGCAAAACTTTTCTTAGAAAATTTAGTGCCCAGAGTGTCTAAAAGTAAAACTGCTGCACAGGCACCAGTGGTGTGAGAAGCCACGCGTGGGAGAGCATGGCTTCACGCTCAACGTGTTCACCCTTTAGAAAGAACAGAGAAGAAGTACAAGGCCTCATATGATGATGAAGCCTAAATCTCAAATTTAGTCAGAACTCTGGAAATACATTCATACATACACGCATGTGTACACACACACACACACACACACACACACACACACACACACACACCCATCAAGGTTAGAAAACAACTTAGTTCTCTGCTTCCACTTGTGGGACCTGGGGATGAGACTTAGGTTGCCAGGCTTGGGGACAAGTGACACTACCTACTGAACCAGCTAAGTAGCCTTCTCACATAAATTTATTTTGCAAGCATTTTTATCATCCTATTTGAATTTTTGGCTATTAATTTGTACTATATGCCCCAAATTACACATTAAAATACAACAGAACCAGGACTAATAATCTGATCCTAACTGTTACTTTTCATATTGTACCAAGAGTCCAAACTTTTGACATTGTAACATGTCATCTTTAAATGTATTGGGCCACATTTATAGATGTTTTGGGACCCAAACATGTTCAAGGAAGTGATGTAGCCAGTGCAATTATCCATCGATTTTATGCCAGCTATAGCTATCTTGTTATAAGATTATAAGCTGTTAATTTATGACCATGGTTTTAAAAGCTGAATTTTAAAATAGTGTACTGTGTTACTCTCTCTATAGGCAATGATTCAGTTGCTGAGGGAGATATTGAGTAAAAACAAAACCTAGTTACTCCCTTAAATAAAGGGCCTGATAATCCAACAAAGAATTTAATACTTGAAAATGAGTATCTTGGAAAATCTGAATGTGTAAAATGTAAAATTGGGACTAAGTAGGAGTGATGTGAGCACAGAGGATAGGGGTTAGCTTGGTCAGAGAGTCAGAGGAAACGGGGTGGGGTGGGGGGTGGTTTCTCAGAACGTGTGGCCATTCAGTGGGACCTTGAGTGTTGAAGGCTGCATGTTCAGAGAGAGGGCCTTGCAGCCAGGACCTGCACAGTAAAACAGTGTACGGGCTCCAGAGATGCTAAATAACAGATGAGTGTCTGACATATTAAATACGTTTGCTGTCCATAAAATAAAGTTTAATAAGCTGCTCTTTAAAGCCAACAAAACAGTGAAA
The DNA here is from genome assembly GCF_000317375.1 of Microtus ochrogaster. NCBI lineage: Eukaryota > Metazoa > Chordata > Mammalia > Rodentia > Cricetidae > Microtus > Microtus ochrogaster. The sequence goes on from NC_022016.1 coordinate 20,159,222, forward strand.
CCTCCAGGGTTCTAGAACATTAAGGCACCTTTGTTTCCATCTAGGAAAATGGATAATTTAAAATTGATGAATGAGTAAGAGAATACGAGTTTTACAGTATATTTACAAGAATTATATCACATGTAATACACAATGTCTCAAAATAAAAGTGTCATCTTAAGTTGATTCCATTATACCATGAGTAGTTAAGGCTTCTTAGTCACAAGGATTAGGACAGGTGGCATGGGGACACTCTGAGCCTAAAATCACAAGGGAGGGATGAACTACCTCAATTCTAATTAATGCAGGAAAATAGGTGTTAAAACACAAAATGATGATGATTCCACAGTGATACATGATAAGAAATTGAAATCTATAAGGAAAAATTAAAGATTTGTTTTTACCAAAACTATGGAAAATAATGGAACTACATAAGAATCCAGTTGATAAAATGTAACCCCACAGCACCCACTGGGCTCTGCTCACAGAGAGATCTCTATGGGTAAGTTCATAGAGAGAAACAAGTGAAGGGAACATGGCCAAACAGCAATAATAATGCCTACTGACAATAAGCCAAATGGCTGGTGGTGGGTGGGAAGCAGGTGATAGGTAGCTGAGTTTTGTAGTGGCACTTTTTATGTCTTTGCACATAGCATAACCTTTGCAACGGACAGGAGTCACCTAAGACAGGCACAGAAAAGAATGAATGACCTAGCTCTTAGAGCACTAATAGTACTTGCTCAAGTAGGCAGAGGACAAATACTTGGGCAAATAGTTGGGAAGGATCTTTCTCACAGTGGGTCCAGAATCTTGCAATAATAGAGTCGGAAATTCAGCAAAACACCATGGAACTGCTGAGGCCATAAAGCCCATTGTAGCCTCCCGGTTATGCAGACTTACAGAGGCACAGTTTCCCATGCTACACGGTCCACTGTAAATCTCAACAGCTAATGCAAAGGCTAAATATCTTGAAGTAATTTGGAGAGATTCAGAGTAAACTCATTTCATGTACCAAAGGAAATGTGCCCGTCTTTGAGGCAGAGCAGCTGCTTAATGGTTATAGAGCAATATTACACAGCAGCATAAGCCAGGAGACAAGGAGAACTCCACATTTGTTTAATGCTGTGTTTACATACATCTATGCTCTTTAAGAAGGAAAAATTGGGTGGGAAATAAAGAGCTCCGCAAGCAGAAAAGTCTCAAAGGCAATATCAAATTATATTATTTTACTTCTTTTTTATTTTCCTCTAACAAAGCAACAGTAAATCACTACTCAGAAGTTAATACAGTGTTTAACCTCCTTTACAAACAATAACAGAAGGGACACAATGGCATATCTGTTAATATCTCAAATTATAATCAGCACCATTTAAATGTTAAGCAACATTTACATAGAAAATCCAAGGGAAGAATGATAACACTCATTTTTATAGTCTACTGTGTTCTATTCTTGAAATTAAAAAAAAAAGCCCCAGGGAAAGCAGTTATTAAATTCATGAGAGCTGGCTTCAAGTATCTGAAGGACTGTTAACGTAGATGGGAGATCAGACTTCTGAGTAAATCCAGGAGCTGTTTCTTGGCTCCATAAACAAACAGATCCTCCCATCCAATGAGAAAAGTCCTAAAAAGCAATGAGACTGCAATGTCGATACTAACCAGCAGATGCCCAATGACTAAAAACCTTTAAAACCACACTGTGGAAAGAGCCATGACTTAGTATTGCCAACATTTAAGGAACGAGGGACTTTCTCTCTCCAGAGATGGAAAGCTTCCTGCTACTTCTGAACACCACTACTGGACACGAGGATTCTCACTTTGGGTTAAAAACAAAAGCAAACAAACAAAAACTTAACAAAAGGCCCTCAGATTCCACTTTCTTCTGTGTTTATTCTCCTGTGTTACTTGCCTTGTACTGTTCTTTCAGAGAAGGAATGATGGCACAAGACACCTACCAGCTACACCTGCCAGCTACACCTAGCCAGCTACACCTACCAGCTATACCTACCTGCTACACCTAGTCAGCTACACCTACCAGCTACACCTACCAGCTACACCTAG
>NC_022016.1:20161358-20161618 GCF_000317375.1 Microtus ochrogaster
CAGCTACACCTAGCCTACTACACCTACCAGCTACACCTACCAGCTACACCTAGCCAGTTACACCTACCAGCTACACCTACCAGCTATACCTACCTGCTACACCTAGCCTACTACACCTACCAGCTACACCTACCAGCTACACCTGTCAGCTACACCTACCAGCTACACCTAGTCAGCTACACCTACCAGCTACACCTGCCAGCTACACCTAGTCAGCTACACCTACCAGCTACACCTGCCAGCTACACCTAGTCAGCTAC
>NC_022016.1:20162081-20170983 GCF_000317375.1 Microtus ochrogaster
CTACCAGCTACACTTACCAGCTACGCCTCACCTTTGATTCCAACAGTTTGCTTCTGTCACCAGAAAGAGATGACTAAACTCTCTATTTATGTGTGCCAAGGGGATATGGGAAATTATCCCACACTAGCTCTTAGTCAGTCTCACGACATCACAGACCACAACTAAGCCATTGCTACTTTTCTAGTAGGGACGTTATGTACACAGCTCCATTTCAGCCTCCCGGCGTGGATCAGATCCATGGTTGAAGCCAGAAAATGGATAATAAGCCTCTGCATGGAAACTAAGTCTCAGTCCATAACCATGAAAAGATTCTAACATCTAGAATAGTCTCTGATAACAATGTTTAAGTGACCAATAGTGTCAGGAAACGCCCGGCACTTCCAGACAGAGCTGGATATGTATTTTTATATATTTTTAGCATTTCCTTCCAGTTCTTAAAACTTTTTCCTGCATGTCTAATACATATAATTATGTGGCTTTATAAAGTTAAAACAAATTTATTTAAACAAATCCATATGCTGATATTTTCCATTCGATGTCCGTCTTGCCCTGTTTCAGAGCATGGTTCCTATGACTGCACTGCATACTTGCTATGACTATTTGGCCGTTCTCTTGCTGTTTGGCATTTTAGGTTATTTCCCATTTTTAACAAACACTATAAACAGCCCTGTCATTAAGATCTTCATACACAAATCTCTGTCAGCAATTCTCATGATTTCCTTCGGCTGGAGTTCTCAGAAGCAGGATTACTAGGTCAAAGAACATGCTCGCTCCCAGAGCTCTTGGTCAAAACCGTCCAGCTGCTGGCTATGAAGGCTTCTCCCACTTAGATTCCCCAGGCTGAGCTGCACGGCTGCCACTCAGCAGCTGGTCAGGCACAATAGGAATGGCTTGACTAACTGTGGCAGTTGATCTGGGCAAGACGTCACAGCAGGAATACTTTAATTTCCATTTACCTCATTAAAATAAAATTGGATTTTTCTCCAGATATATATATAATCATCTCTTTGTCAAGAACTTTGAAAAATAGAGCTTTTGGGGAAAAGGAACATAAACACTGAGAGAAGGTAAAAGAGTGGTGTGCTAGCAGAAAAACTTAACACTGAACATTACTTCTAGGCTCTCACCTTCAAGGGCAGTCTATGAATATTTTTCTCATTTGGAAAAAAAATATTCTTTATTTTCCCAACTTTCAATTTTTTCACTGGTGATAATGGCTTTTGGCTATTATGGAATCCTTGTAAGAGAGACATTTCTCCCTTATGCCATTCGCTGGAGCTTTATGGTACTGGCGTCAAGATCTATGTTCATCATGGAAGACTTTCACTGACTGATAAACTAGTTCCCTCTGAGTTTTCTGCGCATGTTTGGAAAAGCACTGCAGCAGCTTCGTTCCTGGGGAACTCCCATGCCAGAGTGATGGGGACGCATCACAAAATGGAGCAGAAGACAGGACAAAAGCACAGCTTCGTAGACTTTATTAAAAGTTTCGAGGAAACTCGCTGATGAAATCATCTAGCCTATCTCTGTTTCTCAGACAACAGTGCATGGTTCGTGAGTATCGACTTGCTTTCTACTTCTGAGATGATTTTTATGCTCAAACTATATATGATATAGTCTTATCTTTATCTACTCAACTAATTTGAATTTCCCACAGCTAATGCTGGAAATGGTGATTATTAAATGGAACTATAAGTCACTAGAGAGATGCCTCATCGCATTTAAATTCAATCTCAGCCTAGAGCCAAGATTTATATCCTAGCAGTCTGATATTTAATTTTTTTTTTTTTTGGTAATGGAGAATCAAACCCAGGGCTGTGTGCATTCAACAAAAGTCATGTCCCTACCCTGTTAATACTAATTCAGAATTGAGTTTACCCTTTATCATCAATTCCAAGTACCCAGTAGTGATCGAATCAGGGAGTCAGAAGTTAAATATACAATTTGAGACTCAGTCCAGGAAAATCTTCACTGTTTGTAACAGGTGTTTGATAGTCACTAATATGCAACCTGATTTGTATGCATCCCACTGCATGTGTACCCTTTCTCTGGTCTATACATGTGGAAGAGATGTCTCCCTCTAAAGCCATAGAACCTAGCTCAGCAGGTTGTTATATGAAATGCCACAGCAGGTTTCCCATACTCCACATTCCTCTTCTCTGAACGCAGAAAAAACTCAGGAGATGGCTCAGTGTGCACTTCCCATACAAGCCTGAACCCCAGAACCGGGAGGGAGGGAGGGAAGGAGGGAGGGACCGATTCCCAAAAGTCGTTCTCTGACCTCCACGTCCATACTATGTATTACAGATACATATACACACAATAATAGCAATAAATATTTAAATTATAATACAAAATAAACAGAAAAAAGAAGAGGACTATGACCAAGGTATTAAAAATAAAGAAATGGTATGTGAATACTTATAAGTATTATATATAAGCAAAACAGAAGGCATAAAATATATTAATAAATATAAGTAATTCAAAAACTCCATATGAACACAACAATTCTTGAAGAGTTACATAAAGCAACTACTAAAATACAGAAACTGGAGAAAAGTATAATCAGCAGAAACATCAGAAACCATGAGAATTTTAGTACAGCTCTTCCAGAAATTAGCATATCTATTAATCAGACTATATCATGCAAATATATGCAAATTTTCTGTATTGCAATACCCATGGAGCTTTAAAACAAATTGATCATGCCCTCAACTACAGAGGTAACTTTAGCAATCCTTATTCTTTGGGTCATATTGTTTCATCTTTGAGAAATAAAAATGATAATGAAGAGATGAGTGAATGTTCTAAAATGCCTTGGAATTAGCAAATAAACAACAGACTACAGAGAAAACCAAAAGAGAAACTGCAAACTATGGAGGAAGCGGCAAAGAGAAAAAAATGAACAGAAACAATTCTCTATCATCAAACCATAAACAGCAAGTCAGTCTAAGGAAAGAAACTGCATTTCTGTATGTTCTTATTGAACTCGTGGGAAAAGATACAAAGACAAGGGTGAAGACAATTCCACCCGTGCCCCAGAACCACTGTTCAGAGTGAGCTCTGACTCTTGGCAGGTCGGATCCTCCACCATCCACACGCTGGCGGTACTGACCATCAGGCTGCTAGTCATAAAGAGCAGATAATTTTAAAATAATGAAATTCAAGATAAAAGCTGAAATGTACAGATATGAATAGAAGAGAGAGGCAGGATGAGATGGCCCAGTGGTGAAGAGAACTTGTTTGTTCTACCCAATTTTATTCCCAGTGCCCACATGGTACCTCAAGGCTATCCGTAACTCCAGTTCCCGGGAATCCAAGGCCTTCCTTGGGTACCAGACATGTACGTGATATGTAGACATACATGATGGCAAAATACCCATACACATAAGATAAAATTTTTTAAGAAAAGAGAGAAATGATTAACAAATGATAGATAAATAAGAATTTCTTGAAAAGAACAGAAAACTTTTTTGCAAGCCTGGCTAAGAAACAGCAAGAAAACACCCAGATCAGGCAGGAGACAGAACCATGGAAACCAAATGCAATGGAAGAAGTGGCAGAGGACGGCGCATAAAACTGACCACAGCTTTGAAAACTCCAAAGAGCAATTACTTGGGAAAATAAAAGTAACCAAAATTGCAAAGATCTGGAAACCCTGAAATAGACCAATTATCCCAGGGCAGAGTTTCCCAAAATTTGCTCAACACTGTAATCACCTGGGGATCTTAAAACCAGTGAATGTTTGGATCCCAACCTCAATTATTCTGACTTAATTCCTTTGGGCTGAGACCCGGACAGGAGAGGGTGTTAAATTCCCCACAAGAAATTCAAATGTGTAGCAGTTCGGGAACTGCTATGTTAGCAATGAGCCAAACAGCAGCAGAAAGTAAAACACCCATGCATATGGGCGCTGACACCACTGCAGGATGCAGGCTCCACCCTGGCCTAGGAATTAGAATCTGCGGGTGACTCACATGAACTTCCGAACAGAACAGGCAGGTGACTGAACAATCACCTTAAATAATAACAGGTCCAGAAGGGTGCACAGCTGGACGGAGCTTTCATGTCCTCTACACTATCCCAGGCCTCAGGAAATGCTGACCAATGCCCCGAAGAAAATTAAAATCTCATGATTCTTTTAGGTTCCTAGATGTTTCACCCCTTTCAATAACCCTAAGCAAATAACCAATAAGGAAGCTCCAGCCCACACAAGTGCAACCCCTTGAACTCTATGTAAAGCATCCTCAACTGGCTATAGTGGCACTATCCACAGGGCAAGCACAACACTGCCATTAAGGCCCATGACTGAGTACAGCCCATTATCAGAAAGCTCATCCCCGTGGTAAGGGATAAACACTCCCGTGACCACAACAAGATCCTGACACTTCACTTCATAGCAGAAAGCTGGGTGACTGAATCTCCAATCTAAGCAAAAACAATGATCAAAGCAAACAATAAAGACTAGCAAAATCCACCAGCAAAGTACTCTAAAGAGAGACAGCAAGTCTGCCATTCCCTGTTTCTGAACTTCCCCCTAGCCTCCTCCTATTTTAGTTCTTAAAACTGCAATCTGGAGATAAGCCAACTGTAAAAAGACAAAGACTATAAGACTTCACATATATGAGTTGCATAGAGGAGCTAGACTGATAAACAAAACAGAGCAGTTGAGGGGGGCTGGGGAGGGACCACTGGGGAGCTGTTTAAAGGACTGAGGTTAGATCTGCAAAAACAAAGTTCTTGAGAATGCTTACATTATGATGTGAAAACATTTTTCACTACTAAATTGGATACTTAAAAATAATTAGGATGGCAAACTTTATGTTCTGTATATTTTTGCCATAACTTTAAATACATAACTTGGAATATATAACCACAATATGATTATGTTCGGAAGTAATCTTCACAATGGTATTTATGCTAGTAACACTGTTTACAATTACCGAATATGACTCTCCTTGCAATCAACCCCATGTCTAATCTTTATATTTGAATATATAGGAATTCAAAATTTTTGAGTTGTCTCTGCTGCTTCCCTGATCTCACTCTCTTCTTCTAAAATTTTGAGTTATTGTTAGTTAGAATGGGTTTTCAGAGGGAAAAAAACACAAAGAAAATAAGAGATAACCGTTTTTGAAGCCACAATTAAAGAAGAATTCATATCTGCTGCCTCTGAATGCAAAACTTCAATGGAAAAGTTTTCTCTCATAATTTTAAATATCTCCTAACATCTTCTAGCATTACATGTTAGAAAACAGAAATATGCAGATAACTTCTTATTCATCTTTGATGATCAAAAGACTCTCTGCTTCAGCTTTGAAATATAAATATTTCCACTGAATATATTTAGTTGCTGTTCTCTTTCAATGACTGTGCACTGGTTATAGTTAGCTTTTTTGATCCACATATTTAGATCATTTTAGCTGATACCAATTTTCTTCATTTATCCTCAATCCTATTTTGCTCCTAAATGCTCTGATTTTTCTACAAAGGTGACAAAAATTCGCACGGAGCTTTCTCATCTACTATCATCAATAACTTAAACTTTTCCCCCCTCTGCTTTTAAGAGCAAGTAACTTGAGTTTGCTCTCTGGGTCAAGGATTATTTCCACAGGCTGGGGTCTTACTTCTCTATTATAGATTATAATAGTGTGAAAACAACTTCTTTTACTATTTTTTTCCATCTTACATGGTTCCATGTTTATTCAAACTGTATTTTTGGTTCATTTATCATGCAAATCCTTCCTTCTGAATAAACCGTTTTTTCTTTTCTCCTAGTTCCTCATATTCAAAGGGATACTTTTATAGGTGGTACTAATACATCCTTTCTTTGGTGTTTTTTTCACCAGGGACTTATTAGTGTGGTTGCTTTCATTTAACCTTATCCAGACTTTGGGTTTGGACTTGGTGAAGTATGTGGCTTTCTGTTGGCTGCATAAGTGAAGTCTGTAATCTAGGCTGAACATCAGGCTGTAGAATGGTCAGAATCAGATATGCAGTTGAGTCTGCTCGCTTATTGACTCCAAAGATTATTACTCAACTTTGTAAAATAGTACCAATAATGACAATGAAGATGAAATTGAGTGTTCATTATAAAACAGGCTTTGTGCCAAGGACTTCAGACTTTTCTGCGGCCCAAACAGCAGCTTTGCTCATCTGTTGCTGTAATTGTGGCCGCTGATGTTGTTGTTGTTGTTGTTGTTGATGATGATGATGATGATGATGATGATGATGATGATGATAAAGACTTTAAATACTTAAATTTCTTAGCTGCCCCAAAGCACTAAACTGAAAGATTTAAGATGAAGATTAGGTAAAAAAATGTGCTAAGTTGGTAAATAATTATTGAGAGAGGTAGTAATATATTAGTAGCAGTAGTCATCAAAGTTGCCAAAAACAGCTCATGAGACTGTCATAAGGAGCTGCATTTGCTCTCTTCCTTCCCACCACCTAGCGAGTTTAAAGTCTACCAGGTGACTACAGATAGGAACCTTTGGGATGGAGGACTACTGCAGGGCAGATGGGACTGAGTTTAAGAAGGACCCTGTCCTGGGAGATCATGTAGTTAGTCTGGAGCAGAGGTATTTGAATGACGCACTCAGGAAAGGGGACAAGAGAACTGGAGGTCTTCATGTCTTCCATTTCCCAGCCATGCTGGTGTTCAGAATTCCATAGTTTTAAACAATACAGAACAATCTCTGTCCCTGGCAGATGACAGGGACACTGGTCTCACAGACTCAGTACTGGGAGCTCTCTACTGAAGCCTGCATGTCTCAGTTACACGATGATTAGATATGGGCTTCTGTGAGATCCTTTGCCTTCTGTTCAACGCAGCTAGACACATTTCCAACAAGTTATGAGTCTGCATGGAAGTTGTCATAAGAAGTTGCAAAAAGCTGAATCAGAAGTTAAGCCTGAAATGTGGGCTTTCCATCCAATAATTAATGATATATATATATAGATATAGATATAGATATAGATATAGATATAGATATATTTTTGCTGGATACCTCAAGGATCTGTCTTTAAATTTTGTCACTGTCACTCAAAACCGTATCTGGCTTTTCAGATGTTTTTAAGTATTTATTATTTATAGTTTGACAAACTGCTTCTAAAATGTATAAGAATATAAAAATGATTAAAAATAACCTCGCAAAACATATTGTAAAAACTTACTTTAAAGTTAAAACAGTCAAGATACTTGGTATCGGCAAATGAGAGACATGGAATGGCCCATAAGCAAACGTGCACTTATATAAATACTGATAGTTGATAAGGGTGGTTGGACAATATAGTAGAAAGCAAAAGACCTTTGCAGCAAATGTGCATAATCAACTAGCTACCCATATGAAAAGCAGGTGAACATCAACCTGGAATTCCCATGCTATACAGCACACCCACATGTAATGAAACTCTGCTCAACAATAAAAAGGGATGTATGTTGCCACATGAGTCAATACCAAAGTGACTGTGCTGAATGGCAGAAGCCCTGTGAGAACACCCAAACAGGAGCTGAAGAGACGGCTCAGCTACTACGAGCACTGGGGAGAGACCTGGAGTCCATCCCTAGCACTCACACAGCGGCTCACAGTCAGTGCAACCCCAGTCACACTTCATCTCGTGCCACAAGGAGCCAGGTTTTCATGATGTGCTACTATCTGCAAAACATGAAAATCACCCCAAGAGAATCAGAAACACTCAGAGGAACCTGAAGAGTTTCTGAAGACACTACACTACAGAACGTCGTTTGCTTGTTTGCTTAGCTCTCTCTCTCCAATGTTATCTCCCCAGGATAATCTTTCTTTTGTGATCACAGAAAACCTGGCGAGATTGTGGTACATTCTCTATGGGTTGGCAAATAAAAGCACAGAAGAGTGATCAACACTCAACAATTCATCTGCCTGGGAGTAAAGACTCTCTGAGCCTAGGTTCTGCCACAGTGATTTATTAGTCCCACACTTCCCCATCCGCTCCCTCCTGCACAGTCCTGACTCGGGTGCAGTTCACCTGCAGAACAAAGGATTGCCACAAACACTCCACAGAAATACCTGCCTTTCCTGACTGAGGTCAGGCACTAAGTATGGAGATCATATTATGTGTTCCAGAATAGACTGTTTGATGTATGTGGCCTGTGCCTCTGCTTCACAAGTGTTGAGCACTGCTAAGTGCTAGCTCTGGCCAGGATCAGATAGATACCTTAGGGAGGAGAGGATCAATAATCATTAGGTATTGGGAATTCACTAAGAGGAATAGATTTGTCAGGAGAGTGCACTACTAAGCACTCTTATTGTGAAACTGAGAAGCAGAGAGTCTGAAGAAATTCTATCAAGGAGGTTGGGGGGGGGGGCAGACATGCTAGATACTAACCATGGTGCAAGAACATGAATGAGGGACCTGGAAATTCGGAAGAGCTGTTTCAACAATGGCCAAGGATTTAGTCTGAACCTAGAGTACAACCTTGTCAGCAGAAGGAGGAAATGAAATAATGCATTTTACAAATTACAGAGGAACATGGGCCTGCAACATAACCATTAGAGGGTTAAGACCCAAGGCGAAACTATCAGCTACTGAGGTCAGGAAGTTATTATAATGACTTAGATGAACTAATTAAAGTGAAAATAGTTGTTAATAAACATACATTACAATTTCAGCACCAATTATCTTCTTTTGAAAAGACTTTGCCTTCTTTCTTTGAATTGAGAGTAATGAATGCCTCCCGTGTCTAGAGCCTCTGCATTCAATCATCCATCCATCCATCCATCCATCCATCCATCCATCCATCCATCCATCCTTCCATCCCTTGGCCTTCCTCTCTATATACTTAGTCTTGAACACTCATAGTTACTTTCCACTCTCCATGTGAAAAGTACTGTGTGAGTGTGTGTGTGTGAGTGTGTGTGTG
>NC_022016.1:20171403-20207032 GCF_000317375.1 Microtus ochrogaster
GTGTGTGTGTGTGTGGTGGCGGCAGAGGGGTTCTTCTAGATATCACCCAGCACGGCTGAGACTAAAACAGCAGAATGCTGATCCTGTTATTTATTTAGGAAAATATTGCTCTGGCTAGAGAGTAGTTCAATTCAGAAGATGACAACAGTTCAAGACGCCGAATTCTAAAGCGAAAATCCACTGCATTACAAACAATCTGCAAAATAACCAGAGGAAGCAGCAATTTACAAAATATCATGACTTCAGATGTGTGTGTGTGTGTGTGTGTGTGTGTGTGTGTGTGTGTGTGTGTGTGAATCTGCCTGCACATGTTCGTGCAGGTGCACACTCATGAGTCTGAGCACAGGAATAGAGGTCAGAGGTCAGCCTATGGGGCCTGCCTCTATTGCTCTACATCAAGCATTTTGAAACAGGTCTTTCATGGAACTTGGCTTGCTGGCCAGGGAGCTCTGAGAATGCCCCTGTCTCCACTCCTCCAGGACCAGGGTTATAGATGCAAGCAAAGACCACCACTCTCTGTTTTTACATAAATGCTAGAGATCCAATCTTATGTCTTCGTGCTCACACAGTTGGCACTGAACCCAATGACCCACTTCCTCGGCCCTGCATTTGATTTTATTAATGATCAAAAGGTCAAGCCTAAAGGTCAGGTGGGTTTGCTGTCTTATCACTCCTGAATACTACAGAAGACATGGAAATGGGAGAATAGCTTTAGTGGAACTAATAATCAAAAGCATTTCAACAAGAAAACAAGAGTCAGGCCCTATTTCTAGTTTATTAAATAAGCATGAGAAAGGACATGGGCTCTGGAAATTCGCTTATATAAAACACCCCCCCCCAATTCTTAACAACTTTGAAAATCAAAACCTGCTAAATTATGCAAGGTTCATTGGCATTGTTAGATAAAATGTAGCAAGAATCAAATTGCCACACACACAAGTCCTTGTTTTAAATTATTTCATTCACAGGAAAAAGAAAAAGAAGACTCTGGTAGACCTGCCTGGTCTCTTAAAATGCACTTTTTAAGTCTACCAGAGAACAAAAAATGAAGGCTTGAGTAGCGGTGGATACTGCGCGATACTGCTTTGGGCTCAAGCCGCATCATTACGGGGCCCCTCCCTCTTTCCATACCAGGGTGCCACAGTGCCCTGTGCAGGCCGTGAGCGCAGGAAGCTGCACTCAACAGATGGCACTGAGTGCAGCCAGCCTAGGAAGCCAGCCCACTCTGGACTAGAGAACTGTCCTCACATTCCAGCTCTGAGGAGGAAAATGATTCGCATTATTAATCCATAGCTGTGTCCTGCAAAAGCAGTGTTTGGGAATAAATGGCGGGGAGGGAGACTTAAACTGGGAGGAGATTTTAGACAGGCAGTCTCTGTGAAAGGAATACAAAACACTTGGCGGAAGGAACAATCACTAAAATAGTGCCCAGAGGGGTAGGTCCAGGCAAAACCTAACCACAGAGTACTTAGGACTTTTGTGTGGGAATTCTGACTGTCTGTGGAGAACCAACACATTCAACAATGAGAGAAAATATGTTACAGCAACATCTCTTAAAATTGAACACACTATAATCTATTTCTGTTAAGCCTTCTGGGAAGTTTTTTGCAACTAGGTGTAGTGTAAGCTAAGTGCCTGCGTCAGTATGGTACAGTTTTTATTTGGAGTCGTGTTACATGGTTACGTAGTTTCAGACACTACAAAACCTTAAAACAGTTAAAATTCAAACAAAAAACTTGAAGAACTAAGACTAGTCTTTGAACCAACCTGCCCTTGTAAAAAGACAATATTATTGTGCCCAAGTGACCCTCTGGAACCATGTGCCCCCAATTGAATGCTTTTATAAGTTGCCTTGGTCAGGGTGTAAGTAACTAAGACAGAACTCAAACTAGGGTGACAGACTTGAGAACTTGGTGCTCCAAAGGAGAGTATATAGGTAAGAGAGTGGTCCCTAAGAAAGTCACAACCCAGAGTGACTGGGTGATTCTAATAACGCTAAAATACTTACATGGAAAGCAAAGTAAATTTGATAGAAAAGAACATAAATTAATTTTGAAAGTGTTACATTTAAATTAGCCATGAACATCTGGGGGATCAAGTCGAACATGTCATTGGAAACAAGGGCCTGCGGCATGAGAAGAGGAATCTGCTCTAATGGTATACTACCTTTGGCCAAATGAAAAATGAACACAGTCTAGAAACTCATAGATAGGAGGTACTGAAAATCTGGAGGACCAAGACAAGGGAAAAAAGAAATCATTATAAGAACTTAGGGAAACATCAATTCCTGGACTTCTAACAGGTATTAGTTTCAAAAGGAAGGGGCAAGTTTTAAACGGAATACACTCAAATCAACAATACTCCAGAATGTGGGCCACCGTGGTGGCTCACACCCAAAATCCTAGCACTTGGTGACTGATACAGGAAGACAGCTACCACTTGGAAGCAGTCTGGACTCCAGGGGTTGAAACCTGTCTTACAGAAAACAAGACAAAGCATAGGGAAACTGGAACATGATGGAAAGGAGTCACTTGGGCCTAGCTCCTATAAAGTCATGCGTTCAAGAGACTCACTCCATGAGCCCACTTACAGAGCTGATGGCCTTTCAGTCCAGTTAGAAAAAAGAAGAGAAGAGCCTTTGGTAGGGAAAGCTTGTCTAAAGGATAAAATAGAAGTTTCTGGTAAGAATCTATGGAGAAAAAAAGAGATGAGAAAGGCTGGGAAGAATATAAACAGACAAATTTTAATGAGAATGGAAAATTGGTGGCTTCGGAAGGTAGGGACACTATGGGGAGACAACTGGGAAAAAAAAAAAAAACATTTGTACAGATCTATGCGAAGGTCTGAGAGATAATGTCTCGGTAGGGGAAAGGTTGCCCAATCCCCTAACAGAGACTGACTTATTCTCCTGACAGTATTAAGAGCTACAGTTGGTGTAACTGTCTTTATACACCAAGAGACACGCAACAGACTCACTATCTAAAAACTCCAGTCCTATTCCGCTATGAACCGGAAAACATCAGTTTCTTTTGCCCCCATTTAAAAACCTATCCTAGGCGACTCTCTTATTCCACTTCCCTTCTTTTGTCCTGTAGCTTTTGTCTGCTTTCTAGATCCAAAAAAGTACAATACAAAAAAAAACATTCGACCCCATATCAAACAGTTCCTCTTATGGGAAGGTTTCCCAACCAATCAAGCTGGAGAAAAAATATATAAGAAAAACAAAACAAAATTAGACTAAAAACTAAACTCATTTTTATGAAACACCCGCAAGTATCCATGTGTTCCACCTTTTCCTGGCAAACGGTGTGGAGACAGCCGAGTTTGTGAGAAGCTGGCTGACCTGCTCAGTCTCCTCGTGACCTCATGATGATTGCCAAAGACAGACCTCGATTCAGGAGGGAAATGTCACCCCCTTACCTGATGCTCCTCCCACTTTTCACACACCCTGCACATCAGAATCAGTATTCCACAACTCTGAACTGAAACACTTCAGTTGAAGCCCTAAGAAAAATTTAATTCCTGGCATAAATAAAATATTGTATATTCTCGTAGTCAAAACTTGGAAGGGGTGGGGATTAAGTACAGTTCATATTTTACAACATCTAGCCTAGTGTCATGTACAAAGTAGACACTCAATAAGTAACTGCCAGGTGAAATTTTTACTTATGGTCTGCTCAGAAATTTCTTAATTTGTTAATGATACTCAGTGTGGTATGATGGATATTTCCAAACTCCCAAAGCGAAACGCCTGCTTCTGCTCCTCATTTTGAGCTCAATCAAATCTAGAACTTCATTACCTAGAATGTACTATTCACTCCTGAACTTGCTAGCCGGTGGTGGTTGCCATTATTTGTGCCTGATGAAGCTGGCCATCGAGGTGGGCGAAGAAACAAAGGAAAGCTCCTTCTCTAGGGATCTCATGGGATAGCCCTAAATTACCTTTCTTTTAGCGAATTAGCTATTTCAAGCGATCAGGCCAGCTTCGTGGTAAAGGCCTGGCTTGGTGCCAGCTGCTAGGCAGACCAGCTTTGATGAGGAGGTTACACATAAGAACCTGGAATTCAGTTTGTAAAACTTAGAATGTGAGAATGTGAGGGCTAGGCACCCTTCCTTCTGGCTTTTGCAGAACAATTTGCGGGGAAATGCTTCCCTCATCTGCTCCCCCTTTCGTCTCAATCCTGGCCCGACTTTGAGCATTTAAAGACGTCATTGAGCAATGCCTCCACACGAGTAAGATGAGGGAGGGGAATGTTTCTGAAGCTAATTTACCAAGAAAAAGAAACCCTTTGATTTTTGACTGACACACATCTAATTCTTAAATTACTTAGAAGCTTTACCAACTTGTCAGGTTTTAACTACTGTGAACTGTTCATTCCGGGACATTCCTACGGATGTAGTCTGCTGTGGGGAGAAAGTTTTCTGATAGTTCACTGTGTTCTCTATACCACAGCTTACTCATCGGTATTATCAAGCAATGTATCTTCAACCTATTAAAAAATATTGACTGACAAAAATAAGAGAAGATATAAAAAGGAGTGGGTATGGGCTTTTAAAGAGTAGGTTATGATTTTAAATACCAAAGGAAGTTTCCTTTTTCTTGGACTGTGAGAACCTGAAAACATTTGTCTGTTCATGAAAATAGAAAAGAAAAATACTGTTATGTATACTCTCGAATCTAAAATTTAAAAAAATAAACTGGAAGGTTAGGCAAACATGGGCCCCAGTGATGCCAGCAGGTACCAAGTACCATTACAGATGCTGGGCCATCTTCTCAGTCAGTACTAACTGATTTTTATTAGTTTTGTGGCACCCCTGTGTTGGCTTCCATTTTGGGATCTACCAAATATGTTTGAGGAATGAGCAACTAGAAATTTGTATGACCTAAGCAACTTCTTAATGGAAGACAGACATTGCTGTAGGTGACAGAGATTCTTCACACAATTTAATTATTTACTCAAGTCTGTCCTTACTACAGAGAAGGGACTGAAGGTGGCTGACTTAAGGTCACACAATACACAGCTCCAAGGTTCATATAATGCCAAACCATATGCAAATGTCAACACACACACCAAAGTACACACTCCTGAAAAAAGAAAGTTGGAAATTAAACTGTATACCCATTCACTCTAAACAAGAAAATTCTGGCTAATGAAATTTGAAGTACTTCAAAAAATTACATCAGAAAATTTACAGGACTTGCTCTGGGATCCAACATTTCTTAACTGCTCTACCAGCCAAGAGAACTTCCCATAAAACTACAGCCTTCCTAAACTCTAAACTGGTGGGTCATCTTGGAGCTGACCAATTTCAGCTTCCAGATTGCTGTTTTCTCTTGATAGCCTTCCATTCCAGCAGTAAGCAGCTGATTCAGCTCAAGAAATCTAAAGGGTCACAGCCCAAGGAATATAGATACGAAATAACAGCAAATCCAGGCTAAACCCAAGACTACTATCCAAGGATGCATTTCCTACAAGTAGTGGTGGTGTTTGGAAACACAATCAGATCTCAGCCCAAGTCCCTCAGCCCGTTACTACTAACCCACCAGAGCCACTTATATGACTAGGAAAAGACATCTGAACTACTAGAAAACTACTGAGGATCAATTTAGTGAGGATAAATACGCAATCTCAGACTCGGTCACAAGCATTAAGACAATGAAATGGCCAGGTGTTTTCAATGAGCGCCACTACGCAATGCTGTCAGGTACCTTGTGATTGCATAGCACCTTGACTGTGAAAAAAACCATGCAACTAATCATCGCAGCTTAAAAAAAAAGAATCAGAACAAAACCTTAAGTTACAAGCAGGTGGAGGAACTTCCATAAAGACTATTTGAAGGCTTTTATAAATTACCAGTACCAAGAAATTATTTCCTTCGTAAATGACAAATATTAAATATCCTTTCTCCCAAAATGTGTTTTTGTTTGCTTGTGCTGAAACACTAATCCCAAGTGAGCTCCAAAATAAAGACCCATTTATCTGTCAAGGTCCACAGTCCAGTGTTTAAGGGCATCCAGGTAACAAGAGGGAGGCGGGAGAGTGGAGAGCAAAGTATGAGACATGTAAAAATGAAATAATAAAATCAATTAGTTGCATATTAATTTTTAAAAATTAAATAGGTAGAAATACTATATATCATTTAAAGAGATGTTCACAATCAGTAAAGAAGTAGTGCCTCTGTCAGACCCAGGAGGGGTGGGGCAGCTTGGAGACAGATGCAAGGTGTGCTGGGTGGGAGACCATCTTCGGGTCAACGGTCAGGAATAGACTCCCTGAGCTACCCTGCTCCTGAAGCCTGGGATTTTTGCCACCTCTTCCCAAGCAGTTGGGAAGCACACACTGTAGCACACAGGGCAATCCCCGTGAGTTCTACATCTCTTGGCAAAAACCCTTAACACTGAAAGGTGTGCGGGCATGGAGGCCGCCTTTTGGAGAAGCTGAGCTTCTCGTGGAAGCCAGCAGGAGCTCAGTGTCCCTGCTTGTGACGCTAGTCTGGAATGTTCCCATAAACAAACTGTGGTTCCTAAGATACTCAATCAGGATAAAGACCGCATCCTAGAATAAGTCTCCTGAACTCCCAATACCTGGGTTGCTGAATCTGTTTATCCCAACTGACTGTAAGACAAGAACAGCTTTCTTACACTTAAAATTGAAAAATATTATCTACTTCCAAAAGCCTGGCTTATTTCAAAATATTGTAGAATGTAATTTTGCTTTTATCAAAAATTTTCAACACTTTAAGAGAGGCTGTCTCAAAATAAAACAAAAATTCCTTAATAAGCTCTACAATGATGTCCAAAGCATGATGTCAAGTGATGGCTGTTCCTGAGTGGTCAATGAAAATGCAACTTTAATTGAAATGAATTAACTCTAGCGTCTTAATTTTTTGACATATATCAAGAAAACACGTCCCCCAAAGAATCTTGAAAGTTGGGGAAACTGATGTGCCCTAGTTGATTTCTGTTTGCTTTCTTTATAAAAACAGAAAAAGTTAAGAGATTCTACAAGGTATGGAGAAGTTTAACTAGCCTTCCAGGCAAATACTGAAAACCCAACCTGGCCATTGCATGAGCACAAGAAGGTCATCTGCCCAGCTCCGCCCAGCTCTGCCCAGCTCTGCCCAGCTCCGCCCAGCTCTCCCAGCACCAGCAGACAGCATCCCCTGAGCCTCTCTGCACTTGCTCAGAAATGCTCTTCACAGGGGCTACTTCAGCCATTCCTCTCGAGCTGCCCTTCAGAGGCAAACAACAGCACAGACAGCCTTTGGTTTAGTCTGGCTTTTAAGATTTACTGACCCTTTTCTCCTCAAGGTGTTTTCCTACCTTTTATTTATTTATTGGTAAAATGTATAGAGGCTTTTAAAAGCTTCTTTTTAATTTAAATACTTTATGCTTTGCTCTCAGTTTGCTGCATTAGTGAATTCATCAAGGAAAATCAATTCAGCATAAATTTAAGATAAGAATTGTATTCATACTTTTCATCATTGGTGTATATAATACATATTGAATTAATACTTTCCCCTTTAGAGTATATAATATGTATTGAATTGGGGTTTTCATCACAGATTATAATATTTTGCCAAATAATATAATTTTAGCAGACTATTCTATACAGAATAGCTTAATATGTATGTAGAAAAATATACATGTTTCCAAAAAATTAAATAATTTTTTTTGTATTTTGATTGCCACATTCCTCTAATAATTTAGGAACAAATTAATCTATTTTTTCTGATTTGTAATTTCTTAAAGTACAGCAACTTCTTATTAGCCAGGCACTAAAACTTTAGAGTAATTGGAAATAGGAGAAATTGAGCTGGGCAGTGGTGGTGCAGGCATTTAATCCCAGCACTCCAGAGGCAGAGGCAGGAAGATCTCTGTGAGTTCGAGGCCAACCTGGTCTAAAAGAGCTAGTTCTAGGACAGGCTCCAAAGCTATAGAGAAACCCTGTCTTGAAAAAAAACAAAAATAAATGGGGGGGAGGGAGAAAGAGAGAGAGAGAGAGAGAGAGAGAGAGAGAGAGAGAGAGAGAGAGAAGGAAAGAGAGAGAGGAAAAGAAAAAGGAAAGGAAAGGAAAGAAACTAGGAGAAATCTCGGATTCTGACGTTTTGTACGATGTGGTCTGTTCCGGTGAAATGGCAGGTGAGCATTTGGGAGAGACAGAGGGCAAGTGTGACTCTTCGGGGTTGATTGTGTTTTGCTTTTGTTTTTGCTAAGAATATTTTTAGATCACCCGTTTTACAAAAATCACAGATACAATTAAAATTCTTATGATGATGGAAATTTTCAATTCTTTATTAATTTCATACTCTTTTCTCATGAGAAGGAAAAATACTGCTCTAAATCAAAAGCAAAATGCCATCTGTTCAAGATGTGAAGAATAAAACCCCAAGGACAGCCAAAAGGCATGCGCCCATTCTCAGGTCTGGCTCAATCCATTTCCATCTAAAAGTAAAGAAGGCCAGACACAGCTTACACTGAAGACGGCAAAAAAACCAGTCTTGCCAACCGCCTTTATAGAAACGCAAGCTCTCGCCAGCGCCTTTCCTAAACCAGAGCACTCTGCCTGGAAGAGGACAGAAATTGTTACCAGGTTTTTGCTTTGTTTTGCTTTTTGTTTGTTTGCTTGTTTGTTTTGTTTTGTCCACTAAAGAAACGATTAAAAAAGTTTTTGTTTTTCAAATGCCTAAAAGACTTCCACTAAATGTGTCAGAATCAGCTTTTCAAGATACCAGAAAAGTGAAACCCTCCGCCTGTGCTCAGGTGAACACTGCCGCCCAGACGGGAAGCAGTTCCCAGTACAGAGGCCAACATGCAATCACATCTTGTCCCAATCCCACTGCCTGCCAGAAGAGAACAGGCAGCTGACCAATTATGGGTGTTGATCTATACAGGGCCCCTTTGTTCTCCAACAATGTCAGGGTGCACACGTCCGGGGACACATATTTACCTGGAGGATTCTTGGCAGGATCATTGTGGCTTGGACTTCCTGATTGTCCAGAATCTGTAAAGAAATCACAGAATATGTTTTCTTTTTAATTTGTTTTGAAAGAATTTCACAATACTAAGAAGGACCTTAAAAAAAAAAAAAGAAAATTAAGGTCCAACAATGAGGTGAAGTGTTTAAATAAAGCATACTTTCCCAAGCTTTTCCTAACAACATTTTATTCATCAAGCTGATAGAAGCCTATACACATATCCTCGTCAAAGGGAACAATTACTCATCTATAATGGGCTGGGGTGGAGAAAGGCTTGCCTGAATTGAGAGGTCTGGCTGCAAAGCCACTGAAACCATCTGAAGGTTAGGCAAATATCAAGGCCGGATAGTAGGAATCTGAAATAAAGCAGATAGTGTCCCTTAAAAGACACAATCTAAATATAATTAAGAACACTGTTAAAAAACCTGAAAAATCTGCTTTGCTTCAGAGAGTAAAAATACACAAAACAAGAGGCTTCTCTTCCAAGGCTTTCTCACGACCGTTCACATCTCTCCAGTAATCCCCCCAACCTACTGGATCCCAGCCCAGTTCTCTCTGCATCCCATAATAGCAATCGATTTGCAAACACCAGGAAAAGCATAAATTACTAGGTGGAAAACCGACATGGCTTTGTGGAGAGCAAATTGTTGGATCAATTTAATCTCCATCTGCGAGATACAGATTCCTAGATAAGGAGGAAGTGGCCACCACACTCATTTGGATCACGCAGTCCACGCCATTCCTCACCAACCCCACAGAATGGGCTCAGAGGACTAGCACCGTCCGCCAGGATGCCTGTCCCCACCAATCCACACTGCTGTATTTGGCTCGCTCCTCTGCCTCCCTGGACAATCCACATTTATCTGCGTCATCTGCCCTGGGTTCTTACACATTTACTGGTGGGAGTTGCTTTGAAATCTTTTCACTGGTTCCAGTGCTGGGGTTTTGTCTCCACAGCCCACTGCACCGGGAAGAAAGGGGCATATAGCCTGTCTACCTCTTTGTCTTCCCGGGGCTGTTCATGGAGTAAATATGCTAGGCGTGCAGGGTATGCCAGAGGGATGGATGGCTCAAATTCAGCAGCCTTCTCTGCTTGCCTACAAAAAGGCAATTTCGGGCACAATAGTGAATTTTACCGAAACGTGGTATGGGCAATGTCACCACTGCCATAAACCCACGAATCTCTTCCTCAAAACCTTGCCCTTACACTCAAGGCAGCGAAGGGACTGAATTAAGCATTAAATCGGACTGCTTTTCTTTTTATCAAGGTTATTTGGTTATGTCAGGTCAGTGATTAAAATACTGCAATTGTTCGTCAATTCTTGAGCATAGGGGCACGCTGTTAGTGTATTCCTGTAGGAAACCCGGTTGTTTATCCCTGCCCTTTGCCTCCTGCTCACTGGGTCAGGGTTAACGGTGAAGAATGTAATCCTTCCATTTCCTTGACTTTTTTTCTTTACTCTAGAGTATATTTCACGAAATCCTAGCAAACTTATATTTGTGGTTCCCACAGTGTCCTTCACCTTGCTCCTGACTTCCCAAAATGGAGGAAAAGAAACTGGAAAATGACCTGACTGTATTAGAGAGTGTCCCCTGCAGCCAGAGGCCAGAACTCCTCTCCAGAACCCAGCTCTGGAGCTGAGGCAAGGCTGGCTGACCCATAACTTAACAGAAGGATCTTTTCTTTGTTCCTTTAAAGAGAATGCAGTCCCCACCACTTTTGAAGCCTAGAGTGTAACAGCTCCAGTACAATGTTAAATGGCTTCATTCTGTTACAGCCTCCACTGCCTCTGTTCTGGGTTCCACTTAGGTGGCCTTACCCTTACTTTTCAAGGACATCCAGCCTGCTGAGATTCTTATTTACCGGGTCAGGGTCATGGACCAGACCCTCCACAGTTTTTCTCTTTCCTCCCTGGAGCTACCACTTCACATGTCCACAACTCTAGGATAAGCGCATCTAGAACCAGCAATTCAGAAGGCTGCAAGGATCATGAGCAGGTAAACGGCACAGCAGCCCCATTCCAGGAGCTGTGGGCTTTAAACCTAAGCCTTCCGTAAGGCTGCAGTGACTGCAAGATGGCCCCCATGTCCTCCCTCACCTCTGCTGCTACACCGGTGCTGTGTCTCTCCTGAGAACCAGCTAGCCATAGAGCAGCCCTTACTTTCACAGTGTCCCACAACCCACTGGGGCAGCCTTTCTTGCCCTGCTCCTCCTGGTCTTATCTGTGTTAAAGGTTACACTCTCTTCTACTTTCCAACAACTGCAGACCAATGTCTTCAGAACAGAAACAAACAAAACAAAACAAAAGAACAACAACAACAAAAACTATTCACTAAAAACAAACATGCATTCACTAAGAACACTGTAAGAGTTTGGGAGAAAGCTAAATAACCTTGCCACAGGCTTGCTGTCTATAATGACCTGGTGTTTACTGGGCCCCACCCCCCAGGAACAGGTTATCCTTCATACTGCAAAACCTCTACCTTCTCGTGAAGCAAAAGAGCAAATACTGTGCTCCCAAAACATGGACGAGGGCTGCCGCGAGGGCAGGTGACACATTGACTTCTCATGTGATGAATTCTAACACTGCAATCTACTCAGATGTCACCTTAGATCAGTCACTTAATTCCAAGTGCTGGCGAAGGAAATAACCAGGGAGCCATAGTTGGCAGAGAACCCAAGAATGAACTGTTATTGTGGCTGACTTCAGAGAAGGAATTTTTCAGACCACATCTAAAAGCCCCGCAAATCACCACCCAGGTCAAATTACTCAGACTCGAAGGTTTCATTAACCACTTCCATCACTCTGTTCAAATCTCTTCCCTGCGATGTGTGTGTAGGGAGGGCGGCAGTATACTGAATACTGGCTCTGTCCCCTCTAATGTGGTCTTGTATAAAAATCGGTTAGCTTTTAGAATCTTGCACCTTTGTCATGAAAATGCAATAATACAATCTACCTTGGAATCTCTGCAAGGAGATCAAGCATTGAGTCCTGGATCAAGTACATCCTACACCATCAATTCACAAGAGATATTATTAACAACATAAACACATTAAAACGCTTATGATTTTTAATGGACTAACTCTCAGGAAGGAAGAGAGAAAAGGAAGAAGCTAAATTGTGTCCATAATGGTGCAAGTACCTAGGAATATCTATGCTGGGTCTGTGAACCCGACCCCAGAGTCTATGATGTCATAATGTCATGTCAATGCCTTAGTCCCAGACCCCTGCAGCAGGAGGTGACGCAGCCCTGCCCTAAGCTCTCCAGAGATCCCATGCTCAAAATGGAGAGACAAGCAGCTGATGCAATCACCTTCCTGGAGGCTGAAGCCTTTAAGGGGCGAGGCTGGCAGGAATGGTTTAAGAGCCGCCCAGCACACTGTTTGGAGTCCAGGAAAGGCGAAAGTGGGCAGACCTAGAGGGTACCTGCCTTCTCCCCACCTTTTGTTCACCAGTTCTTCACCTAGATCTCTATTGTTCACATTTCTTCTCCTTTGGGTTTAACTCCACATAACTGAGTTGTATTACTTTTCAAAGGCAAAACTGGCTTTGTATTGCTTCCTTCTAAAGATCTCTAGGATTCTTCAAGATGGACCTCACACTGCAGCTGCAAGAACTCTTCTGCCTAAGCCTCCCTGGTGACTGGGGTCACAAGCGTGAACATCCCACCACACTCTCTACTCACAAGTATGGATTTAAACATCTAAGTCAGTCTTTGGGAAGAAGAAAACTGAGTGATGAAATCTCTAAATTGTGATTTTTTTTTCCCCTGGGTTAAGGACAGGCACTCCTGCATGGCCTCCACAGCCGTGACCCAGTGTCTTTACTCCTCTTCGGGAGGCAGCCCATCCAGTCCTGCTCTTCCAGCCTGACTTCACCCTAGAACACTGCTCTTCAGGGCCTATGCAAATGACTGTCTGTGTGCTCCTGTTCAGACACCCTCGTTTCTTACTGTGTGATGCAACCTTGGAATCACACACAGCCAAGTGACCCTGCAGCAGAGTAAATGTTTCTGGGAACCTGACCCGACCTTCCCCAACTTCCCCTCACTGCCATTTTTCAGCACATCCCAAGTCACTTTTAGAATTCAGAAAAGTCGGGACAAAAGCATGTTTTGATACCTATTGGAATACATTGTTAATCTCATCTGAGTCTTCTTCACTGAGGAATGTGCTAAAGAGAGGTGGTTCTGAGTCAAATTACTGTCCATCCTCCCCACTAAGTAACAAAACTGCTTTTTTAAAAAAGATAATCTGGTGAAAGTTCAACAAAAGTTTGTATAGATGGTGATAGTAAAGAATATCCTGTGAAATGGTTGTCACCAAGCAGTAACTTGCTGACATGACTGACTGCTACACTCTGAGGTAAGTTAGTGGGAAGATCAGAACTGAGTTGCTAAGGATCATAATGACTAAATGGCAATCAGTAAGGATCCTGGCGCCTTCCTATCAGAAGCTCACAGGGTTTGGCACACAGTCACACTTTATATACTTTTATTAGGTTTATAATGATCTACAAATATTCATCCATTTATTCATTAATTTACTCTTGTGCACATGGCCTCAAATTACATGATACACACGTGGAGGTCAGAGGATTATCTTTTGTAGAGTCAGGTTTTCTCCTTCCACTTTTTATACTAATTCCAGAGATTGAACCCAGCTCACCAGGTATTTTTATCCAATGAGCCATCTTGCTGACCCTAAATACTAAACTTGTTTTTTTTTTCTTTTTTATTTAAATACTATATATCATATTTTTTTTTCTTGAAGCTCAGAAGTGACCCAGTGTGCTAGGAATGCACAAATTAAAAGCTTGGAGATGGAGGAACGGGAAAAGGCAGATGGGGACCATCAGGTCACAGTTACAGAAGGAATGGCAGGGCTCCTGGAGGGATGGTGACAGACCACTTAAAAAGCAGAAGGAAGAGCTGTGCACGTTCCCACCATAAATAAATGCAAACCAGGAAAGGGGCATGTCAAAACTGATTCAAATGTTACAAAATGTATACATGTGGAAACATAGTCACGATACACCCCCCCAAATATGCAAAACTTTTACATTTGTATATATTTGTTTCAACATTAATTTCAACTAAAACGGTAATACATCAAGAAGAAACCACCTCCATACCCTAGCCTACACCTCTGGTGGAAGCCTCCTTATTTCACCAGAGGCGAGGCCAGCATCCTGAACCTCAGACTGGTGACTAGCCCAGTGATTATCAGAGCTTCATCGAGCAACTGGTGGAAACAGTTGCAGAGAACCACTCAGCCAAGTGAAACGAGGGAGGAAGGGCTGTAGCCAGAGGGGTCAAGGACAACACAAGAAAACCACAGAATCAACTAACCTGGGCTCATAGCTGAGTCTGAATGAACAAGCAGGGAGCCTTCATGGGACTGATTAGGCCCTCTGCATATATGCGTTAGTTGTGTAGCTTGGTCCTCTTATGGGACTCCTAACAGTGGGAACAGGGCCTATTTCTAATTCTTTTGTCGGGTTTTGAGACGCTGTTTCTCATACTGGGCTGCCTTGCCCAGCTTTAGTACAAGAGGAGGTACTTATTCTCACCGCAACTTGATATGCATGTTTTGATATCCATGGGAGGCCTGCCCTTTTCTGAAGAGCAGAAAAGTTGAGCAGAGAGGATGGGTGGGGAGAGCAGAGGGGAGGTTAGGGGAGGAACTAGGAAAGGAAGGAGGGGAAACTGTAGTCAGGACATAAAAGAATTTTTTTTAAAAAAAAATGTGATTTTTCTTATGGCAGGGGACCACAGTCACATCATAAAAGTCATCAGATGGAGGTGACCCTTGAAATAGTATAAGAAAGGGCCTGATCTGCCAGTGTACATACAGGACATGTTTTATTCTGCTTGCAAATGATCTGCACAAAACTCAAAACTGATTATGCTAAAACCTTTGCAGTCCACATAGCCACAAAAGAACTCCGAAGGCTTTAATAAACACCAAGGCACCTTGACTTGACCTCTGCCAACATCTGGCTGTGTACTTTTGCTCACTTCCACCTACATTTGATGTGTGAGCCTTGGCCTATGAGGGCCCCCTTTGCTCATTCTGACATCTGCATGATCAGTCATCCTTTCGACGTGTCTACCAATGTCTGGTCTATTCATTACCTTATATCTGAATGTTTGGACAAACACCCGAAATGCTTCGTTAAATCCCATGCACAGAGAACAGCTGATGCACGAAGGACAGAGGGGCACAGCATGCCAAGCCATGCAGACAGAGGATCACCCGAGCAAGAGGGAAGGGGAACAGAGGAGCCGTTCCCACAAGTCAGGTTCAGGCTAAGGCAGGGCTTTCTTCCCACTTCTAGATCGTACATTTGGTGATAGGAGCAGAGAGAGGGCTCACATGAACGCTTTCAACAGCAACGAATTATTGGTCCACACCAACAAAGGGAAGATCAGTTTTAGTCAGTGTAGTTGGGGTCAGGAAGCAAGAAGCAGGTGAAGGGATGCCCAGACCTGCAGCCTCTAAAGGGCCTTCTATTCCAAGCAATCTCCTAGGACCTCATTTTATTCTCAAACTTAAAAGCATCAGAAAATGAACTGTCCTTGGGTGTGGTGTCATGTGTTTGTAAATCCCCTAACCTTGATGGAGGTAAGACACACAACCTATCTGCACCACGGAACAAGTTCAAGGCTATCCTGGGATGTAAAGCGAGACCCACGGATACACATACCACCAAACACTCATACACATAAAATACAAATAAATAAATATGTTTTAAAAATTAAAAAGAATGAGAAAGAAGAAGCCAGGGACTGAATTTGAGAACTACAACTTCAATTTATGGTCCTTTTGGCACAAAGAAGGGACTGAGTGGGGTAAATTGTAGTCACTCTTCCGGCTCTAAAATTATATGATTCTATAACAATATAGCTTTTATATTGAGGGATATCAGAAGAGCAAATGAAACCCAAACTTTAACCTATCAACCTACAGATAGCCTCCTGCTAGAACTAAAATTAGTCATCGCTTGATAAAGGTCCCTTTGTCAGAGTCCTTTGCCTTAGGCAGGTGAAAAAGAGAGAACCCAGTTCATTGTCAACTAAAGAGTAGCAGGGACTTCTTAGGGGCTGAGAACAGTTCCCTTCTCCTTAGAGTATCCTACATTGTCAATACACCAACATCGCATGCTTTCACAAACTAAACATACAGCATGACAAAAAGTGGCATTAGAGGAAAAAAACTGAAGATGTGAAAAGAGAAGAAACGTCAAGAAAGGATTGTAAACACACTTACAGACAAGGCCGTAAGGAGCTAACACCATGCCTGCTTCTCAGGAACAGTCCTCAGAAGACGCCCCAGCCCATCTTGCCCCACACCCCAGCTCTGAGATGATCCCAGAAGATGCACACCCAGGCTGACAGTAAGCTGGCTTCACATAACTGCATTCTCCACTACATAGCATGCGGCAGGAATCTTCCGCCCTTCAGGACAGTTAAAACGCTATTCAGTTTTAATGGGGGGGGGGGGGGCTGCTTTGTTAATAGAGGTGGTATAATACTCTAGCTTTATGATATTTTTCCCTCCCGTTAGATGTTTATTAAAATAGTGCAAAGATATATGGACAAACTGGGTGCTTTCCTGCTTTTAAAAAGGTCACGAATACAGAGTTGGGGTGGAATCTTTCTCCTCCTCCTCCTCCCCTTTCAGGTCTTCCTTTAGGCTCCAATCTCTACCTCCTTCCCCACAACGACCCCCACTCCGACCCCAGCTCTTCCCAAAGACACATTCTATTTGCCTTTTCCATTAATTCTGTGATTCAACTTTCTTATACAGAGCTACTTTTTTGCTTACAAGGGAGATTAGGCTCAAAGCCTGACATTCCAAGGATTAGAAGGATTTGTTTGAGCCCTAGACTGAAATTTGTCCACATGGAATTAGCCAAAATCTCAGAGTGCCGAAACTTAAGGCAGAAACATGACAGGGACAGTGGAGAACAAGAGAGGTATGGCCACCACGGAGGCCAGGCACACGGACAGGGCTGTCGCACAGCGTGGCTAGCACAAGACCCAAGGTGAAGGCTAGGGCATTTGAACCCAACCCTACACTGTGATCAAGTCCAGTGTTGTCTGCTGGTGCAGAGAGAGACTTGAGCAAGCCAAGGATAGATTACCTGGGCTTCTGCCTTCCAGGCCTTAAATGTACAGAACGCAAAGACACCATTCGGGTCACTGTCAAGATTGCTAACTTTCTACAGTGTGTTTTCAATTAAGTAAATAAAATGTGGGAATTAAATCAAGATTGCATAATATGTTTTTGATTTGTAATCTCATTTAAATTAATTAACTGACTCAATCCTTGTTTAGTTTTTAAACTGGCCTAGTTATGGAAAGAGTCCCCGGGAGCAAATCCAGTTTTCTATCTCTAAAAACAAGGCCGAGCAATCTGTCCTACTTAAGAATCGAATTGAACGCACCAGCGTAATGTAAACACAGAGGCAAGAGTGTGAGTGTGGAGAAGGAGGAGTCCTCTGGCACAATGTTGACTGAAAAAATAGTTCTCACACTGGAGGGAAATAAACTAAAGCATTATTTATTCAAAACATTTCTTTCTCAATTTTATGAAGATTGCATGTTTGTTGGAAGCAAAACATTTCCAGCTGGATTTTAAGTTTCTGAAGAGAGCTGTACAGTTTCTAATCTCCCATAAACGCTGCCTGTATCTCACAATATTCCATGAACACGCCACCGTGTACTTCAAGGAACAAGTCCAGTGTAGCTGGCCACAGAAAACCAATCAAGTCCTTTCCAGAGACCTGGCCAGATCCAGGAAAGGATGAGGATGGCTCTACTGGCTCCCAGCTGGGGGATAGCTTGGATTTCAGTGACAGCACATAATACATTCTGCCCCACTCAGTAGCAGAGACGCAGGCATTCTGAGAAAGGCATGTGGAGTGACCTGGAAATGAAAGGTGGAATGTCCCGAGACTCAAAATCATGGATGAGAATTTAAAACTAAATGCTGAATTTCAGCAGAAAGCAAATCAGTCTTTATGTCCTTGGTCTGAAATTCTGTTAAGAAGAAAGTATGGAAAAATAAATGCTACTTTCCCCGGAGTCCCCGTCAGCATTTGTTCCCTGCCTGCAGAGGCTCCCATGTCTGTTTTGGCATGCCCCCAGTTTTTCCTACATTATTTTAAATCTTATACGTTACACTCTGCCTGCAATTGTCTCCCGTGCGCTACGCCATTTCATGTGTTTTCCCCAGACTTACTATCGTTTATCCAGGTTAAAATCAAACCAACACAGACTTTCCAGTGTTTCACCTGTTACCTGTGTTCCCACAGCAGGACAAGCTCCCTCACACCGACCTTCCTCGGCCATTTGTACTCTGACCCTAAGCAAGCGACTGCAAGCCAGAATCGGCTTTCTCCTTGCCCACTAACTAGGCTAACTAACACCAAAACTGGATTAAAAGCCAGCGATGATCCAAACCCGTAATCCCAGTAACTGGGAGGCTGGTTTAAGGGTTGAGAGGTCAGTTAGGATTACTTAGTGAGTTCAAGGTCAACCTGAAAAACAATAGGAGACCTTATCTCAGGAACAACAAGACCACACCAGGAGGGAGGGAGAAGTGCCCTGCTGCCTTTAATCCCAGCACTTGGGGGGCAGTGGCAGGCAGATCTCCATAAATTCAAGGCCAACCTGGTCTACTGGAGCTAGTTCCAGGACAGGCTCCAAAGCAACAGAAACAAAAAGAGGAAACCAAAGGAAACAACACTGGTTAAGGAAGAGATCAGGACGTAAGTCTGAACTGCTCCTAAAGGGTTTAGAAAGGTGGCGAAGGAGGGGTGGAAGACACTTCATTACACTAACAAAAAGAAAGGCTACAAAGTTCTTAAACATGTACATTTTTTGACTACTATCTATCTCCCACCCCATAAAACCATACCTGATAAGCCTTCCCAGTTTCCCTCTGGAGTCCTGTCAATCAGAGTAATGAAGGACTGGGTCAGTGTCCATGTATCCTGCTACATTTTAGACCCGTGGGATCGAGACCCACCTGAGTTTTATTTGCAGCTCAGCACAGTTGTTGGCACACAATAGATGCTCAATCATATCTGCTGAACGAATAGCTACAGTTCTCTGGGAAGCAAGACCTGAACATTTTTGAATACTAATTAGAGTCAAGTCAGTAATAACCATAAATTTAGGCTGTTTTGTTACCTACATATATTTTCCTTTTTAAGTGTCTGTAACTTCTCTACAAATACAATATAGCAGTTAGTTCAGTCAATGATTCCAAAGTCCTATTTGACCTTTCTCAGTGCTTATTATAGGCAAGTTCTCTAAAACATTTTTTAATTGGATAAAAATGTCTTCTTGTGGTAAGCCTTGTGATAATCAGAACGGGCTGACCCAGCCATCAATCCCAGTACAGAGGCAGAGGCAGGCGGATCTCTGAGCAGAAAGCGAGCCAGGATTATACTGGGAAACCCTGTCTCTCAAAACAAGGCTTTGCCAAGTCATTAAAATGTTTATGTTTAAAACATTATATGAGCTTATAGAAAAGATGATGGGCTTACATATCATATCATATATTAGGAATGTGTGATTAATTACCTCTCTTTGTTTATTATTAATCATAGAACTTGGAATCATTGATCAGATGAGATACACACACACACGCACACCTGAAGGCGCCAATGCTGACTTGAACAATGGAGTACGGTAAGGAAGAACAGACTTCCATAAAAGGTGAAGGAGGTTCTGTCCATCCATCAACGCTTTCCGTTTCTGACACACCTTTATCATAACAGAGGAAATAACCAGCAACGTCACGTGACCAGGAACCCGCTGATTGTGGCAGATAATGGCTTCAGTGTTCCAACAGTTCCTTGATAAGTGGTTCAAAGAACTTCTGTCCCTGTTTTTGGGGCAGAACCTAATTTACCAGGAAGACAAGTTGGGTAACGTGTCATTGGAACTAACGCTTTTGAAAAGTAAAAAACACAGGAGAGGAGAAAATAACCTCCTCTTGTAAATCAAGGCTGCAAGAGAGGTAAGCCACTAAATTATATTGATAAAATAATACACAAAAAGCTAACCTAAGCTTTTCTTCATTTTTAAGGGGATATCAATATTATTCTAGTGAAAGGAATGTGTGAAAGACCTGTAAAACGTTTACAATCTAAAGTTACAGTGTAAGCTTATAATCTACAACCTTCATAAAACATGAAGATTTATTATGAGATAATATTTCAAATGATCATTTTAAGAAACAGTTTCAAATACAGATAATTCTGAGAATGTTAAGTTGCCTTTTTGTGAACCCACTGTGGAATCTACATATGGTTTCTTGGAAGATGAGAAAAAATATGAGGAAAGGAAGGTCCACAGCCACAGCCCTTTTAAAGAAATAGACCAAAAGAACTTATATTAATGCGAGAAACTGTAAAAATGCCCAGAATCCCTCCATTTGATCTTTAATTGAGATTCAAATTGATGCCTCATAATTCAGCTCTATATAAGCTAAATCCAAAAATACGAAAAGAAAACAAGTATCTGCAAAATTTCCCATCCATACATCATAACCCTAAAGATAGCAGACTTTTGTACATCAGTGACGTCCTGATGTGACAGGTTTAACCCTGTTAACTTCCAGCTCCTTAGGGCAGACCCACCGTCCTTGGAACACAGCCGTGGCTAGTGTTCTTATTTCTCTAAACCAATCGCTTATCATGCTGCCCTTTCAAAACCGACACAGTCTTCCAATCAAAAAGAAAAAAGTGCATAACCTGCAGAAAAGTCCTAAAAGAACCCAGAAAGCCACGTTGTTATTCGAGTTCTAGACAGCATGGACTACAAGGGAAGAACACAGAGGGTCCTTGCAGATTCTTGGTCCCTCCTCCTAAAGATCTTCCTTTCAGCTCTGACAACAAAAAAAATGCAGCCCATCACAGGTTGATTCTTGTTTCAAAGAGATCGAGGTTCTGGTCCTAGTTAGAGCAAACCAAATTCTTTCTGAAAACAGTCTTAAAATTTACATATTAGTCAACAAGATCACCCTTGGAGAATTCTTTCAGAGGACCTTTCAATCCTGTGTCAGGTAGAATAAAAACACGGAGATTCAATTCCAACAAAGTATATAGGTGTGCAAGCTTCCTGCTTTCCTCAGATTGTTTTTCTTCTAGAGTACACCCCTCCCCCAGCACACCCCAAAGAGAATCGCCAAGGAAAGGCGACTGGTCTTCAGAAGCCTCCATCCCTCCGTTTCTGAGTACTGCCTCGCCCAGATCTCTTACTTGACTTTAGATGGGTCCACCAGCTGGGAGCAGTGGCAGGACCAAAGCAAATGGGAAACCTTCACGTTTCCGGTATGTTTCTCTGTATGCCCCCATAAGAAGAGGCTCACTTTCCTTTTGCTGATTCGGGCTACCACTGGGCAGGTTCCTTCCTCTGTGCACCTATTTCTCCACACGGAATGGAGCTTGATGGATTTTTATATAATGTATGCAGTTCTAATTCCATGACCTTATATTTCTCTCAGTCACTGAGACTTTCACCATAACTAAATTTTATTTTTAAAGTCTATCCGGGTTAGTTTTTTGTCAACTTGACAAAAGGTATAACCTTTGAAAAGTTAAAAAAAAAATGTCCCAACCAGGCTGGCCAGTGGTCAAGTCTGTGGTGCATTTTCTTGATTCTTGGGGGATGTGGGTGAGCCCAGTCCATTGAGCATGGTATCACCCTTGGGCTGATTGGTCCTGGATGCTGTAAAGAAAGCAGGCTGACTGAGCAAGCCATGCTGAGAAAGCCAGTAGACAGCACCCCCTGCATTGTCTGTGTATCAGTTCCTGCCTCTAGGTTCCTACCTGCTTAGGTCCCTGCCCTGACTTCCGGCAGTGATGGACTGTGCTACCTTAGAGTGTATGGTGAAATAAACCCTTTTCTCCCCAAGTTGCTTTTGGTCATGGTGTTTCATCATCACAAGAGAGACCTTACTAAGACAATGGTCACTATCAGCCAAGTCTGTGACAATCACCACTGAACAGCATGTAGAGATTTTATTCACTGAAAACTCATGTTTAGTAGGAGCTGGCAAGATGGCTCAACAATTAAGAGCATTTGTTGCTCTTCCACAAGTTCCTGTCCCAGTACCCACATCAGGTGGTTCACAAACACTGTACACAACTCCAACTCCCGGGAATCCAATATCCTCTTCTGATCTCTATCAGTACTCACTTGTGCTCCTACCCCCACCAGAACCACACATACAGGTATACATAAGCAAAAAGGAAAATACATCTTTTCTTTAAAAAAAAAAAATATGCTTATTGGGCTGGAGAGATGGCTCAGTGGTTAAGAGCACCAGCTGCTCTTTCAGAGGACCTGAGTTCAATTCCCAGCAACCATATGGTGGCTCACAACCATCTGTAATGAGATCTAGTGCCCTCTTCTGGCGTATGGGTATACAGGCAGGCAGAATGTTGTATACGTAATAAAAAATAAATCTTAAAAAAATATGCTTATTAAATCATTTTTAATTTGATTCTGAGATGTACTTTAATCAATCTGAGCACTGTATGACAAAATTTATAAATTTAACTAAAAATATATTTATTGAAAAAAAGAAAATGAAAGTAGTCTATGTTTAGCTGGGTGGCTTCACTCCAATCCCCGGCATCCATATATACAGGGAGTTTGAAATGTTGGGCAGGAAAACTCCATTCCAAGCCCCCTCCCCTGGGAGTGGCCGCAGTCCAGACTCCACCTCCAAGAAAGCCTGCCAAATGGTGGCCCCTCTCCAGAAAAGGTCAAGACTACTCCCACAGGCTATTTAAACTGCCCCCCCCCAAGAAAATGAACACATGGTCTCCTCTTTTCCCTCTTTTCCTCTCTGTGTTTTCCCAGGGACACCCAGGAGTGCTGGCAGCCATTAAACATGGGCATCTTTTAATTTGGTCTGATTTGGTCTGATTGAGATTATTTGTGTCAGTGGAGAGGTTGGTCATTTAAGGAAAAAATACTTAACAGTATAAATAGAAACAAAATGACCATGAAGGATATTTAGCAACAACATCTACTTTTTCTGTTTCTCATTGTCCTGTTTACCAAGTGAGAAAGTTGTAGATTTGCAGAGAAACTAGAAAACAAACAAACAAAAAGAACCTGACCTCAACAATACAGACACAGATATATTGCAAAAGCACAAAGAACCACAGGGATGGCCCCAGACTTTCTCCAGTAAAGAAGTCTGGACACGGGCAGCCCAGCAATGTGAAGGAAAAAAGTGGGTCTAAAATTTAACCTTCTTTTAGATTACATACTTAGTAGCTGAAACCTACACTTTCATTGTAAGTTACAATTTTGAAAGAGAGCAGAAAGAAACAGTAAGTCACCCCAATGCTTCCTGTGGATTCTCTAAGCTGGTGCTGTGGAGGGCCTGAGTCAGAAGGTGTAGCCCACTTAAGCCGGACAAAAGAGGGGCAGTGAATTACTGGCATTATACTAGGAGAGAAGTGAAATTCTGAGAAATGCAATTGGCCCAAAAATGTGTGCATATGGACTGACTGGGCAAAGAGGCCCTAACCTCCAAATTCTTACAACTTATCTGAGGATTTTGCTAGAGGCCAAAATTCTATATCTGTTTTACATACACCATAGCAGACAGAACAAAATGGGACTGAAATATGACAGGCAAAGGTTTGCTCGTTCTCAGTGAAAGAAAACCCAGTATTGCCAGTTTCAAAAGTGGCAATACTGGGTTTTCCTTCATTGAGAAAGAATTTACAGTTATCTATGCCAAACCAAGAAAACCAGAATATATGGAGCTCTCAAATGACAACAAAACTTGAGGCTATAACAAAAGATAAGACCATCTATGTCTTAAGAAAATGTTTTCCAAAATTTCCTTTGCAAAGGCAGGCTAACAAGATAGTAACAAAATTCCTTATTAAAATGATCTGATTTTTAAAAACGGAATAACTGGCTGGCATAATCATTCACCTGGCATGCAAAAGCACTTATTCCCCTGGCCCAGGGCAAAGGCAGCAGCACTGCTGAAGGATGGGTATTTCCCCTCTGCTATTTCACAAGCATGCTTGCATTGACTGCACTTCTTACTTTCTGTTTACCTGGATTAGTGTTTGGCTGAACGTTCATTAAGGCTAAGACACAACAAGAGGTGCAGAGGTGATGAGATAGTCTCAAGGCCATTATTCCTCCCTGGAGACTTCCAGGAAGGTATCTAACTAAGTGCAATTTGTTTAGGATAAAGTGAAAAAAAAATAGAAACTCACCAGAGAATTTTGAAAATACAAATAAATGATTCAAAAAACTCACATGTATATTTTACCTAAGTTCACATTTTTCCCACTAGAAGTCAAAAACAAACACATGTGGATTCTGAGTTTCAAAATGTGGAAGAGGTTTCTTTTGCTGGGGACCAATATCAAACATAAGCCTCCGTGAACTCTGGATACTTGAGCCAAGAACTCTACTCCAAATATGTTATCTTTAACCATAATAAAACAAACAAGAGCATTAAGATGTGGTCCTTAATTGTGTCTGCTCCCCAGGGAAGGCAGCCGCCAAGGCTGCTTGAAATCAAATTGGGAGATTAAAAGTAATTTTATTCCCAATTTTCCTTGTTCCACTAAAAAGGAAAAAATAAAAATGAATCCGTCCCAAGTTCATTGTACTCATTAATGATAGATTCCTCAGTAAAACCACAAAGAAGGACAAACAAACAAACAACAAACAAGCAACCCATCCAACCCTATTTAGGTTGAGTATTTGGTTTGCAGTTTAAGCAAACCTTTGATATTTGATCTCTGACTTCCTAATCTGCTCAGAATGTGCTGTCAATCTCAGGGGAGGTTTTTATATTTAGAATTACAAATGTAAAATTTCATTAATGGAGAAAACAACTGGTAGCTTGGGTCCAGTCAATGAAGAAGTGTGAAAGACCCATTCCATGGGCGGTGAACCAGCTAAGCAACAGAGCTCTTTCTTGGTTTATACCAAGGAGGTGACGAAGCTGGCAACAGGGCCTTCACAGCTCCCCAAGCACTTTCACCTACACCATCTGCAATTTCAAGAGGGCCCCTTGTGCTTGGCTCCATCCATTACAAAGAACGTGTCTGGAGAACTTGCAGAGGGAGGAGATCTCACCTCCATTCTTGCTTACAGTTGCCCTGGTGACTTCGTGACTTCAGGGATGTCACCTACCCACTCTGACTTACTCCTCTACTTCAAAGGGGCTATCATAGAACTTTCAAAATATGTATTTATTTCATCCCACTAGGGTATTAGAGCAATGAACTTGATAGGACCTTTCTTTCCAGTGCACTTTGATCTCTATAGGGAAAGCTGCTACAAAAATAAAGGCATTGTTGTTATTGTTCCAATTGAGTTATTTGGAAATGATCATCTTGACGGAGCCCTCAGATATAGAGCAGAAAATTCTACTAAGTTCTCTAGGGGACAATTGCCTCCTGGCAATTATACCCATAACCGCATTTCCTTATTACTGTTATGAAAGCCTATAGTTCAAGGAGAGGCAAAAAGGGAGTTGAAGAAAAATGACGCTGTCTTCACTGGAAGATGCTGAGCTTGCAAATTTGGGACCCAAGGCTTTAGGTGAACTCCGAAGAACATGTGTTCTAAATTAGTAGCGTTTGTTAGTCACGTCAGAAAGCCGGGCATCCCTGGGGCTGCAACTTTTCAGCAGAATGTAAAAGTCAAAAACGGAGGGGGGAGATTACAACAGTAACCCGGGCCCAGCTCTACAAGACGACAATATCATGACAAGAGTGGCCTGGAGTGGTGACGTTCTCTCTGCAAAGCCTGCACAGTACAGAGAGCACACAAGAAAGTACGGCTTGCGCTTAGGAGAAAAACACACGTCCAATTTTTTTTTATGAAAATCAGAAAAACAATATCAAGACCATGCTGAACTTTCCCCGAGTCTTCAGGCCAAATGTGACACTCCCCTCTGTCAGTGAGCGCTCCATGGTCCTCAAATGGAAGGTTTTCTAGGTGAGGAACACAATGTCTTTGCATATAAAGGAAATAGAAGAGGTGCTGGGTAGCTCAGCGGTGGAGCCCTGGCCCAGCATGCAGTAAGTCCGGAGAACAACCTTCAGTACTTAAAAGAAATTAGAGACATAGAACTTCCAACGCAGAATGGGCACGACAATGCAGACACAGGCTCTGGCTGGTCCCATGTGCCACACAAAACAATCACAGAAGAAGAAGAAGCATAGAGTTTAAGAAGGAAAATTATTGAAAGGGGATTTCTTATTATTACTGTTCTAGAACGTCAATCTTCTAAAAAGTGTTATCCCCTGACAGTGATACAAGCTAAGCATAGGGTGATCCAAAGAGATCAACTAAAAAGGACATGCCAGACTATCTGCTGTGCAGGGACAAGAAATGTTGTCTTAGTTTGTAACCAACGGCCTCTTCAGCGCACACATTTAGCGAGTGTGAGGGTCACTTAAGAGGTTTATTAACAGCCCTGGTTCCTGAACCTCAGTCCCAATGGTTGTGACTTCCACAGCAATGTCAGGGCCAAGAAAGTGGCGCTTCCGTCCTTCGGGCTCCCAGTTAACTCACCCGCTATCCTCAGGGCTTCCATCCTTCGGGCTCCCAGTTAACTCACCCGCTATCCTCAGGCCATGTACAGGTTGCTAATTCTTATTCACAGATGCCAAAGAGGAAAGCAGGCAAGTTCACAACTATCAAGTCCTTTTAAAAAAAAAATGTGAGCCTTTAGCCAAAACCTATCTCTACACTTTTCTCTTCCTGCCATGCAATGCATCAGGCTTTGGCCAAAGATCACAAGTAAGCTGGGAATCCTCAAAAGCAGCTGCATTCGGATCCTCCCTGAACCCTTCTGAACTCTATCACACGCCACAGGGCTGTGACCAGAACCGGAGTAGAAGCACCCTCCCGGACTGGCTCAGGGATGCAGCAGGTTCAGATCCAAGAGATCTGAGGTGACCCTCGGTTCCACGCTCGGCAGTCAGTTGTACAGTTTTCTCTCACTCGAGCACAGAAGGATTAAAAGAAAACACAAATATTGGCATAGGTGACTTGA
This sequence comes from Microtus ochrogaster, assembly GCF_000317375.1. Lineage (NCBI taxonomy): Eukaryota > Metazoa > Chordata > Mammalia > Rodentia > Cricetidae > Microtus > Microtus ochrogaster. The sequence continues at coordinate 20,198,465 of NC_022016.1, forward strand.
GGTTACTTGACCTTTCTGAAGGAAGGAAGATTTTTGGCAACCATAACCTGGCAGCTGTCTGGAAGGCAAGGCCAGGACACAAAGAGGAAGACAGGAAGCGGGGAGCTGGCCATGTGTCCTTGGCAGGCAGCAAGGCAGCAGGGTGAACCACCTCATCCCTGCCAAACCAGAAACAGCGGGGAAAGCCCAGCTAATTGGCAAGTCGCAGCCGGCTACAACGTCCATCCTCCACTTGCAATGAATGATGAAGTTAAATGGAATGCCAGACCCTAATCTACTTAAACAGGATCCTCCTCTACTCTCTCAGAAACTTAATTTGCTCCTATGTGTGTTTCCCTGGGAAGTGGTAAGGCGTATCTTAAGACGGCAAGGGCTGAAAAGAGTTTAAAGGAAAAATGTTCTGGAGTCTGGACATGTGTGCGTGCGTGCGTGCGTGCGTGCGTGCGTGCGTGTGTGTGTGTGTGTGTGTGTGTGTGCGCGCGCGTGCGTGCGCGTATGTACTTGATTTTAACTAGCAAACCCTCCACTTGCTCATTTCCACTCAAAGAGAACTGAAGTCGACATTGTATATTGAACAAGATCTCCAGTCCATCTGGAGGACTTGGGCATTTAAAAACAAATGACGAAAACCCTCTAAGACACCCAAGGAGGTGGCAGCCACACCCATTTGCAGTCAGCTACTGTTTTCACTCCAGCATTAGTTGGCTCAACCGGAAGGGATGATGCAGCAGCATCTCACAGCTTCTGATCTTTTTTTTTTTTTTTTTTTTTTGCTGTTCAAGTGGGGACTCACAGAAGGGAGGGTCAGAGGAAGCTGTGCAAATAAACTGAGCCTTGATTCTGCTGCCAACAGGGTGAATCTAGGGACCTGGGCACTGAAGCATAGTTCTCTCCCTGGGGTGCACTCAATGGTTGTGCACACTTCGTTTCATTTTTTTTAATGAAATTATTAACGTCTTCCCCAAAACTCACATTAAAATTTCAGCATGCCTACTGCTTCTTTAAACACAGTAGCCAATACTAAAATTAAACTGAAAAGAAACTGTAAACACCTTCTTCAGAACTGGAGAAAGAAATACACTACAGAGGAACACACATCCACTGTTTTCTACCAGAAATTTCTTAAAGTCACAGAACTTCTGTCCTTTTAGAATTTCCTCCCTCAAAAGGAAAATGACAATGTAGAAAAAAATAAGCAAGGCCCTAGTATACTTGAGTCTGTTGTGGAGTAAATGTTCTGAGACACAAAACAAAAGGGAAAGCTCAGTACCACCAGGTCTCCACCTAACAGGGATAGCAGTCAACATCCAGCCACCATCAGAGTCCACCACTGCCTGAACGTCATTGTCATTCCCATCATTGCTGTTATTCCCAGACTCAAGTTATCTAGAACCTTTCAAAGGCTCCTTCTTCTTGCCTTTGGGGACCCCTTCCTTTGTCTGTGCAAGCCTCCTTTTGTGGGAGTTCCTTCTGATGCTGATGGCTAGCTCTCTCTCTACTGTGGGTCCCCCCTCGGTACTGCTACGTCCACTGGCCTACCTCCAGGTTCCCCCCTGCATCCCCAGGGCAAACTCCACCATCTCCACATTGATAAGTCCTACTGACGTCTAGGACTCCCAACCCTTTGCTCTCACTTGACTGCAAAGTCCTCCTTGGTGTAGCTCCTGCAGGCCTTCTGCCCACTCTCTCCATGTCAGTGATGAGAAAAGACTCCTGCTGGAAACCCTTCACCTCAAAGCCGCTCCCCCCCCCCCCCCCCCCAGCCCCCGTGTCAGCTTTCAGGTGTTGGCCCAGACCTTACCTTTTAAGGCCCCTCCCTCTTGTCTCGCTAATTGCAGGTCTCCATGCTCTTTACCCATGTGGCTTTCATTACTGAAATGTCCCTACTCTGACGTCAGACAAACTCCAATTTCATCTTTAAAGTGCTTGATTTCTTTCTTCTGGTATACTCTTCCTGGCCCCCTCTCTGCATCGACCTAATGAGACCACCCTGCAGGGCCCACAGCACTCCGCTCCTATCTCTAAGACAAGGCTTTAACGCGGCAACACAGCTGGCTGTTCGTGTCCTGTTTCCTTCCATAACCGTGACTGCTGTGTCCTAAGGTACCTCGCACGGTCTGGGGCACCTATTTACACTATAGAAAGAGTGTTATATTAAATATCCTATCCATGGAGAAATGGTAAGAAAACCATCTTTTCCCTCAAGGAAGAAAATGAGCTACCAGTTTATCCAAACAATCAACACCCAACAATAGGATTCTGGAGCTGGTGAAAAGTTCAGGGGCAGGCCATGGGGCTAGCATGTATGAGGCCCTTGTTCAGTCCCCAACAACAAACACAACAAACAGAAAGCATGGAGTACCTGTAGCATTTGCCCAGCTGTGTGTTTTTAGAGGGCTGAAAGTGAACAGTGTTCCTTCCATTTATCATTCTCTTCCAGAGTTATTAAAAGACACCTTGTACGGAACACTTCAACCTGTACTATATTGATGCTCATTCACTTGCAAAAAAAAATGGTTCTGATTAAAACTTACAAGTAAGGTCATCTGTGGTGGTGTACTCCAGGGGCAGAGCAGGCAGGCTCCTGTAGGTATGAGGCCAGCCTGGTCTACATAGTTAGTCAAACCAGTTACATGGTGAGACCCAATATATCTTGAAAGTTATCTCAAAAAAAAAAAAAAATCATGTGGTCATATTCTAGTCAAGAACCAGGAGAAAGCCGGGCGGTGGTGGTGCACACCTTTAATCCCAGCACTTGGGAGGCAGAGGCAGGTGGATCTCTGTGAGTTCGAGGCCAGCCTGGTCTACAAGAGCTAGTTCTGAGGACAGGCTCCAAAACCACAGAGAAACCCTGTCTCGAAAAACAAAAAAAACAAAAAAACAAAAAAAACAAAAAACAAAACAACAACAAAAAAAAGAACCTGGAGAAAGACTAAATGAAGGACTCTAAAGAAATCCTAAGAGGAAACACCATAAAAACTGGTTTTCCATTAAGGAAAAAAACACATAAAAAATTCGTAACTAGGGCTGAAAAAATTCTCAGTGGTTAAGAACACTTCCTGCTCTTGCAGAGGACCCAGGTTTGGTTCCCAGCACCAACATGGAGACTTACAACCATCCATAAGCCCAGTACCAGGGGACCCACTGTGATCCTCTAACCGCTATAAGTACCAGGCATACCTGTGGTTCAGTCAGATACATGCATATATACAAAGATACATATGTACATACAGGCAAAACATTGGAAGACATAAAATTCAACTTTAAAAAAGAGAAAAAAGAAAATCATAACCAGGACAAAGTTTCCAGTAGGAATAAAGGCATAAAGGAAATAATAAATTTAAAATCTGCTTTTAAGAAAATATATCCATATCTATGGCATATATATACATATATGTATATATATACGAGAACTGTATAAGCAAATCACTACAAAGAGACCTCATGGATCATGATGTCATATTCCTTAAGTCGGGGGACTTTTCACAATGTCAGTTAATTCCAAATTTAACTTTTAAAACCCCATGACCTCTACCATTTTTTTAGGTTAGCTAAAAAAGATCTATTGACTGGCTTTGTGAGCATAACAGTTGAATGCTACTCTGGATAGAAAATTATTTCTTTCAGTCTATAAGAATAATTATCATGGCGATCACACAATTATTATAATTATATCTGTAAAAACTGTTATTGGGAATTTATCTCTGAAGCCGTCTCACGCATAGCAGGGGACATTTATCTTTTATAATGATCACCAACACAAGTGTCTTCGTGCAGCCCCATAAGTGATTTTACCTCTTTCTATTAATATCCTCTTGCATGCTTTGAGAGCCAAAGGAGACGGCCCCCACAAGTCTCCCCAAAGAAATTCTGAGTCAAGCCAGGACTGCCGCATTTTTGAGACAGAAAGCTATGCTTCCCCTTCATGGCAACCTAACACCCACAGTGTGCTTTCCTAAATGGATGGAGCCCCCCGAAAAGCCCCTCAAATCTGTGTTTCATAAACTGTACTCTAAGAGAAGTAGCAATAAAGTTTATTACAGAGCTAAAGTATCTGCATAAACCCGGTTAATTGAAAAGTGGGTGGAGAAGGCTGCCAAATTAAATGTTTACATTAGCACAGCTGTATTGTAAAAACATTCTGCCCCCTGTGCTTTGTAATTATAAGATATTTCTGGACTGTGTATCTCTACAAAGTTTATCTCCACTGCCAAGAGTGTCTTGGCACGGAGCGGCTGCAGCTCTTGGCAGCCAGGGCTTTGCGCGGGCAGATCTAAAATGGCTGCCAAGCGGCCTCCTGAAATGTCGCCGGCCTGTACTTGGCCAGGGCAAAGGCCACTGTGGCTGGGCAGGGTTGGAGGCTGTCACAGAGGCCAGAGGCTACTTCCCACACGGATAAGAGATGGTACCACAACTTACTGTTTTGTTTTGTTCCCTAAAGCTGCTTCAGAAACCACAGAGCCTTATTTGAAGGCTACAAGTTAGACACACAAAGACAGGGGTCTGGTTCCAAATTCCATCGCAGTCACAGGTGAGCCCTCAACGCTTTCCGCTAATTAAAGAAGCTCATTTAAATCTGTGTGAAAAGGTAAAATTTAATCCTCCTGACCACACTTCAGTTTACTGTGGAAGAGCATGCATGGGCCAGTTGCCATTTGCGGTGGTGAAATGTGCTCACACTCGGAGCCCCAGCACAGTGAGCGTGTACAGAAAGAACATGCAAGATCAATTTGCTTCTCTCAGCCTTTTAAAGGCTATGGTTCTCGTATATCATCCAAATAGCATTATAAAGCAACCTTTTTATGCTTTTTTCTGGCAAACACCTCGATTTGAGGAATTAATTGTCCATAACACAAAACCCACCTAATTGAGACAAGTGAAATAAAATCCATAGTTTTTGCATCTCTGCAAGATGCAGAAGCTGAGGACAGGGGCAGTGAGGAAGGGGGGAGGGAAGGCGAAGGGCAAGAAGGAAAGGAATGAGGAAGTGAAGGGAGGAGGAGGTGGAGGGGACTGCAGGAAACTAAGATACCTTGAATTCTTCACAGTAGGAACATTAAAAAAAAAAACCAAAGGGACAAAGGAACTAGTCCACCAAGATGCATACTGTCTTTCTTTGTCCTCCCTCTCTCTCTCTCTCTCTCTCTCTCTCTCTCTCTCTCTCTCTCTCTCAAAACTGAAACCCCGCTAAAATGTTGGGTCCCCCAAATGCCAAATGTTGCCCCAATAAAGGCTACTGGGTTTTTCTTTTAAGGCTTTTAAGGTGGTCCACAAGTTTAAGCTCAGGCTGATAGACACATTAGGACCAATGCACTATCCTGTAAACACTATTGGTAGTGATCACTAAGCTTCAGTTGAATCCAGCATTCTTGCCTGTGCTCAGAGAATTCAGAGGTAAGACATGAACTCCAAAAACCTAACAGACAGGTGACACTCATTACATTTACTGTGCTTGCTCACATAAATGTCTGGTCGTTCGACATTTAATTACACGCCCACACACTCAGCACAGCCACACTAATAATTTTTGCTTTTTTAAAAAATCCCCATTATAATGGAAGAAGGCCTAACATCTCTGTAATGCTTACTGAGTGTGTGCACACGTCTGTATAGCTGTGCTCACCTGGGCATGCGTGTGTGGCAACCACTGTCTTTCTCCACTGCTCTCAAGCTCAATTTTTTTTTTTCTTTTCTTTTTTTGAGGCAGAATCTCTCACCAAACTAGGAGATTGCCTCTACAGTTTTCCTGGCTATCCTACAAGCCCCTAGGTCCTCCTTTTCTCTACCTCCCAGAGCTGGGATGACAGGTGCCAGACATGACCAGCTTTTATGTGGGTGCTAAGAATCCAAACCAAGGTCATAAAGCTTGAGCAATAAGCAAGTTACCCACTGAGCCATCCTGAATCCGTTCCAAGGGTGTATTAGGCACACTATCTGCTTGCCAGTATTCATCTAAAAACACAGAAGCATGGCCACTTTTCCTGGACATTTCTTAAGATTTGTTTATTTTATGTATATGCATGTTTTGTTTAGATGTATGTCTGTGGAGCACACACTACCTGGTGCCCTATGGAGGTCAGAAGAGGCCTGATAGATCCCCTGGACTTGGAGTTACAGGCAGGTATGGGCTGGCATGTTGGTGCTGGGACTCGAACCTGGGTGCTCTAAGCAGAGTAGCCTGTGTCTTTAATCACTGGGCCCTCTCTCCAGTCTTTCAGTGGAAATGTCTGCAGCAGGACAATTTCTCACCATTATTATGACTCTACATATAATTTTACATAAGTTGTCAGAACGGTACCTATCATAGCCATGTAAGGATGGGTCACTGTGAACAGTGAGCCAGAGTCCGTATGTTCAAAAGACTTCTCTAGCTTCCCTGGGGACTGACTAACTCTCTGAAAACTCGAGCTGCTTTGATTTACTTTTCTGAAGTTTTATGGTCTGATTCTACTAACTTGTCATTTTCCTCCTTGAGAGTTTCCAGATTCCAAAACAATAATCTATACAAGGATCATTCAGCCAATGGTGATTGATCACCTTCTGCATGCAGGGCTCTGTTCTGGAAGAAAGACCTAGGCAAGCAAGACCCTGGTTTACAGAACGGTTTGAATTTGCTTGTGTAAAGCCATGATGAATATTCCCCACATTCCAACCTGAAATACTCATTTCTCCTCCTTTGTGTCAGTGTGTTTGTTGAGAGGGAGTCAAGCTGGGAGTTGCTGACCAGTCCTTTACATAATCCACCACTGCATAGATTTCATTCTAGCAGGAATGAAAAAGGTGGGCTCTGATCACTGTCATTTTAAAACAAGAAATGTGGACCAAATGTGTTCAGCTAATACATGAAAAGCAAGAAATTAAACCTGAGACAATCCTGACTCTAGAGTCCAATTTCAATGATTGTCTTTCCAAGTCTGAGTGTCACTATTAGATCAAAAAATAAATAAATAAGCTGTATGTAGAGGTGTCACCCCTCAAGCTCCAGGGGCTCTTGGTCAATTCTCCTCACTTTTGACATACAACTTTACAATATTCCAGACAGAGACCTCCCTTGAATGGAGGCTGCTGACTGTGGCAAGCTGATACTGTGGTTTTGTAATGTGCTCAAACAGAGACCAGAAAACCCGTTGCCCATGGCATGCCACAAATTGAAGCCTTGCTGGCACGCTGCAGTGACAGGCCAAGGGCCAGTGAGTACAAGCAGCTCCACAGTGATACCATCCTCATCTGTCACCACCCTGATGACACCCACAAACCTCCCAATCTCCCACCACAGTCCTGAAACTTCCAGAGGATCAAGTGCTCCCCTGCTAAGGCCCCTCTCCCTCCCAGGAACACTCTGATGTCTTCCACTTCCATTTCTTACACGACTGTTAATATAGTCTTTGTGGTTGGTGCCTTACCAAGGCTACCAGGCTGATGGCTTTCCTCCAACTGTAGAGAACAGCCAGTCCCTACTGTACCCCCCAGAGACAGAACTCCACCACCATCTTCAACACTTCCTCATAGACAGACCAAGTCCTCAGACAAGCTGTTCCTTGCTGCGGTGGACGTCCTCAGTTATACGGCAGAACACAGCACGGGGAAATGCACGCGGCAACTGCCTCGGTTTGAAAAGATGGCACGCAACAGAACAATGACGGAAATAGAAGTGGGGAAAGTCCACTCCCAAGGAGTTCGATCGCCCCAAAGTCACGTGAGTCACTTTATATCTCAGAACTGGGAGAAGGAAATAAGATCATATGTCAAATCATATAAATAAGAAAATACAGTAAATAGCCAGGTTTTTTAAAATGAAGACTTCTTTCAAAAATACACTTTTCCACCTACTTCTAGTTATCATTATTCATCTCAAACACTGAACTAATATGTAAGTGAAGTCTTTCGTGGCGCTACTGCTGACGTCATAGCAGCAAGAGGACCACAACTGGTCAGCAGTGTGGCGAGGAAGGCCGACGCAGACTGGATGTTCACTAGAGAGCAACTGTGGGAGAATGCAGCTTTAATTGTGCGTACATATTTTTATTCATGAAGATGAATAACCAACCAAATCCCACACTATGGTGTCCTGGCCTCATAACACATTAATAAAGTTCCTTAAAGGTTTTGGCAGGGGGCCAGCACAGCCCATTAACTCTTTGCAAGCTGTAAAAGGAAGGGGAGCCATTTCAGTCTGTTTTGTGGTTATGAATGAAACAGTGGGCAGCCTGCATGGAAACGTCACTTTGGATATGGTGGTAGTCATGGACGCCTTGCCCATCAGTTGTGGAGAGCTGGGGAGAAGTGAATGCGTCCCACCACAGCCAGGCTGCAAGGCTGTACTGCAAAGCTAACCACTGTGAGCAGGGGAAAGAGCAGAGGCCTCCAAGCTCAGATCTGTGGATCTTGCTAATAGGCTGTCACACTGCATCTGGGTAAATGTAGCCACTGTGAAACCCAAAATTATAGAATACATATTATGCCACTAAGCTGGTCTCTGTTCATGCTTTTCATTTTTTTTTTTTTTTGTCATAAAACCTTGCTGGTTGGGCATATATTTCATGAAGCCTGGACTGTAGAAATAGAAAA
>NC_022016.1:20207132-20216983 GCF_000317375.1 Microtus ochrogaster
TAAAAAACAAAATTCTCCCTTTCCTGTGCTTTGTTTATCATGCTTGAGTTAAGTCATATAAATACCTACCACAATTGGTAGCCACGTGTTTGTCTACCTCTGCCTAACAATGGGGATGGAAGTGCTACATTCTCCCCAAAGCTTTACAATACCATCTGTCCTCATTTCCACACCACCACAAATATTCTCCTTTGGGAAAGGCACACACTACCTCGCTTCCTTTCCAGAGCGAAAACCAGAAAACTCCAATGGAACTAAACATATAGAGAGGCATCCAAGTCACCCAGTAAAGCCCTGAATACCCAGGGGCCATCTAAGCTATGGGGTCAGCACAAATACATGGTGTATTTCAGACACCTTGATGGTTCAGATCTTTCATGTATATTACTAAATAATAAAAGTTGTTTGTTTGTTTTTAAAAAGTGTTACAAATAATAATTGGAAAGTTTTAAAATATTTTAATGATATTTTTGCTTGCTGGGTTATTTTATTGATTTTATTGAACTATACATTTTTCTCTGCTCCTCTCCCTGCCTCTCCCCTCCCCTTCAACCGTTTCCTATAGTCCCCATGCTCCCAATTTACTCAGGAGATCTTGTCTTTTTCTACTACCCATATACATTAGATCCATGTATGTCTCCCTTAGGGTCCCCATTATTGTCTAGGTTCTCTGGGCTTGTGAGTTGTAGGCTAGTTTTCTTTGCTTTGTGTCTAAAAGCCACTTATGAGTGAGTACATATGATATTTGTCTTTCTGTGTCTGGGTTACCTCACTTAATATGTTTTCTAGATCCATCCATTTGCCTACAAATGTTAGTATGTCATTATTTTTTCTGCTGTGTAGTACTCCATTAATAACTAAGATTAAAATTCTGAGTTAGAGACACTGAAAGCCTAGACTGCTTCATTGTTTATGCTATTTTGGTTGTACAAAAATATCTAAAATGTTCGAGGCCAGCCTGATCTACAAGAGCTAGTTCCAGGACAGGAACCAAAAAGCTACAGAGAAACCGTGTCTCGAAAATCAAAACAAAACAAAAAAAAATATCTAAAATGTATGCACACACATACACGTGCATGTACACAACATATCCACACTCACATACTCTGTAATCTCCAGCCAAACACAAATAGCATCATTAGTTACCTCTGGGTGTTAAAGCCACAAATTGACTACAATGATCGACCTATTCATGTGAGGCCAAAAATGAACATTTCAAGGAGAAGAGAGAATAATAATAACAGAAAGCATAGTTCATTCTTTACTTTTGTTTAAAGTCTTATACTAGGAAAAAAACAGGAAGAATATTTTTAACCTTCACACGTAAGTGTTCTTGGCTGGGTCCTGAAGTGTCCTTCCTTCTTATTTCAGGTTTCGTTGAGTCCATCCAGAAGTGTTATTATTTTAGCTGTGTCTCTTGTATACTGTATGTTTTCTGTGAATTTGTTGCCTTTGACTAGGTAAAAATGTAGGAAATCTGGCAAGAGCTGAAGTTCTCATCTATAGGAACCAATCATTTTGTTTCTATTTGGACTAAAAGCCAGAAATGGTATTCAATAATTGTCCTCTAATAATTTAGAATGTGTGAATTTTAACATTTATACATGTTATAGCCATATTCATACATTTATTATGCACATATATTACTCTATACTTGCATTATAGCTATATATATATATACACACTCTGCCATGTTAGAAACTGTAACTTGGAAAAGGCATGGTATAAAATTGCTATTTGTTCTATTTAAAAACAAGATTACTGACAATGAGATGGTTTAGCAGATAAAGACATGGCTCAGTTCAGGAAAACCCATGTGGGAAAAGAGAGAACTGACCCCAACAAGGGGTTCTCTGACCTTCACACTCGCCCACGCACGGATTACAAGACTGGTCCTAGACCAACAAACCCAGCAACTTGGATAGAATAGTTTTTGGTGCTTAGAGGTAGTGTACGTGTGTTAATAGTAACATTAAACTGCAGTACGCTTTTTAAACCTAAAAGTAGAATTTCATTAGAAAAAAACTGCATCCACAGAACAACCTGAACTCAGATATGGGTGAAATCTGCGGAGTCTCTTAAAATAAATACACGTTCTTACCTATATCAACATTTTGAATCAAACAGAAAGAGATAGGATATGACAGTTGTGTAGACTGGTTCTATACTACCTAAAAACCAAAGTAATACAATAATTTTAGTGACTTAAAAATGGCAGGCACAGCTATGAAAAGCAGTGAAAATGGGGGGAGGGGATTGTGACTACTCTATTGTCCACTTTAAAACAAAGGAAAAAGGGGCTGGAGAGATGGCTCAGTGGTTAAGAGCATTGCCTGCTCTTTCAAAGGTCCTGAGTTCAATTCCCAGCAACCACATGGTGGCTCACAACCATCTGTAATGAGGTCTGGTGCCCACTTCTGGCCTGCAGGCATACACACAGACAGAAAATTGTATACATAATAAATAAATAAATTAAAAAAAAAAAAAACAAAGGAAAAAGGCACTGTTCCCAATGCAAGCCACGGGACAAAGGTCTACCTTTAGAACACAGGACACAGACTCAGGTAAATCAAGACCCAGAAGCTGGTGCTGAGAGTCATGACCGGAAGTTTATGGATTCCTAAGAGAGATGGGGCATGGAGGTCCTGGGCAGCTCCCCACCATCCTGACAACTGCAGCTGTCAGGTGCCGGTCAATCAGTCTGTTTCCCAACGAGACTAGGGAAGAACTCGTGGGCAGTTACTAAAGCTGAGGATGAGGAGGCGCAGAGAAGACACTAACCGGGAGGAAAAACTTCAGAAGGTGCTTTGGCATCAAGAAAGAACTAAAGCATTTAAGTGATCATTCCCCTACTCAAAATATCCACAGTGAAATGTGTCACTGGGTTTAATGGTAACTTCAGTTTAACTGGCAAGTAATGCATAGGGCTTTAGTGTTAATGCAAATAAAGCACCAACTGTCGAAGAGTAAGGACCACCCCAAGAGGTTGGTAGGCATGCCTTAACAATGAATCACTCTAACACAAAACAAGTCCAAATTAACAATGTCTCTGAGACCTGAACCTGCAGCCATGAGGACTATCCATAACCTGCTTGAATGAGGAAAATAAAAGGCCAGTGTTAATAACCAATATACTTCTCTCTAAGCAAAAAGATCAAAACTACTGTAATTCACTTCAACACTTGATGAGTTCTATAACCCACCGGTGACTTACTATCGCTTAGAAACTGTTCATATACTCTGTTCCTGGTCTGGAAAGGTGTATGCGTGATCGTATACTCACTGAATTCTTACACTGAATCATCACTCAATGGATAAAACGAAAATGTAAACCCCAATGCACTACCTTATAAGAGGTTTACTACTAAAATGACTTGATAAATTCAAAAGGCAACTAACAATAGTCAACCCAAAATACAAAATTAGGCACTTCAAACTTTTCAAAGTAATTCAATGCATTTCCAACTGAGCAGAAATGTGAATGATTTAGGTGAACCACATCAAATATTTTGTAACTCTTCTGAAAAAAAATTGTTTAAAAAATTGGTACTTTATAACAAAATAATTCCACTGAATCTAGTACCCTTTACACTTACAAAAGCTTTTCCTATGAGTCCCCTTATCCCAGTAACCTTGGGAGGGAGGTATCATTGTCCCCATTTCATAGATAAGACATTGAGGCACAAAGAGATGCAATGTTTCACCCAAGGTCATGGTCTGGTAGGCTCATGCCTAGAGAATAATTAGCTCAAGTTACATAAAGGCAACTTCCTTCTTCCCCATTCCAGCCCCAGAGACATAAACACAAAAGCACAGCAGGGAAATGAGACACAGCTGAAAATTCCACCAGCCACCTCCGTGCTGTTCACCTCAGCCCACTCGCACTTCTGTGATTGTTGCTGAAGGGACACAGAACACTTCGTCATGTCTTTTTAAAACATCACAACAGATCTCTCGCTACCTGGAAAGTCTCCATCAAAGAGAAACATAGTAAGAAGTCCCTCATGTATGCAGAGTCTCAAGAAATAACTTGCTTCCCAAGGCCGCCTTCCTTGGTTAAATACGGGATTCACAATAGTTCTGTGGCCCATCTATCCTGCACATCGGGGATTCTTCAGCTTTAGCATGCCTAAGAATCACTTTCAGAACTTATTCTAACAGTTCCTGGCCCATCTGCAGGGGCTGAATAAGTCAGAACAGAACCCTTGTCTCTGCATGTCACAGGAGCTCACGGGACGCCAATGCTACCAGTCCAAAGACCATATTGGAGAGCACAACAACATGGTGATGGAACACTTCAGAGAGAGTACATGTGACTGTAATACTTGCCGGTGGGGGGGGGGGCAGCTTCTAAAGCTTAATAGGAGATCCCAAGTGTTTAGTGTACAGCACATGGGCATCCTGGACTCTAACCAGATAACCATTGGGCAGGAAGCCTTCACTCAGCTGAATCTTACATCCCTCACCTCACCCCACCCCAACTGTGCTCTCTGGTCAGAAGGCATGGTTCCCTTTGTCCTGACGTTTCTAGGAGTTGTAACTGTTTTTACTTACCTCCGTTCTCAGAAACCTGGAAGTGGTCAGTGAATGGATCTCCACCCCGCCCCCTCGACCCCGCCCATCCCCTTGTTCTTATTCTTTCACATCACCTCGTGTCTTCTCTCATGTCCTTTAACAGCCCAGTGCCAGGCAGAGTGCGCATCCACTCCTTCCCTCCCTCTGTGCCACGCCTCACTCTACCTCCTTCAAGGGGACCGCGGCCATCACCATCCCCCACTCATCAACAGTCCCTTTACACAGAAAAGAGGTGGAACACCCAACGAGCGCTCATGCTGAGCTGCACACCCTCCTCCGTCAAGTCTCACTTTCCTGCTGTCTGGCCTGTGCCCTTCTCTGAAGGTTCTGTGCCCACTTGTAGCACTCTGGCTTCAGGACCAGGCCCTGCGCAATCGCACACAAACCCTACTCAGAAGGGGTCAAAGTGCAGTTTAATGAGCTGTCACGTCTGGAATGCCTCCACTTTTGAACTAGAGGCCCGGTGTGCTTTGTCGGCATGCTGAAGGCACGCTGTGGAGCTGAAACCATGTGAGTTCTCAGAAGGCTCTAGAGCTGCTTACCCTCCTCACCTCTTCTACCTGCACTGGCCAGGCTCCCAGCACCCTCCTGCGCCTGGTCCCCAAAACCCAGACTGAGCTATCCTCTAAGAACTGGCCAACTTTATTCTCTCAGATGGAAATATGTATGTATGTCTATATATGTAAACATGTATGTATTTTCCTTCCTCTTTATATTGGTATTTTCCTAACTGTACTTTCTTTTCTATGTTGACTACCAGGAAACTCTTGCTTATACAGTACTAATTGTCTAGCAATGAACATTTCTGAGGTTTCTACAACTATATAAATCTGTGCTCTGCTGGGTTCCAATATTCTAGTTCTCCTATTTCTTTGACCTTAATTCTCTTTTCCATTTGAAACTTACCCTTATGATACCGACTATGAAGGTCCTATTCTATGCGGCTTATTCTACAGTGCAGCACACACAGGGATGATGAGAAAACTACAAATAATCACCCAATACAATCAACTGAAACAGACCCGACCCACATAAACCATGTACATATGTAGCCGTGTATCTGCAAGTACGCTTCTTAAGATCATGTGGACACAAGGGCTCAGTCGAATGCTTTCCTAGCATGGGCAAGGACCTGGGTTCAGTTTCCAGCACAAGAATGGAGAGAGGAAAGATAAAAATGGATTCAGTGTAAGAAGAAAAGGACACACACGAGAAGGAAGAATGAGGGACATTTATTTCCCACTTCTAGCTGTACATAGCAATTACGTTTAGGTAAATGCACCCCTTTTCATTTCTGCAGGTATGGAGTTGGGTAGAGGAATCTTATGCCAAGGTCATTAACAAGGCGCTAAGCAGAGCAGGCAGAGAGAGAATGGCTAGAGCAGGTTTCATTTACCTTCCAGACACCACCTTGCACCGCAGTTTACAGCAGACTGGGTAGTGCATTTGTAACATCAACCAAAGGAGAGTGAGATGAGTGCACATAACAGGAATGGGGAGACTGAAAAATAGAATCTCCCTGGCCCACGTACTGCTTTCGGTAAAACACAGAAAGCGGTAACCCCGGTCATCGCGGGCATGAGCTGACTAGACGAACATCTGCGTGGACTAGCTGAAGGTCATTTTAAGAATGCGCGACTGATTACGGTTAACTAAATAAATAAGGAAGGGTGTGTCTACTAATGGTGAAATAGTCACTCAACAAATGTGTGAAACATTTGATTGTCCCCTTCTGGCGATACAGCTCACTGTAACAATGCACGAGGACCTGGGCCAGATCCTCAGCACAAAGTGGGGGAAAGAATCATAAGGGAAAATAAACTGGCTACTTGATTAATGTCCATTCTCAAGAAGGCAAAGAGGTATCATTTATTAACAGTGAGGGTTTTTATTCAGACTAGTGTATGAAAATGAGACGACATGCCGGTGTCGGTTATGATTTCTCATGTGCTGCTCCATTTGTATTTTAAAAAGACAAGAATAACTCTTAGTATCGAAGCATAATTTTTTTAACGTTTTTCTTCTTATTTTCTAATTCTGTGGATGTATGGTCTATGCACGTGAGGCCCAGAGGCCAAAGGCATCGCATTCCTTGGAGCTGCAGTTAAAGGTGGTTGTGAGCTGCGTGACACGGATGTGAGTGTTGGAAACCAAACTTGGGTCTCTGGAAATGCAATACAAGCTTTTAACCATTGAGACGTCACTCCAATCCTTTCCAAATGTGCGATTTTTTTCTCTGTAGTCCTAGAACTCTGTAGACCAAAAAAGTATAGTTTAAACCGGCCTTGAAGTAGAAAAGTTTAACTTAAAAAAGAATTCTCATCTGATTTGTTCATCCTCTTGTTTCATAACGTAGATCAATGACCTGATACCTCAGAGTTTCTTCTCGAAGGCCTCTGTCCTGGATCTGCAGTGTTTCATGCAGTTCCCAACACAGTTAGCACACTGCACGTGGTAGCTGTTTAGCAACTATTGGTATCATCTTCCCTTAGTAATGGCAATAAAGCTGGTACATTTCAAATTGTAACAAATTCTGTAGAGTTCAAATTTAGTTAAAAGATGTTAGGCTTGGCACTGAGATTTCTGTCTTGTACAAGGCATCAAAACCTGCCTCAGACAATGATATGGTGGTCAACAACTTTTCTTTTTCCGCTTAACTAAGCTTAAATGAGTGGCAAAACGCCTAAACAACCTCAAATTAATAATCATTTGCAAAACATAAAAATCGACAAGCAAGGGATGCTTCTCAGATGGGGCAAATCCATGCGGACCCGCAGGCAGGTGTACACTCCTTGCTGAGCTGCTGAGCTGCTCCAGAGTCCTGGTGAGGATGGAGTGGACAGCAGAATCAATAGGAAAGTCTTCAGGGTTTGTATGCCTGTGTGCTAGTGAGTGTGGGGGAAGCACTGGAGACGGGATGAGCCCCATAAAAACTGAACCTCAAAAGGGGCGTGCTGTCCCCCGTCACTACAGTTTAGGGACCATTTGGACCTAAGCAGCAGCCTAAAAAACAGCAGAACTAGGCTGCCTGCCTTCATAGATAGTGTCGGAATATTTACTGAAATAAAATAGAATGTGTGTGAGTTCCATAACATTAGAATCCTTCAGTATCTTTAAGTGAAAGCCTTTTTGTCTGCATTAAATTGGCTGTTTTGTTCAATCTCTTATTGATACTCAAAAAAATATTACTATTAATCACAGAGCATTCAGGCAACAAATTTCTCTTAGGTTTTATATTTTATATATGACTATATTTAACTCACACTGTTTCCTACTTAAAGCACACAGAATCTAAATTAGATTACTGTGCAAATTATTTCTGGTGTGGACACGAACAATCAAAATATAAGATTCATAAATTATTTAATAATGCTGCAAACTCTAAGTTTATATTATTCTAAAAGAGTCATCAAATCTTAATCTGAAAGGTCACTTGCTGATTATCTGATTTAAGACAGGATTTCACTGTATCAATATTTATTATGTACTCATTTATCCTGTTTCATTCTCTGAAAGATTGGAGGACACTTACTAAAACATACACATCACTGAGATAAAGAGAAACATGAGTTCATCTTAGTGAAGAGAAAATTTAAGGTAAGCAAGTATGTATGGGTATTAAACCTTTATATCCTGGTACATTGTTAGAGAGCTGTTCTAATGCTGTAGGCTCCCTTTCTTCCATGTTTGCTGAGAGTTTGTACCTCACCAAGATCTAAGGATATTTCAGAAAGAGGCAAGGATGTCTCTACCCAGCAAGGCAGTAAGAATAATGAGGTGTGAACATCTGGGCAGGCCTGGAAAGGGCAGACATATTCCCAAAGGAAAAGGGCATTTTTCCAAGAAATGGGGGAGACCTCATCACAGTACACTGCAGGCCAGATACGAAATAGAAATGATAACATTTTATAAAAGTTGGATTGCTTTATGTCTAGGATCCTTTCAAGAATGTGACTTTGAATAACCTCAAAGCCAGTCTGTCTTCAGAGCTCTGCCCAAACTCCTCCAGCAGCAGCTGATGAAACCCAGATGCCACCAACCACATTGTGTCCAAACCAACATGGCTTAACTGCAGCATGTGAAGCCTTTCCAGACATCAGTGTGGGACTCGAGCTCCCGGGAAGACAATGAGGAGCTCTTAGGCCATGCTTAGCTGATGTCCTAGCCACCTGGTATCCTGATGCCCATGGATGCATGAGGCCAATCTACATATAGTTCTCTTCACTGCTGATATGTGGTCCTGATATTTGGTTTACTGGTGACTTTACTGAGACACCAAAGAGGTTACTACTACTGCCCAGGTTTAGGCTGTCTCAGGCATCAGGAATGTGCTGTCTCTTTTCCCCATGAACTCAATATGACAACGAGCCACCTTGCCTCTAACCACTGCCACGGTCAGGTAGTGGATTTCGGTCCTGGAGGCACTGTGCAATGTCTTTGGGAAGAAGCACAACTTGCCCTCTGGGGACATAAGCCACGCCTCTCAGTTTCTCCAAGCAGCTTCAATTCAACACCACTGACTTCACTGTCCCACCCCAAAGGCATTTCTCAAGTGCTCTTCATGAAGAAATGGCTACCCTAGACATTTCTCGAGTTGGAAGAGACTTTGATGGCATTAGCGCCTTTCTTGTCCCAAATGTTAAATCCTATAAAGTATGACACAATTTTTGACTGTTTCCTTCTTCCTTGCCTAAAGGTTTGTGTTGCTTTGATTCTGTATACTTAAGACTACCAACATTTCCAACAAAACCAACAAACCTAAGATCTAGCTAAGTAACAATATCTTGATAATAAATGGGACTTATTATGCAGGCATGTAGCTAAAACCAGCATTGTTCTACAGTCTTCAGAAGAGTGTTAGTAGCCATTCATCTTGTGATAACACATTTAAAATTTGGACTTGAAAAGATTCTCCCAAATAAGATATAATTTAGGATAAGAAGTCAATGGTGCAAGCCTAAAGATCAAGTTTGCTACTTCAGTTTAAAGACTCCTCTAAGCAAAATTACAAACAACTTAACACTTGGAGCCATAGCACTGACTCAGGCCAGGATCTTGCTCATCCGGTTATTTCTACTTTATATGTACTTTACAAAGGCGGTATCTTCCCTAGAGGTTATTGTATTTATTTTACTAGCGAGGAAGTAAAGCTAGAGAAGAAACTAACTGCCAACCAACCAGAGAAGAAGTCAGGGGAAAACTTTGAGTATATGCAACACTATAGTTTATAAATTCAAGAAATAAAGGGATAGGGATATAGCCTAGTAGTGGTAGTG
>NC_022016.1:20217143-20254572 GCF_000317375.1 Microtus ochrogaster
TAGAAAGCAGGAATTCAGAATATGCAATTTAGCAAGTTCTTCTTTACACGGTGCAAGGAAAGCTGTGGCTCTTAATATAAAGCTGTCACAAGTCCTCCCAAAAGCTCGATCCATTTCATCAGAACCCACATCATGACTCTGAAGGCAGTGGTGAGACACATGAGAAACAGAAGCCTTTCCTGTGAGCGGAAGAACTGTACCAAGGACTCTTGTCCATTCTCAAGCTAAGGAGAGCATCTAAACCAGCAGGCCTGTGTCCCCAGCAAGTATCAGTCTGGTCCCTCTACACTCTCTGTATTGAACAGTCAAGGCATTGTTTCTGAGCTATATCTGGAGAGCACATTGCCTCCTTTGCAGGTGAAATCAAGGCAAAGTCAGGGAATGTGATCCTGAATTCTCCTCAGCAAGAATCACTGTGGTAGTGTGAATGTAGTAGTCCCTAAACGCTCACAGGGAGTGGCACTATTAGGAGGTATTGCCTTGTTGGAGTAGGTATGGCCTTGCTGGAGGAAGTGTGGCACTGTATAGGCAAGCTTTGAGGTCTCATATATGCCCAAGCCCACACCCAAGATCTCAGTTCACTTCCTGTTACCTGTGAATCAAGATGTAAGACTCTCAGCTGCTTCTCCAGCACCATGTCTGCCTGCCTGCTGCCTTGCCCAGCCATGATGATAATGGACTAAACCTCTGAACTGTTAGCCACCCCAACTAAATAGTTTCCTTTATAAGAATTGCTGTGGTCACAGTATCTCTTCACAGAAAAAGAGGCCCTAAGACAATCACTAAAACACTCCAAAGTTTATCTTACTATTAATTCTGAATAATGAATGGGGATGCATATCTGCTACAAAGTAAGTCGCAAAGAGAGCAGTGGTTTTTGTTTTTTCATTAGTTCATACACCAGAAATAAGACAAAACATCTCTACGGTGCTGTCTTAAAATCCTTGGTGGCTCCCTGGCTTAGAGAGATGCTTTGAATGTCATCTAGACCGCTATTTCACCAGATAAAAGTTATAGATAGCATCTTTCAAATATCACTAAGCAAGGTCTCTACTACTTCCATAAGGAATCAGAGCTCAAGGGAAACTAAGAGTTTTGCATGGGAACCAAGCTTTTTCCGTTATCTCTCAGAATGATGATGGCTTCGTAGTCTAGCTAACAGTGGACCCCTGCCAGCAGCTCCATATCATACCCTGTAACCCTCAAACCCTCTACCTCCCCGACAGTACCACTTCCAGTGCCGCCTCCTCGTCTCTCTGTCCTCCCCCAGCTCTTTACTATTCCCGAAAATGTTCTCATCACTCTTTCAATGAACCTCCTTCCTGAACTCCTCGTCTGTAAAGATGAGCACATGCAAGCGAGTTTCTACTACTTAAGTGTTCCACTCTTCACGTGGTGAAACAGTTCACGCACCATAATCCCATCCCCCTGCCTAGTGAACCAGCTATTACTCTGCCTGCCCATCTCCTCCTTACCTTCAAGACTGTGAGCTCCTCTAGGACCTCAACCTGAAGAGAGTTACTAAACGATGGATTTCCAGATCAAACCAAATGTCGACCCAGCAGGAGTTCCTGCCCTCTGGATCCCAGCTTCTGCTGGATAGTTCTCATTTCATCTAAAGCCCAATCCTCCTTTACCATGGGGGACTGTCCTGTATCTCAACATGAGAGGATTCTCACGGTTTGAAAACATGAGCTTCCTAAATCCCAGATTCGGAATCTTTGCCTTGCTACAGCTACTAATGTGCAGTACTGATCACATGGAAGGTGCTAACACAGTCTCACACCCAGAGTCCACAACAGTTCTATAGAGTGGGTGGGATTACATCAGACTACCAATATTCATCTAGTTTGATGTATAAGTCTGTTACTATGAGTTTATATGGGCATAATATAGCCTCATTTTGCAGCTGAGGTTAATAAGACAAAATGCCTTGCCCAAAGTCATCTACCTCAAATATATGAGCCTCCAAAGGCTATACTGCTTCCCAAACATCTCTGCCTCCCCAGCTCTGCAGAGCTGGTCTGGACTTGGGTTTCACTCTTTCCATCACTTCTATTAACAGCCTCGTAGGGCTTAGGAACAGCCTCCTCCCAAGGCATTTCCTGCTAAATCCTAAGACGAGCTGATCCCTGCCGCTAGAATTCATGAGCTAATTGAACAGGCTGTCCTCTGGTACACCTCTAATGTCCCCCAATCACTCTAAATGCACACTTAGTGAAGACACTCAGCGAGTCTGTCACTTTCCCTCTGTGAGCTTCTAATTTCCCACTTATGAAATGAGCAGATCAGAAAGGTCCAGTGAAACTCCGATTTCTTTTTAGTAGAAATGATATCAATGAAGCAACGAACTTGCATTTAAAAATGAAGTTGAAGCGCAGATAGATAAAGGCTCCACTGTTTATGAGAAGAAGGCAGAAGAGTCTACCTGCTTAGACGCCTAATAATCACCTCTCCCTCCAGAACCCACAGAGAAATCACCCCCAGCTTTGCAGGACGTAACTGCTGTCACATGCTTCTGCGGGTCCCTGCAGCACACTGATCCTCTCTGGTATTTTGATGGTGCAAATACTTGGTTCTTTATCATCTTTGTACAGACCCTATCTCTCCAAAATACTTTCTATGTTCCACTCTCTAAGACACTGCTTGGAGCCTGAAATTCCCTTGTTCAGACACCCACAGAACCCCCACTACCCACTATGTAAGGCAGATCTCTGAGGTAATCACTTAAACTTCCCGCTCTGATCTACAATACACGATCCCCAGATGATGAACACCATAGATTTTACTGATTGAATTAGACGGGATGCTTGAGGATAAGAGGGACCTAATGCTAGTGAGTCTGACCTAATCAAATGAGCTCCTTAAGTGGAGACTCTTCTGCTGCTTGTCTAAGAAGACAAGTCAGAAAGCTTCAAAGGAAGAGAAGGGCCCTCGCTGGCTAAAGGATGGGAAGGAATTCAGGCAGCCTGTAAGTACTGAGCACAGTCACCAACAGGTAGCAAAGAAACCATATACCCGCAAGGGGTATGTATACGCAGTCAACATTACCAAGAAGCTTTCAAACAATCTACTCCCACCCTTACCTGAGCCTCCGGAAGACACCTCACCCCAGGTCAAAAGCTGATTTTAATCTCGGAATAAATAGGGCAGAAAACACAGTTACATGGCACAGGCTAGCTTGTGAACAGGGCTACTTTAAACCAGTAAATTTGTTGGCATTTGATGATACAGCCTGAAGCATTTAGACCTACAGAATGATATCACTGCATCGTCAGACATTTCTGTCCCCAAAGGCCCTTCTAATGCTTCCTCCAGCAACTCAAGTGCCATACAAACTGGTGCCCTGTGCTGTGGCCCGGGACAGCCTCCACCAGACCTGCCTTCCCCGTACGTGGAGTTGAGAAACTTTTTCTGTGGACCAGCTCAAATCCCACTTTCCCCTCCCTGTCTTTATAAGTCACCGTGTCCCAATCATCCTTCCTGCTGTGTCTTCACAATGCCACCTACAACTCTAAGCATTAAATTACAAGTCTAAGAGACGCTCAGAGAGCAAAGACAACACAAGGAAAGTCTTACTCCACCCTGAGGAAAGGCAGGCTGCATTCTGAAGCAGAATGAGTGGAGACCACTTTACTGCCCGTGTTCACCAAGTGGGTCCTAAGACTCCAGTTCTGACGAGCAGTACTAATTAACTCCTCTGCTGTACCACTTAGCTGAGCTGCACCTGTTTGCCACGACTTCAGCAAGTCTACTTCTCATCCATATTTCCCGTAAGCAGCAATTTACCTGAACACAGCTTAAAACTATGAATCCCGATTTTAATATTTTTTATAGATTATACATATGTGACAACCACTAATTAATGAATGACCATGTGACTTCCTTTATTTTGTAAATTCTTTCTTTATTGTATAATTCAATAGTTCTGTTTCATCAAAAGGTAAAATTCTGACACATCACGTTCAAAGAATGGAGGAAAAAAGGAGAAGGAAGAGATCTTCATCAGTCCTAGCTCTGTTCCTTTAACTTTACCAAATCTGCATCTCCCAGAAAACGCAGGTGAGCCTGTCTGGTAGACACAATGCTAAGAATGCACCAGGAACCTTTGAAGTCCTTTGTGACCCTGCATCTTCTCGGCCTCATCAAGGCACTCTGAGTGCCAGGGACAGGTGACCTATTTTGTCACCCTGGCAAAGAGGTCTATACTTACCACCTCTCACCTACAAATCATCTAAAACAATATTGAAAGAATTAACTAAGAGAAATAGAAAAAAAAATCTTCCTCAATATATTCCTTCTAATTTCATTTGTTATTATATTTCCTGGAACAAGTAATCGCTCTTTAAAGTATTTCTACACAGAAAGCTTTCTACAAAGAGGCATCAATAAAGCAGAAAATAACTGGTGGACTATTCAGGAAAACAGACTGTCCTCTGTTGAAGATCCCTGCTCACGGCCACCACTCTCAATTTTTGGTCCTTATTTCATAGCTGCCCGGAAAAGCTTTATTTCCCTAATAATAGATCACTGTGATTTACAACAGATAGCTAAAAAACAAAGAGGGCATCTGAATTGAAATTTCCGAAAAGAAAGGATATACATGATCACAGTTTACTACTCGATCTTGTCTGTCTCTTCCACAATTTTGACTTTACCATTGTCAGGTTCTTCTTACTTCTAAAACGGGCAGACAACATTTTGGAGAATGCTAAGTGCTTGTTCAATTGTATAAAGTTTGTTTGGAAAGCATTTTTATCTTTTTTTATACGAACACTTTCAATCTTAATTTTTATAGGAACTTACAAACTTATCTCTTAGCAAATTTCAGTATTACTACCTATGGCTCTTCAGCTACTCAGACATTATCAGGGCCATTTGTCTTACAGAATTATAATTCTACAGTAGTCGTGCATGTGTGTGCACGTACACGTGTGTGCATGTGCATGCGTGTGTGTGTGTGTGTGTGTGTGTATGTGTATGTATGTTAGCTGAGATTAAACCCAGGGACTCACATTTGGCAAGTATTCTACCACTAACCATCATCTCCAGTCCCTTGAGTATCTATCTATCTCTTCCTAAGTACCCCAACCCCTCATAACAAAATCCTATCCCATTATCTAAACGTTTAACGTTTTTAAATTATGTATATAAATGAGAATTGGAAATATTTGTTTAAAGGTGAAAAGCAACTTTGTTTTGGAATACATTTGATTTGTGTATCTGGAGCTCTTTTATCTAAAAAAAAAAATGCCCTCAAGTAGACAGATAAATAATTAATGAAGTAAACAAGCCATTTGTAAGGGTCCAGTGATTGACAATAGGTTCACCTTACACCCACTGTGTGCTCTCCCCAAAAGAACTGCGCACCTTATGAGATGTTTGAAAGCAACAGTTGAACATGGGAAGAAACAAAGTGAAGGATGGTAGCTGGTGCATCTGTGGGTTCGTGGGTTTAGATTTATAAGGAAATCTCATTTTATGGAAACGACATGAAAAGACCTTCACTGCCTGTAAGAGTACAGACTGAAATGAAAATAACAGAAGGTTACCAAGTGTGCTGGGTTGGCCTGTGACTTAAAAGCAGACCTAGCTCTGCCAGGGATTCATTTTGGGCTTTGCTAGAATTCTACATACAAAGAACAAACAAACAAAACAAAACAAAATTTCAGAAATGCCAAGCAGAGTCTTTAGGGGGTGTAGGCCAATATGCTTTACTATTGATGGTTTGTTTTGTTTGTTTGTTGATTGCCTGGTTGATTGGTTGGTTTTTGAGACAGGGTCTTCCTATGCTGCCCTGGCTGGTCTGAAGCTCTTCGATAGTCAAGACTGACTTGGAACTCATAGAGGTAAACTTGCCTCTGACTTCTGAGTGACAGGATTAAAGCTGTGCAACCCCATGGCCAGGATTACTTTTTTCTTTTACACTAACCATATACAATATTTGGTCATTCTCCTGAAATATGGGTTTTTCCAGTGGAATGGCTTAAAGTTCAATAAAATCATTAAAATATGATTTAGAAAACTGGTAAAAAAAGATTACATTACTTGAGACTTAAATTGGCTATCATTGTTTATTATACTATTAATAAAATAATTAATTGAAGAAGCACATTTTATCATTTTAAGGAGCCTATTCCTTTTCTACAATCATTTAATGATAATTTGACTTTGTAAAACAAGTTTAAAATATTAATTCATTAAGAAATGAAACATATTTTTTGAAACATATTTCTTTTAATAAGCTAATAAAGGATATTTGCAGAACAATTTTGGCTCATATCTATTAAACAGAGTCACTGTCAAGAAAATCAATGAACATATAAGCCTATCAGTCCTTACAACTCATGTAAGATGACCTTCATTTCTAGGAGCAAATATTTAGAATGAATCATGTAATTGCTAATCCACATGTTTAGATGAATACTAGATGAATATATCCAAAAATTAGAAATGAATAGTTGATTTATTCAAATAATTCTAACTTTATCACAAGTTAAAAATTATAACTAATTTTCTTGTTCAGATTTAAAATAGTTTTGTCACGGAATCAAGTCAGGGTTAGGAGGGTGAAATCTTTCCCAAATGTGCAAGGAACTCTTAGCACTTTAAAAACTATGTACTAGGAAGAAAAACAGAGCTGACATGGATGGAATTTTATAAACTGAGCATTTTCCCAGAAACTAAATATATGACTAATGAATGAAAATTAACAATAGTATTGTAATCAATATTTTAATATCTATTTATGCAATCAATGTTTTAATATCTATTTCCTCCAGTGGCATGTAATTGTTGCTAATGAGCACCATTTGTAGATGTTAAATATAAGCAAGCATTTTACAAGAAGTTTCACAAAAGTTGGCTTTAATTCTTAATACCAACCATAGAGGTGGGGACTATTAGAGATGAGGAATGAGGCTGACCACGTAAGAACTTACCCAACTTAGTGCTGAGACTGAGCTGCATAAGCCTGAACAGAAGAACTGACCCACTCAAACTCTTGAGTTTGAACAACATTTGGACATTACTATGACATGAATTTAAATTGATTGTATACTTTTTTTTTCACAAATCTTTAACATAATACTTAGGGGGTGCAAGACAGCAGCTAGCAACTGAACTTAGAGTTGTGCATATGCTAAGCACATGTGCAATCTCCAGCCCCCTCCCCATCCTTAACGTAATACTTCTTGAATATGGAAATCTTCACTTTCACCCAGTGAAATTAATTACTCTACATCTCACCAGATGAATCACCCAACTTTATTCCCCCATCTTACTTATTACATAGAGTAATAATAAGAGACATGAATCTAAAGACACTGTGTGGAAGTAATTATATAAGAGGAGAAACACCTACATCAAAGTCTTCAAATGACCAAAATGAACTTTAGGGTTCTTCTTTTCCACATCTTAAACACTCAATGTCCTACTTGAACCCACATGCAGAAGCCACACGAAGTTTTTGTGGTCAAACTGTAAGCATTTCAATTCTTCCTTTAATTTATTGCAGATATATTAATTACATATTAATTCAAATTGCTTGCAAATTATAGTATATTTGTTTTGGAAACTATTCTCAAGGAAAAGTTTGCTTCCCAGCCACGCTTTACCCCTATATAATAAAAGAATCTAACAGTTAGTTTCTTTCAGTCCACCTTGCCTCTCTGTGCTGATATTTTCATTCTACTGGAGTTCATTAAGAATGTAATTTCTCTTCCATGTGAGCCCAAATGCAACCCAATATATTGAATGTTCTCAGTACACAAAATAAAATGAGGATGGTACGTTTTAGATTATTAGAAATTTTTATTTTTTTCTTTTAAATTTTTCTTTCAGTGACTTTATTACAATTATTATTATATATACTTAAAAAATTCCTTGGAGAGTTTTATGGGGAAGGCAAAACTGAGAAAGACATTTAAAGTGAGTATTTAAAAAGAGGTACCCTTTAGTATCACAGGAGAATAAATAAAATTAATTTTTTGACATTTCTGTATTCTCATACAAACAATCCCCAACTCACTAATCAACAGAACAATATCTGAGCAAGACCAAGTTACTCCACATTCCAGCATGGATGGAGACAAGCTCACAAGACCCAGGGTCTCTGGGCAAGGGAGAGGGACTGCTGGTAGGGTGCTCCAGTGAGTGGCCCATACCATTGACATAAAGGCAGCACTAATTGGATTCAATGGGTAAAGAAGAGGAGGAGGCAGTGGTAGGGGTGGTAAAGCTGGTTGGGAGGGAGATGGTCTGGAAGTGGGCTGGGGAGAATGGGAGATGAAGACAGAATACATCATACACATGCATGGAATTCTCAAAGAATACATTTTAAGTTACATGTTTTCAAAAAAAGTCTCTGGCATATGAAGATTCTTTTCTAATGTTGGACAAGAAGAAAGGGAGTACCTGGCTTTCCTAGCACAAACTCTCTGTCCTGAGCTGCATTCCTCTCTAAATCCTGTGTTCCAACTCGAGGGACCAAGCCCTAAACTCCCATCAGTCCTGGGATAACACCCCACTCCTGCAGCCACTAATGTCCGCTGGGTGCTGGAAGGGAGCCAACTATATGAATTCAATCAATCAATTTTAGTAATTGACTCCTTTTCAAAGGAAAGGTTGATGGGCCTGCCTGAATAAATTTCTAACTTGTGCTATTTTAAGACAGTATAAGAAAGGAATGTAAGAGAATTCAGACAGAATACAAATGGAAGAAATCTGTGGATCGGGAGCATGGCCCTCCTTCATTCCCATCAGCAACCACATGCCAACTGGATTCTGAGACGAGACATGACAGACAGACTGTGGCCATGTCTTCACTGCATTTGGGGTACATCAGGGAGAAGAGACTTGGTCGAACCTTGCTGGGTCTTTCCAACAGGCATTGATAAACAGTTGCTCAGCGGAGTGAGCAAATGCCATGGGAAGTCATGGAGTGTGACAGACATGTAGGATAAGGTGCCAAGGGAAACAGTGGGGTTCTTGAACAAATTTAAAAAAAAAAACAAACAAACCAGAAGCTATAGTCCTAAGTCAGAAACTCAAAGGAGGGAGGAAGAAACAGGTCAGCAGAGATAGCACAGGTTAGATCAAATAGCCTGGGCTATGAGGCTCTGTAATAGTCTGAGATGTTTCCCAGAGACCGACAAGCTCCTGCACGCAGCAGCCCCACTTGTGTTGGGCTTCCTGCAACCATCGTCCTAACATGGCTGAAGCAGGAGAAGCTGCTGGGTGACACTTGGAGAGTAAAAACAGTGGCTGTGGACAAGAGAGATGAGTACCTTCGGCTTCCAGACAGGATCTGTGAGGGCTACACCAAAGCAAAGCTCTATAACTAAGCAGAAGCACGCCACGAGTGTTTGAGTACTGAGCCTGTGACTTTCCCACAAAAGAAAACTCACTCTGAGACACTGGAGGTTCAGCCTGTTACTGACTAGAATGTGGCGTCAATGAGAGCCCCCAAATAAAAACAATTTGCGGTTTAATTGACGTATCCAGCCCTGTGTGTGTGTGTGTGTGTGTGTGTGTGTGAGAGAGAGAGAGAGAGAGAGAGAGAGAGAGAGAGAGAGAGAGAGAGAGAGAGAGACTCATCTGAAGGTCAACATTGGAAGGGTAGAGGACTATACGCTCCACTGTTCAAGGGCAACAGAAGAAAACGAGGCTGGACTCAAGCAAGAAGCCTGACAAGAAGCCTGACCCTGTGAATCAAACACTGAGCATCTGTGCCGTCCGGGTACCTGAGCTTTTATCACAAGCTATTTTGATTGCTGGGAGAAGAAAAGCACTAGGTAGAGATTATTTGCTCTGGGTCTTTTATGGAAAGAACAGATTACCTCCCTAACACTTGGTTCTTTTTAAAGGTGCATTTTCTACCTTGCCGGTATGATTTATATTAATGAGAGGTTTAAGACAGGTCTGAGCTGAAGAATGACTGCCGATGGTGAAGTGCAGTAATTATACACCGTATGACAGGACACAGGAGCGGCTCATACAAGGGAACTGCACAACATGCCAAGCTAATCCTCCGTGCATAAAAAGGGGGACTACTTTGCAGGCTGGCTGATTTTAAGCTCCAGTTAACAAAAACCCTTTTTGTTGAAGTCTAAAACAAGAATGGGTTAACAAAAGCAAGGACGGGGGAATCTCGGTTTTCCTTTCTTCACGAAATATAGTATTACAGGACTTACAGGTTGTGAAAGGCCACGGCGTGGTTGAAAGACTTGAGAGAGAAACAAGGTCTTGGCCAACAACAACAGACCTGAAACGTCTCACGGCAAAGCCGGCCTCTAATCAGGACAGAGAGCTAGGGTTTGAATCTAGCCATTTACTGTTATCTGTTCGTTTTTTAAGGAGCTAAAGGTACAGAGCAGGAAGAAGGATCAAGGGCAAGGTGAGGATGGAGTGGGCTCAAGGATGATAGGAAGAAGAAGCCGAAGCCAAGGTGGGCAAGCCAATCGCGTTTGCGCTGCTTCTGCCTGGCTGCATTTTCTCATCCAGAAGCCACTTCTGGACAATAATGAGACTCCATAAAACATCTGCCTTGGGATTATGACTCCGTCACACTGGGAGTTTTCACTTCACACAGAACAGCCTGGGCTGAACTCTGGGCCCGCCTGTCTTTCCGCTCCAGAATACACAGAACCCTTCGCCACCAGCAAAGACGACCGGCAGCACCAGCATGCCACCTATGCTGGAAAGAACAGCAAGTAAGTCAACATCACATAAAAGCCGCTGGACTTCCAGCACGCCACAGAATTCGCCGAGATAAGGAAGATTGGCAGGTGTGAGGAATGAAGTCTGAAGGTCACTTCAAAGTTTTGTAACGAGACAGGTGTAGCTTGGTGGCAGAATTTGTCCTGAGCATGTGCGAGGCCCTCTGTTCAAACTCCAACACCAAAATAAATTAAAAAGAAAACAAATAATGTAGCAGGCTGGAGAAACGGCTCAGCAATTCGCATGTACCACTGCTCTTCCAGAGTACCCAAGTTCAAGTCCGGCCACCTACATCAGGGCCTGGAACTGCAGCTCGTCTCTGCAGACACCTGTACACAAACCCACACTGACACATGCAAATAAAAATAATAAAGATTTAGAGAGCTAAGGATCAAGCTTCAGGAACCAATTGTTTTCTAAGAAGGACACTACCATGGAAGCTGTCAAATGAGGAACAAAGGAAGCGGGTCCCTGCATTTCTGGGGCCCTTTAAGTGACAGAGACTCTAATACTATGACAAGATCCTATAGTGAGCTGAACTATTTATCCCATTTTACTTAAACATTATTTCAATTTGTTTGTTTCTGGGCTTTCTCCTGCAACTACTGTGGCCTCTGACCTTAGATGTCAAGGGTGCCCCAAGCCTCTCTGCAGGACTTCCTGACGCTGAGTCCAGGGCTGCCAGCTCTCCTTCAGCTAAGCAGACGACTCAGCGGGACAGGCTAGGAGGGACCTCTGCCTCGCCTCGGCCGCCTTTCTTTGCTTAGCATGCCATGTCCACTACTGACTCCATACAGCAGATGCATCACTTGGTAAGAAAGCCAGGACAAGAGAAGCACAGGTTGGAGCATTCCCTAAGACCCGTGCATCTTACTGCCCAGCAGCAAAGTTTACTGAATTGAATTTTAGAAGCAAAGGCAGAAATCATCCACCAAATATATGAAATTCAGACAAAAGCAACTTAATCTATTTCCAAATGAAAAAAAAAATAAAGCAAAAACAAACAGGAAAAAAACCACTATTTTGATCCTCTCTGAGGAAACTGGAAGCTAACATTTTCAAATAAGAATTTTTCAGAAGTAAACCTAAAATATTTTCAGGGGGAAAAATCTAGCATTTATTATTAAAAGTTTTGACAAAGTCTGAGGACCAATATTTAGCCGCTGGTGTTGTGTGGGGGTGGGGTAGGAGAAATGCATGTATGTGCGTGGTATATGCACCCACGCACATGCATGCAAAGGCCACAGGAAGCCACAGGTCCTCCACCACTCTCTGCCTTGTTTCTGGAAACAGCATCTCCCTGCCCAAGAAGTTCCCTAGTTCAGGGAGGCCAGCTGACCAGCAAGTCCCTGTGGCCCACCAGTTGCTGCCTCCCTGCCCTGGAGTTAGAGGCACATGTGGCAATGACTGACTTCTTACATGAGTAGCTTAGGCGTTGAATGGCTTCTCTTACTTTGACAGGAAGCTCTCTTGCCCACTGAGCCGTCCCTACAGCTCTGGGTTTTCCATATTGCCTCTCTACTGTAGATTGCACATTACTGAGAGGCGAGCATAAGAAGCATCAGGATCAATCAGCAGTGTGAGTTTACCAGCTGCAGCTTACTCCTAATCCATCAATTCTATATGAACTCATGGCCGCAGCCACGTGGACCGCCATCACGCTTCTTCACTGTGATGTCATCTTACATACAGCATCTAGGGGTGGACATTTCCAAAGTGAGAGCTGGTGCTCTAAGACCGCGCTAGCTGCCAAGGGAAGAACACTTAGGGAACCTCTGGTGACTTGGAAAGTCCATGATGGAGGCCTCGAGTCCTTTGACTCATGAGCTGTCATACTTAGGAAAAATTATCCTGGGGTAAAAATGGCAAGGAACTAGGCTGCAGACTGAACGGTAGAGATTAGCATCTCTGCCTGAGACTCAGACCACAAACTCATATGCGATGGGGCTCTGTGTAGCAAAGGCCCTACAGAGAGAGACATCCTCCTGGTGCAGCGGCCCAAGGAAAACTGGGGAAAAGAGACCCACAGTTAATTTGCTTAAATTTCTTTAAAATGCATTTACTCATCTGAAATTATTATTTTTAATTTAAGTAAATTTAACTAAAATAACACTTCTTAAATATATCAATGCATAAGATATTAACTGAAATATTTATATTTAATGTACACTAAATATTTCTAAATACATTTGAAGATGGTAGCTAGGAGGATAAGAATGAGAATAAGATAAAAATCAATGGAGCAGAGCCAAGTGTGGTAGCACACGCCCGAGTTTGGGGCTAGCTTGGTCTACAGAGAGAATTCCAGAACAGCTAGGACCACAAAGAGAAACCCTATCTCAAAAAAATTAAAAATTATAAATAATAAGCCACTGTATGAAACAATGAGAGGGAGTAGAAAATATGAATGGTGAACATGGATGCTTTCATTTAATCTTTAATTTCAACAATTTAATTTCTAGAATTTATGCCTTAGTTTCATGCAGGTCCTTTTTTTTTTTTTTTTTTACCTCTGTGGCTTTTCCCAAATGCCAC
This sequence comes from Microtus ochrogaster, assembly GCF_000317375.1. Classification (NCBI taxonomy): domain Eukaryota; kingdom Metazoa; phylum Chordata; class Mammalia; order Rodentia; family Cricetidae; genus Microtus; species Microtus ochrogaster. The sequence continues at coordinate 20,230,398 of NC_022016.1, forward strand.
TGACTGCTTGTGACTACGTCTACTTGAAGTACAAGTTCAGGAGGTTGGGGAATAGAGCAGCCTCCATGGCCCTTCCCACTCCCTACCTATCTAAGCTCCCCGCTGAGCTCCAAGACCAGGCTGGAATCTTAGTTTCTCCTTCAGCTGAAAGGACACATAGACTGGTCTCCCTCTGTGTGTTCCCTAATATCGGGGAGTCTAGATGTGCTTACTAATGGCTGTAACTGTCACCCACAAACCAGCAGCTTTCTGACACTGGCGAGTTAGTTCATAGTGAGTGTTGAAAGAAAATTAACACTAGTTTTTAGGAAAATATCATTAACTTTCTACACTTTACTCCCTGCTGTTTACAGCCTGGGGATCCAGCTCATGGGGAACTGTTCACTGAGTTCAGGATTTCCCTTGCTACACTGCCCTCCTCCTGACAGTAACGGGGCCCTATCCTATGTGAGACCTTGGTGCTGAAGGCCCAGGGCTCCTTTCAGTGAATGAGTTGGCTAGATTACAAAGACAACAACCAAGTTCACCCAGCTTCTGTCCGACCATTCTGACACGGTTATTTCAGCCTAAAAGATCACGTTTGGCTTACACATGTTCTAATGTTGGCTTTATATGGAACGTTCCCTAATTTTATGCCATTTATCTAATTAAGACAAAATTTGTTCAGATCATTAATTTCTTATGTTGATTTTTTTTTTTAAATATCCTATATCAATACTTCTGCTGATGGAAGGATTCCAAGTTTAGTGTGTAGCTGATCCCCAGTTGGGGGCTAAGGCCAACTTTTGTTGTGCTGATGCCTGACAGGAAAGGCCGTGGGCTTTACTGCAGAGAGGAAGTGTGGGTGGAAACCAGAAGACTGCCTCTCCTTGGTGCACACAACCACTCAGTCTCCGGGGACTCTGCAATATTCACAGACATTTTTGCTATTGCTGTTGTCTTGTTCTAGAGTTTTTGTTTGTGTGTTTTGGTTTGGGATTTTTTTTTCCTTTCTAAAATACCTTTTATTAAATTTGTTCTTTAACAATGTCATATAAGTATATGTTATCCTGATTACTCTCAATGCCCACTCTCTCTTGGCTCCATCCACCACAGTCAACTCCCCTACCTGTGTCCTGCCACCCACCCTCCCATACTCCCCAAAAGGTCTCTCCCACATTCGTGTTCTTTGTTTGATTTTGTGACCTGTTGTGACCATGGTTCCTAGTCACTGGATTCTGGTGGGTTTACCAGTGGGTGCACGGGGGTTTAAATGACATTACAGACAAAAGCTAAGTGTATTTTATTTAAATTCACAATAAAGAAGAACTTATTAATACCTTACTATTTTCTAAAAGGGAATTTTTCAAAGAAGATGGGAATCTGAACTGAAATCCCAGGAGTTTACTACTCATAAAACACATTTATAACATTATAATGATAGCCCAATAATCACTATGCCTCCATCCTGTATCCCTATAACAAAGTTATACAGAAACTCATACATGTACATTATATGTGATATTTTTATAGAGACCTGTCTACTAGCAGCCTAACTAAAGAGGCAGTCTTATGAATTGAAGGTTTTCTGTACTGTTGATTATGAATTTTGTTTTCTGCTGTATTCGTCAAAACTGACCATATTACAAAAGCTTCCTCTTAAAACCTCTCTCTGCAATCCAGAGAAATCAACTCTTAATGTCATCCTAAAAACTGTGTGAGGGATCTCTAGTTTAGGACAGAAACTAGAATTGACTGTTTGAATTAAATAGGTTATGTTTATGGCTACCATAAGACACACTATAACCAAACTATTCTAGTGCAGCAGGAATGTGAGTGAGGCTGATCTGAAATGAGCCATTTTCATTTAGGTTTAGGGCAACATTGGTAGAATTATATGGTCACTTAAAATCCCACTCATCCATGTTGACCAGCTGAAAGAGGAAGTCCCTGGCCTCCCGTGATGAACCAAACAGTCCTCACTGCGTAGCTAGAATTAAATTCTAGAGAATTTTTGGATCCTAGCTAATGAACGAGGACACAGTTTTTGTGTGGTGTCATTGTTTCACTACTTCCCATGTTTATTTGGACAGATTCAGAGCACTGGGTAGGAAATGTATTGGTTGGCAACTTCAGTTTTGGAAGAGAAAGTAAACACATGCTGATTAGCAAACAGTAAGCTCTACTGTGTTTAATTTTGGCTTCTCTTAAAAAAAAAAATATCCAGTATTTGGTGTGTGTTCCAAGTAGGAGCATTTGTCCTCGAGTTCTCTCCTAGCCCCTTCCTGGAGGACTTCCAGAATCTCTCTCTCCTCTTTCTCTCCCTCTCTCCTTTCTTTCTCCCTGTCTCCTGTATCCCTCTACACACGTCGCAAACACCACCATTAGTTAAGAAAGTATTTCTGCCTATGCTATCCTCCTGGCACGGACATGCCAGGCAGCCAACAGTAGGTCCACCAGATCATACACCACACTGTGAAGCTATGAGCCACCCGGACAGAAGCAATTCTTTCCAGACCTAATAAATTCAAGATAATAAAAAAAAAAAAGTCACATTTCTTAGATTCCTAGAGAGATGGTTAACTGAAAACTCCTGTGTCGAAGAATCAACAGTGGCAAACACGACAACACTCACAGCTTCCAGTTCTGGTCAAAGAATCAGCAGTGGCAAACATGACAACACACACAGCTTCCAGTTCTGGTCAAAGAATCAACAGTGGCAAACACGACAACACACACAGCTTCCAGTTCTGGTTGAAGAATCAACAGTGGCAAACACGACAACACACACAGCTTCCAGTTCTTTCCCTCATCTCATTTTCCTACTATGCCCTCCCCCAACCCCTGCCAAGTCATAGTTTAAGTGTTGGCCATGCTTAACCTTCTGTTGGTCCACCCTTGCAGAACCATCACATACGCTATCACCCAAAATGAGGTCAGGGACAGAGCACACATGGAAAACCAGGGCCCCATGGAAATGCACCATCTACTAGACACATCATCTTTTCATTATTCCCTTACTGCTTCTCATAAAATAAAGTTAGTGCTTGGTCTTTCCACTATACAGAGTTACTACTCACAACAAGACTCACAGAATGTTTCTGGAGTGTGCAAAACATTGTTCCCACATACAAGATGGGAAAACTAAGTCACCTAAAGCTCAGCAATGCCTGGGATGACCCAGTGGAAGAAGCCAGCCCTGTCTGTTGATGGTCCATAGTGTTTCCTCTTCATTTACTACAGATCTCCTGCTTTCCTCAAAGTGTTGGGCACAGACAGACATGAATTCTACTATATTTGAAGCCATGGGCAAGGGCACAATAGGATCAAAGTTCTAACCTACATGAGGCTATAGTCTATTAAGCTTAATGAACAGTAAATTTAAGAAAAAAAAACAAATTAATATAAAACATGTCAGGCAGTGCCAGGGCAAGCAGTTTAGCATCGAAGAAGAAAGGAAGCCAAGAGAGGGATGACAGACAGAAGGTCTCTCCAGGCACAGGTCCCTTGAACACACAGTGGAATAAAACAAGGGAACAATTTAACTCTTCAAATAAGAGAAATTTCACAACACAAATACCAGAGGGTGCTGGATGGTGGTGACATGATCAGTTTCACGGGAACATAGAGAGTGGGCAAACTATGTCCTGGAAGAGTTAGGATGAGACCAAGTCAAATGATACCTAGAAACTATGGTTATCTATTAAAGCTGAAACACAGAGGAGATTGTTCGAGGAAGATAGTTTGTGTGTTTACGTCTGCCCTTAACAAGCATTCAAAACCTCTGCATCAGAAGCAGAGCAAGCTTTGCTCTACCTCCACTACCTCTTAGAAGCTCCACGTGCGCTCACACAAGATGGGGAATGCGGACTGGATCTGCATTCTCTATGGAGCGCTTCCACGCTGGCTGGTGCAGCCCTTACAAAGGGGTTGTTAGACAGCATCCAGGACTGAAGGGCCACCCAAAGCATTTCCTTCTGCAGAGCCCTGCAGCCTAGGCCCACATCCGCCTGCTCCAATCCATTTGCCTCCAAACAAAGGTAGGAAATGGCTGCATCCTAGTTTCTCATTGTGAACTCGTGAGTCAGTGCTTTGGAACTTGGTGTCTCTGGGAGTGAGTGTCTGTTCACCACGTCTCCTGCCACAGGGGGAAAAAGGCACAGATAAACAGTGATACAACTTCGCCCGACAGAAATGTCAACCCATGAGCTTCTCAAAAATAAATGAAACACAGTTTCTGCTTTCTTTTCTCCCCTTCTCTCTATTGGTTCCCAGTACTAACCCCTCCCTCAGTTTCCCAAACAACCTAAGGTCAGTTCGTGGTGAAAGTACACCACGGGATAATTATTGAGAAGTTATTAACTTATATCGCACAGCTTATAATAAGAAAGGGTATTACAGCTGATCGTTCAGGTGTACTCAAGACTGTACCCTAACAGGAACCATAAGAAATCTCCCTGAAAAGCAAAACGGTTCTCCATCATTTAGCGAGTTATCTTCTAAGTCTATAAAGAACACTGATTTATCTGTGAAATCTCTACTTACAGAATGGACAGGAAAGTCTTCCTGTAAAAAGTTCCCATATCCACAGAGTACAGAGAGCAAGAGGAGAAAATGGTGTGTGGGTGTGGGTGTGAGCATGTACATGAGTGTGAGTGCACACACAAGAAGACTGCCATTCTAAATCAACAATCTAGAAACTTATCATGACTCCTGGGTGGACAGAGCATCTCCCAACCCCCATTGCTCCTGGAAGTTACAGAGACAATTGTTTTTCTATGTGATCTAACATCATAAGCCCGTGATTAGCTACGATAGAACAGGAAGGGACAAGACATATCTAACAAGAATGACATAGACTCTAACCTAACTTTAGATGCATAGTGCTAGGTGTGAGCTCTACGTTTGCAATCCCAGCCCCACAGAGGATCAGACAGGAGGATCAGGAGTTTGAAGTCAGCTTGAGCTACACAGTAAGAACAAGGCCTCAACCCAAAAATGATATATAAGCCTCTTCAGCCAAGCATTAGCTACACCATTTTTATAATGGCATTCATGTGGTCTATACATCATGACCAAATATCAGCATAATTGTGAAAAGAGAAGCTTGGTTAGAAGTTCTCCTATCTAGGAAAGTATAAACTCTTTTCCTAACATTGGAGAGATCTGGTGTTTGCTACTCAGGCCGCCAGGATTGTGAAAACAATGAAGAAATCCCTGAAGAGAGACAGAGTGAGAGCCTATGTGCTACAGCAAGCATTGCATCTCCAGTGCAGAAATAAACCGAGAGACTGGCAAGAGCGGGGAAGACGATCTTTAAAAAGGACTGGGAAAAACTGCAATTACAAAACAGGAATGCCATTTTCACTCCTATTAGCTTTTGCCTTTCCAGCACAGCCCAGACTTAAAGTTCATTACTGTCCATCCACACTGCCAACTTCTCAAATAATATACTGGTCAAGTTATAAAGTCTCAATACACACATAAATCCTGTACATAAATGTGCTTATGTAGTCTTGGCAATATTTTTAAATTTCCTTCAACAAAACTGGGGCGAAGGTCTGGAGATTTTCCTAGAGAGTGAACCCCGCTAAGGACAGCATCCCACTGCAGACTTTGCTGTACATGTGTGTGCGCCAAGCCTCTACCTCGTTCTCTATTCAGACATGTATAATGCTTCCATTTTGAAGCATATGGCTGGGGAGCCAAAAGAATTTAAATTGCCTTCAAAATGTGCATCGCATTATAAACGGTGTGAAAAGGGATCTTAGTATTCAACTCTCCGCTTGGAACATAAAGCAGAGAAGCAACGCAAGGCGGCTTCAAACTTTGTCCAAAAACTCAACAGCTTCACTTGTTTATAGAGGGACAAAAGTCTGCAACACAGTTTATAAAACAAGAACGATATACTGTATGCAAAAGTAAAGTTAAAAGCGAAGTATAGTAACAGCCCTGCCTCGTCACAAACACTTGGCAGCCTGTCTAAAGCACTATGGTCAAAAACATGATACCGTCTGCGCTGTACTGCTGCCAGAGCACTCCCGAAGTCCAAGTCTCTTTAGCCATCATCACCACCTCATTTGGCAATCTCTCCCAAGCCTCAGTTCATCCACTCAAAATTACTCCTCAGAAACACAGAAAGCAGACGGGCCTCTCTCGCCCCATAGTCTGTGAGTATCACCATGGAGTGGCTTTGGCCAGGCCAGAATAAGATGCAGTTCTGGGGCGAGAAAGCCAGGACCAACTCCACTTTATCCTCAAAGTTTCTCTGTGCATCAAGAAAGCAGGGCCACCTTCAACAGGATGCTCAACGCTCGCAACAAATCCAAAGGCTCTGTCTCAATGATTAGAGAAAGAAACACATGTGGACGGCACACTCAGAGACCAAACACGCTTTCGGCACATGAGAGGCAGATAATTAGGTAATTTCCTGCTCTTTCTCTGTCTCAGAGCTGAGCTTTTGAGCAGCAATCACTGTATCTCTAGATACATGTGTGTACAGTACCAGGCTGGTGCTAACACGAGACAAATCAAGAATACACATTAAGTCTTGGGTATAGGTAGAAAATAGGATTTATAGAGATCAGCATTTCTGTGTCCACGTGGCACTTCTAACCATCACATGGCGGTGTGTAACACAAGACCATGAATGCGGTGAAGGACAGAGGAGTGATGGGAAAGGACCAGCTGCGTGGATTGTTAATCTTCACTGGAAAAACTGGCTCCCAAGTTCTTCTGCAATCACTTGTCTTCTAAGTAGCATATTACATAATTCAAAAACACAGACCTTCTCATCGTAAGTTTACAGCTTGCCATATTTCCCAGAAAGTAAACAATAATTAACAACAAATTTCATAGTTCCGCCCCCCCCCCTTCTCTTCAAGAAACCTTATACTTTTAAATGCAGCTACAGAAGCTTCTCCTGGATCAGGGCCCACGAACATATGCTTCCAAAGGGATAACATGCACAGGTTAGTCTGGTGTGTACCAGATGTAAGAAAAACCAAATTCAAAAACAAAAATATCAGTAGTCAACAAAGACATGCATTTTTAATTTAACCCCATTCCTCCTCTCCTTATAGATGCAGAATCTAAAAAAAAAAAAATCACAACTTGTATATGTGTGTGTGTGCATTAGTATAGAAAGTAGAATATATATTGTATACATATGTATATTTTCTATATGTATATGTATTTATAGTCTCCAGTCATACTACCTTGAATGTATCAGATCTCTGATCTCGGAAGTTAACTCGGATCAGGCCTGGTTAGTACTTGGGTAGGAGAATAGAAAACTAAGATGATCATTTTCAAACTGACTTCTTTCTACGCTGGTATTTAATCAAAAGAATTTTTAGGAAAAGGTTGGAAAGCTCCAAATGTAGAACTTAACAGGAAATCCAGACAGGGAAAAAAAAAATGCTAGAGGGTTCATATCAGAGTCAGGCCTTCAATATGGTCAGACTCTGTGAAGATTACAAAACTCAAATGCTCGGCAACTCTAACTGGTGAGTCCTGAGTCACAGGAGAACTTGGGAGCAAAAGGAACACATTATCTATGCACAGCCATAGCTGCTGTGTCCTCTTGGGTATGGGGACATGCATGAGGGTATCAAAACACACTAGAAATACCCGCAAGTTGCAGGAGCCTGAGGGAGTCCAGAGCTGGGGCCGCATTCCTCACTTCACGCCCCTACGAGAACTCGGACAGACGTACAAGAGTTATTAAGTGAAGTCCAGGAAGGGGCAGAAGAATGGGTCTTTGGACCACCCGTACTTAACCTTTTTGGAGACCTCGTGACCTTTCTCCTCGCTGTATACATCAGAGATGTCACTGGAGTGAAAGCCAAGTTTTAATTTAGAATTTAATAAAAATTGATTAAGCATCACGGGGCACAAACAAAGCTGCTCCATAAATCTCTCAGGCCTTTCTGTGCAAGGAGGAAAGAAAGTACTGTCTGCTGAAGCAGATGACAGATGCTGGCTTAAAGATAAGTATTATTTATACTTCTCTACCAGATTTCTTCTTATGCATATCTTATCATGCATGGGTATATGATCAACAAAGAAATTATTTTCTATCAGCCAAGCATGTTCACATGTGTACTGGCTCCATGGGATGGCTTTGAAGAGTTCAAGCCCAGGGTTCAATTGAAGCAAGATGGAGAGAGAGGAAAGTTTCGAAAGAAAAATAAACATTGCAAGGGTTGTTACTTTCACACAGAGGCTAATGAATATATATGCACTGGAGATAACTTTGTTCTGAACATATGCCTATGCATTTTAAATAAATGATGCATGTTTGAAAGATAGGAGCGTTCACCAAATCTAAACACATCAAGATATAGCTATACTAAAGCGAAGTTATTTGTACAGTGTGTTGGTTAGGAGACAGTACCTTGAAAGGAATCCAATGGTTATGCAAAGGCAGAGCTGATTTATCCATGTCTGCGGATATTTTAGTCAGACTATAATGTAAAAACTTAGACCTCATTCTTTTCCTCCTTACAGACACAGACCCTGTGAAAATCAATGACTTCAGAGGAACAGCCATTAAAAATACTTTTATTTATATTTTCGCTTCTAGCATATAAATTAAAAAAAACATTCAATAATTTAAGGATGCAGAACTTATCTTTTAAAACAATAGTATTTGCATTACAAGGTTACTAAAAGTAGAGACTATAATTCCAAAACAAACATAAAGCAGTGATGGAAACCATCAGGTGGGAAGGATGACCTATTGCTTGCCCCCCCAGACCCTAGAATCTTGCATATGGATATATTTGGGGAGGAGCTTGGGATTTGGTTTGTTTAGCATTTCTGTTGTTGTTGTTGTTTTCAAATGCAGAAAGATAAACAGGAGAAATTAGTCTGTATGTCCAGCCAGAAAATCACCTATGGTTAGATTTACCAAATCAGGTTTGAGAACAATACCAAACAATGCCCATCCATTTTGTTACAGGATCTTGTCTCGGCTTCACCTCAGCACTTCTCTATGTAAAAGGTCTTTGTGGAAAGCCCTACACTCATCTAAGAGAGTGTAGAAGGCAGAGAAGTTTATCTACGGAAGGACCAGACAAGTCTGGGATGGGAAGAAGACGGAGAGGGTGAACACAGGCAGTAGGCGCTCCTGGCTTCTCCCCTGCAGAGGACTAGGTGAAGCCACACCACCGCTGCCAGTGCATGTCAGTGCTTTGAAATGACACTGCTGGCAAAACTCAACTGTCTGGTTCTGTGGAAATTACTGGACAGTGGTCTCCAGAGAATTAACAGTGCACTGAGGGAGAGTGCACAAGTCAGTACTTTCATGCTGGAGCCCTAGCCTATCCTACGCAATATTTTTTTCTTTCCTGAATTATATATGAAAGTACATATACACTAGTGCAGCAATTATGGGCAAATATTTTCAGGAATTGCTTTTGGGTCTATCTCCTAAGCACACAATGCCTGCATGGAAGGAAGCACTAACTTAAATAATTGCTTAAGTATTCAGGATCGTGTTTAAATTAATTCCAGTGTATAAAAATTAAGCTTGTACAATTATAAGAAGTCTGTAAAGAAAATGCTAGTGACAATATTTAATTTCAAATGGCCTTACATTAGAAAACCAAATTAAAATATATACTAGGCTAAACAGATAGATTACAGCCACCAATATATTGTCTTAATCACTTGGCTTAAATGAGAGAAACTCAAAGGAATGTAACTCACCCTCATATTCTTTCACCCGTGTGAAAGTAAAATAATTATATTGCTGGTGACCTGAAAATCCCCCGTCTCCATAGATTAATAAACCACAAAATGACCCCTGGTCAGTATTCTTGCAGCACACACATGGGACATTCACAAAGTATGTCCACTCCTAATGCATGTTGGCTGTTTGGTCTTGGACGCATTACTTCTCGGAGTTTAAATTTGCAGACTGCTTAAACAAGACTAACATTTTAAAGTTTGGAACAAATGAGACATGTTGAAAAAACACTTAGCAAAATGCTGAACAGGGTAGTACAGACTGAGAAAACGGTACATGTAACTACCGTTCTCACTGCGGATATTTGGTATTCAAAAGTACTTGTATGGGGCTAGAGTGACGGCTGGGTGGCTAAGAGCACAACAGCACTCTTGTAAAGGACCCAAGTTCAATTCACAGCACCTGACGCTCACAACTGCAGGTGAGAGCAGCTCTGGGAGATCTGACATCGTCTTTTGGCAACCACAGGTGCCTGCACTCATGTGCATACACACACACACACACACACACACACACACACACACACTCACTCACTCACTTATGATAAAGGCTGCTGTCTCAGAAGAGCCTGGTGCATCCCTAACTGCTCTGCATACTCTTCATTCCAGCCCAACCTATCAGAGGCCTCAAAATATTCTCTGATTCCAGCTCTTCAGCCACTCCCTTAAAAGTAGGCATTCCCACAAGGTCGTGACTGTGATAGTCCCAGACTCCCAAATCTTGATCAAACTTGGTCTGCAAAGGCTTGGGGTTCCACAAAGCTAAATTCAGACGTGTATTTTTATTTGCCTGCTAGTGAGAACCAAAATGTCCCTAGCCAATCAAGTTAGACATCATAGCTCCCAATTCAGTGGCTTTCCCTCATTCTCTGCAAAATTAACAATTCCCCAGATGAGTATGTTGGAAGCCTCAGAATCATCCCTGAATCCTCATCTCTACACCCGGGTTACATCCTCTTATTTTTATTTTTACCAAAGTGTCCTCTGTGTGTGTTTCTCCTCCCTCCTCATGTCCACGGGAGCCTTAATTCAATGTGTTATCTTCAACAAATAGGAGTCAAGGACCATACATACACTGTGCAAGCAAAACAGCAATGAAACAAATCAGAAAAAAACAGACTCCCTTCTCATAAGGTCCTTCAGGTTGAGCAGTGGGAGAGACATGTAAACACATCGCTACCCTGTGATGTGATACAAGCAATAGGAGTTACCCATAAATCACAGAGCAGCTCAGAGGAGGGAGTGGCCATTTCCTCTGCACAAGCCAGGAATGATTGCACTGTGGATGTAACTTCAGAGCAGTGCTGATGGATAAGAAGTCTGGGGGAAAGAAAGGGAGGGCAATGCATCCAAAGTACAGTGGCACGAGCTGGACCTCCAATCGCAAACTCCCTAATCAGGACATGTATTCTTAAAGTTTGCTTGTTCAAAACCTAAAGTCAGTTGTGACACTTTGCTTTCCCTGAAGGCCTTCAGTAGCTTTCCACAGGCTCTAGAATCAAATCCAACCACCTGGCATTGACAAGGCACTTGGATTTTGAACTCTGGCTCCATAGCTTGGAGTCCACTCCTACTGCTCCTCACATCCCTACTGCAGGTTCACAGGCTCCCACATCTCCATGTGAGATGGTGTTCCAGCCATCAGGATGCTCCTCTGCCCCTCGTCTGGGAAATCATTGACTCTATGACATCAATGTTCAACTTCACTCTACTGAAATTCTCCCTAACAGACCTGGATGGCTTCCTGTTTGAGCTTTCGGGCAGGTCCTCTGTCTGCACATGGATTATACAACGAATGCCCTTTTCTGCCATGTCATTCACAGCACATATATGTGGCTTTCCAAAATCATGTCTACTTCTAATACATGTTGGCTGTTTGGTCTTAGTCACATTACTTAACTTCTCTGAGTGTCATGGAGCAGGGGTGGCCCACGCCTTTAATCCCAGCACTTGGGAGGCAGAGGCAGGCAGATAACAGATCAAAGCCAACCTGAACTACCGGATAAGTTTCAGGATAGCCATGGCTACATAGAGACACCATGCCTCAAAAAAAAAAATCTAAAACAAACAAAAAACCTTCTCTGAGATTGAATTTTCAGTGCTTAGACAAAGCTAATAGGTTTAACATTTGAAACAAATGAGACATGCTAGAAAAACACTCAGCAATATGCCTACACTGTGGATCCCAGTGCCCTTGTAGTATAGATGAGAAGGGTAGGTTTCTCTCCCTCTGCATAAACACAGAGTAGAAAGCTAGCCTTCAGCAGTCCAGGAAAAATGTTGTCATAAGAACCCAGAGAGGCTGACACCCTGCTCCTGGACTCCCTTTAACTCACATAGCCTATGGTACTTCCTTAGGGCAGCCCAGTAAACTAGGACTTACAACTTTTCAAAAGAGTTTTAGTAATATAGGGTTAACTGGTAAAACTAATCAGTAAAAATCTCCCCAATTCCTAACAGAACCGCCACCATTTTCCAGCCAGATAAACCTAAGGTTCAGTGTCCTCCCATACGCCATCCAGTAAGTTTGGACAAATTGGAGACACATGTGTTGTGTAGCAAGCTCTCTAAGATAAAACTTCCATCTTTGAGATTAGCACACTAAGACCCAGGGTGCTCTACAGGGAAATGAAGCACTCCATTCTCCATCATTACGACACAGGAACTAGACAACTCAGGAGCTTCAGGAAGTCCTGAAACAGAGCAAATTCACCAGGCCCCTCCCCCTCTACACATACATAAGCCTTAATGACTGTTGAGAGATGCTCTCAGACAGAGAATTTTGCCTAAGAAGAGAAGCAAACCAACCAAATGGCCTGGAAGGAGCAGAGTTTAGCCTAGCTGTCTAGCACAGGCTCAGACCACCTGTGCTGCCTGAAAGACATACTCTCCAACCTAACAAGCTACCTGGCTTCAGAGTTTGTGAGACACCACCCCAGGTGGTACGGGCTTTGATGATGCTGCTTGCTGTCTTTGAGTCACTTCTGCTCCTGTAAGTAACCCCTCACCCATACTTCTGTAAGTAGCCCCAATAAAACTCAGTGGATCACCAAAATGGAACTTGGGTACTGTCCACTTTCGTCTGTTGTTGGTTCTCTAGCTGAGAGGAGCAGCCACTTGCTGTCTTCCCGGGAACAATGTCACACAACAATTTACTCATAGAACATGGTTTTGAAGTCCTGGCTTTCCATACACTTTTAGGGACAAAAGCCAAAACCACTCCCCTCAGGAAAGCATGCCAGGCACCTAGGCCTGAGCAACACATCTCTGCCATGCCTTGGACCCAGAGGGCCAACTGCCATGGCACAGGTGCCAGCTGCAAGAGAAGGTGGCCAAATCAAGTAATAGTGGCTGCCTCCATTCCTGAGTGACTGCACAGAAGAGGTTCCATTCTCAGAGACCAGCTTCCTCCTCCATAAAAGGAGGACCTAAATGCTGACCTCATAGGGTTTTGTGACGTCCCATGCTTGCCATCTTGTCAAGACTCGGTAATCAGCAGGTCTCTGTATGCCTGAATGTCATCTCATTAACAACTTCACTCCTAAATTAAAAGTAGAATCGTGATAAACTATAATCTTTTAATCCATAGAGAATCTGTTTAGTTGGTTTATCTGCCTGGGTGTTGTTTGGATAATGTCCACTACTTTCTTGTAGCACTAAAGCGGTAATTTCTCTCTGGAGAGCTGTTCTTCTTAACTCACCCCATACACCTAGTTTGGGTGTCCTGGGTTTACCTTCTACTCTAAGACTAGGAGGAGACCAGCTGCTGCCAATGAGAAGAACACACCATTTAGGGATTGGCTCAGAAAATTAGACTAGAGCTACTGGGAGAGCAAACCTTTAACTCTCCAGGTTTCTCAGCTAATAGATTATAACCCCAGGTAAGAATAGTGGGTCCACCTACAGGGAGGTAACAAGAGGACTAGCGCAAACTGAAAACCCGAGGGACATTGGAAGACAGCGGAGATGGCATTGTTCTCACAATGCCCAGAGCCGAGGGTAAAGTGGACTTGAAGTCACAACATTAGCAGGTAACTTCCCTCTCTGCTTCACTTCAGACTCTGACATCTGGGATTAACAAATAACCCAATGCTAGCAATAAAAATAAATAAAAGCTGCCACCTTTCAATAGCTAAAACAGCCCCTAAAATAGAGGGAAATTAGAAAAGTTAGAATTAGTCAAAGGCAGCTTGTTTTCAGGAAACTTCAACAGATTGTAATAAACTTCAAAAATGCTAGACTACTGAAGAAACCATGCAGGGCTCTATGTTAGTACCCAACTATGTGGGTACCGTTTGCCTTTACCGTGTTCTGATAATTGGCTCTGGAATCTACAGGCATGGCTCAAACTAGGTCTGCAGTGGCATGAACTTGACTGAAGGTTAGTTTCTTGCCTATCCAGAAATCACAACACTGAGCATGCTAAGAGACACCTTCTGTTACATATGTCAATGCAAATGTTTCGTTTTTACAACTTCTAGTCACAAATCTTGAGGCTAGACACTGAAACCCTTGCTTTTATTGATAAGGTAATTAAGACCCAAGTAACTTATCAAAGTTAAAATGGTGAATTGGAGGCTCGAGATGAAACCTCGAGTCCAGCTTCTTAGTGAGTGAGAAACAGCACCTCCCCCAAATGTTGACAAGACCCACCCACTCTATATTGCTACGGATCATTTCCTATCATAAAACTTTGCCACAGTTGTATGTCTGTATGTTGTATACAAGAAGTGAGTATTTCTGTGATCCTCTCAGCCATGTTTTTCATAATCATTTATAGAACTTCCCTCAGTGGATAATCATAACCATCACTACCTATGGACAAGCTCTGTGAGTTCAAATACAAGGGGTGACAAGAAGAAGAGGAAGAAGAAAGGGAAAAAAAAAGAACTGAGCAATAAAGGCTGGGAAGAGCAGAGAGGAAAGGAATAAGGAAGGAAGGAAGGAAGGAGGGAGGGAGGAGACAAAGAGAGAAAGGGGCAACAGAAAGCAACCATTTCCCCTTCCTTAAGCTCTGTCTCAGGATAAGTGAAGTTCTAGCAATAGATAACAGGGATACTATCCTCGCCCAAAGGGACAAGTGGAGGAATTCCAGAACCATGCAAGGGTAAGGAACTCCAAAGACAGGTACCCATCTCTACTGGCTCATCTCCCAAAACCACATTCAACAGGCACATACTAAAAAGTTTCACTTATTTGTGGTAAACACTACTGAAAGTCTGGTTCTCTTTCATCTTCTCTTGGGATGTCTTGGTAGAAAAAGTCAAATGAAAAACTCACTAACTTTCTCTTTAACCAGGCGACTCAAAGGTTGTCACATTAGATACTCAGTTTTGCCATAAAGGTGGGGTCTGTCTGAGCCTATGACTGTCAAGTGTGCACAGGGAGGGACAGAAGAGAAATGGGAAAGAAGAAAAAACAATTATAAAATATCTATAACATCTTATCTATCTGGTGGACAATTGTGTGGCAGACCTGTTGAGCAGTAGAAGATTTTCCTTCATTTCTCAAATATGGCTTTGGAAGAGGAAAGATCAAAGGAGATAAAAAATTAAAGCTTGGATTGACTAGGGTGACGATGTCCTGAGCCTTAGCTTTCACTGACAGAACTTTGCTATGTACCTAGTGAAGCAACAGGAGTCTCACTGGATAGGGACTAAGGGAACACCCCACTGCTGGAGTATCACTGGATAGGAACTCCTGGAGCACCTCCCTGCAGGAGTCTCACTGGATAGGGACTCCTGGAGCACCCCACTGCTGGAGTCTCACTGGATAGGGACTCCTGGAGCACCCCCCTGCAGGAGTCTCACTGGATAGGGACTTCTGGAGCACCCCACTGCTGGAGTCTCACTGGATAGGGACTCCTGGAGCACCCCCCTGCTGGAGTCTCACTGGATAGGGACTCCGGGAACACCAGCACAGGAAAGAGGCTGGCATAAGAGCTTCTGCTGAAAACAAAGTATGTCTTAGGAAAACTCCCTACAAAAGGCAAGAGTGAACATGCCTTGCTGGCTGGAGGACAACCTGCAAAACGTGCACCTCTGGGAACTGGACTTTATTTGAAGCACCTAGGGAAAAGAATAAAGGTTACTAAGAAAGCACCTTTTCAGGTAAAAAGCTGATATTCCACCGAGAATTCTGGATGACCAAAAAGAATTTGCTTCTCTGGACTTATGGTAACTGATCACACACACACACTTCTTTGTTGAGATATAATACTCACCACAGGATCTGGAGGAAAGAATATGAGCAGATTTGTAAAATCATGAATAAATATTAAATGCCCAGTTGTCCAAAATTCTTGTAGGTAACATCTATTTCCTAGGTATGCCTAAGGTGTACCACCTGACATTTTATATGATTAAAGATCATGCATTTTTTTTTAAAGACAACACTAGGAACTTCAAGGAAAACCAGTCAACTGGCATTCCTTTGAAATATGCCTATAAACGGCTCTAGAGTGTTTTTCCTTGCCGTTGGGTGTATGTTGTGCAAGAGAGGAATTCCTGGTGCAGCAACTGGGTGAGGAATTAGGATCTTCCCTCCGAGTTTCATCTAATTACATGCCAGCGCATAGCGAAGAAGATGATGTATATATAGTGGCTAAAGAGTTAATCATTAGCAACTCTGCTAAAAAACCCTAATGGCAGACTGCCCATCATTTTTTTAGACAGAGCCTGTCAGAAAAACTGGGGCAGCTTGTCCAGCTCAGCAGTCAACTGATTACTAGTGAACTCAATGGGGCTCCCAGCCAACCCCTGAGATTGCTGCCAGCCCCTTGGGTATTCAAAGGCTGAGTTCCAATGTGCTTTACTTTGCCAGGATCACATGATGTCACTGCTATTTTCTCCTGACCAGAATAACCAGTTCCGCAGGTTGCTGGGAGTGCTATCAGTGAGCTGCAGCCTTCACTCTAGAGGTCATGGACACACTAGGGTGCCCTCTTTCCCGGACCCGAGGGTCCAGGATCTCCAGTTCATTCTGAGACCCAGGCACCCAGCACACAAAGTCTGCCCAGAAGACCAGGAACTACACCAGTTCACTGGACAGGGTATAGGTAGAGAGCAAAACAAACAGCTCCAACTTTAGTCAATACCCAGCTGGGTAAGAAAACAAATAGAACAGAGCTGGGCTTTCATTTCTGTTGCCTTACAGGAGAATTGATAGTTAGCCACACGGATTCTGTGGGATTTGGTCATCTTCATCAATATATGTCCACATTGTTTGATTGTTAGCAAGATATCAATTGATTTTTACATTTATCAGTGTATTTTTCAGTTACTACACAACTTACAAGGGTATATACACTCAGTTTTTAAAACTGTGGTAATCGGTATCTCTTAGTGAGGAAAACTATTTCACTCCCCAATGCACAATGCAGGAATTTTAAAAACAAGACCTACTTGTAATCTTTCTTCTCCTAGGAGAAACATAAACACTAGAGTCTGCAAGTTGCTCGCATAGTTGGAGCGCATCATGGTCCCATCCTGAGCCCAATGATCTAAAAGACCTCAGAATTGCTCTCAAGAATTTTCAGCTTTCTTTTTTAAGTTTTAGTTACATTTTATTTATTATGTGTGGTGTTGGGAGGTACATATGGGGTCAGGAGACAATTTGAGGGATTCCGTTCCTTCCTTCTACCACACAGGCCCTGCCTTTCCCTTCTTGCTAAAGAAGATTGCACTTGTGACTGACTGTTGCCCACATTAAATTCAGGTAAACTTGTAGAAGAAGAAGTCAACCTGTCAGGAAATTTGCAAAAAAAAAAAAAAAAAGGACTGGAGAGGCAGGGAGGGAGGGGGAGGGGGGGGGGCGGGGGAAGGAGGAAGAAAAGAAAACCAACCAAAGCACAAAGTAGGAAGGAAAGGAAGGTGAGTCCTAGAAGAGCACATAGAAAGAAAGCTGCATTTTTTAATCAATGCTTCGTAATTTTCATTCATTACATTTATGAAAAAGTTTAAACAGATTCACAGAAACTACAAAGCCAGTGTCATCACTGTTATTCAGTCTAATCAGGTACTATAGTTGGCTCTTCCTCATGGGGAGAACTCATCTTTGACTATTCAACTTATCTTTTGTCCTGGCCTTCTATTTCCTTCTCAGATGCACTGTATCTTACTTACCTCCAGGATAACACCTGTGATGTTCTACCAAATGTCTAAAAGAAAGAAGCTATGGATGCAAGTCCTTTGGTGCAAAGAGACTAAGACACTGTCACTAACTAGATAATAGCTGGATAATTTGACAGTTCTCACGGGTGATTGTTTCAAGGAATGCTGGAAATGTGCAAAGAGAAAATGGTGAGGCTCATTTCTGAATTGGGTAAGAAGCCTAACCACAGAGCAGAAGGGGAAAAGCAGAGAAATGTTGATCGTTGACAGTGGGGAAATAATGGATCAGCCAGGCTGACGGATAATCTCTTTTAAGAACTGGTCAGGTGCTGGCAGGGGTATAGCACATCTTTACCCCAGCACTCGGGTGGCAGAGGCAGGTGGATCTCTGTGAGTTTAAGACCAGCTGGGTCTACAGAGAAAGTTCCAGGACAGCCAAGACTACACAGGAAATCATGCCTCAGAAAGAAAGAACTGACCAGAGACTGGGAACTACGCTCAGTGTCCTCACAGAATATAAATTTCTCCCGGCAGCACGCAAAGGCTCTCTACAAGGTAACATCAGTCAATTTCCCCAAATTCTTCCGGCTGAGTGTTCACCTCCACATGTCTTCTTCCTCCAGCCGTGTTGGGTGGCATGGACCTCCTTGCCCATTGATTTTAACTATTGCTGTTTCCCTTGCTAAACATGTCTCCCACAAATGATACAACCTATCTCTTAAGATCAGTTTAAGACACCACTTCACCCCTAAACCAGATGTGAGCCCCTCCAGTGCCTTGTGCTCTACCTCAAAACTTCATGTTTGCCCTTTTCTTAAATACCAGCCTGATATGGCCTTGCCTTACTTGCTGAGCTTACCCATCATGCCTCTGGTGGTGGGGGGTGCACTCCATGACCACTTGCTGATTTGACATGAACTGATGGGGCCCTCCCGTGCATTGTTCTTCTTTGCCCCAAGCTCTCAAAAGCCCCTCCACCCAATTCAAAACCTTGTCTGAACTATTAGCGCTTGCACTAATACATAGAATCCTGAGGAAAACAATTTTATTGCTTAGCAATATCTCACAAAAGCAAAACAATTTACCTCTTCATTTAAGCAAAGTTTTTTTAAATACCATATGCTTAGGATTCTGTGTGTATATATGTAAAAATACACGTTAGCAAACAAGAGGAGAGGGGCAAGCAATAACAAGGATCTGTTTTTAGTCGTCAGTGTACTCTAGACAAAAGATATTTAAGTGATGGGTCTCAAAGCATTAGTTTATAAACAAAAGCACTAACAATGCCTCTAAATTTTAAGCCGAACTTAACTTAGCTGAAATTGAGGAGCCAGAACCTGGGCACTTTTTGTTAAGAAGCAGCAGGCAACACTGTGACTCTGCTGAGCATTTTGTGTCCTGCAAGTTAATGGTATTTCTTCAATAAAGACCAATCTCAACAGACGCCAATTCTCCATTGTCACATACACTGGTGACATTGAGCTCCTAACATGGCCTTGTTTTACAGTCCTCATTAACAAGAAGTGTGATTAGTGACTCGTATTAACTAAGAATAAAAGAAAGTCCCCGGCATACTGATGGCTAGGTATGGACTGCTAAGCATCAGATGTGACGTCACGAATAGTAACAATTGCACATGGCTCAGTTCACACAAAGCACTTCTGAAGTGGTGACAGGTTAGCTCTCTTAGCAGCCTATAAAACAGATAAGGAAAACCAAGGTTAACTTCTATCACCAGGACAGGTGGGATGGGGAAAGTTTTTAGGCTTTCACACTTGTTATAGATTTCTTGTGACCAGTCTAGCTCATTGGGCAATCCTGCTATCTGCTGGAACATCCAGCTAATCCTAGGGACTTCATACATGGACAATGGTCAAAAGGCATTCACGGTGACTTTCTGAAACAGTTATCTCTGCCACAACTTCTTTTCTCCTACCTGTGTTAATGTGCTACAAAAACGACTTACTTTCTGGAATCCAAGTGCCTAGTTTATGTCCACCACATATGACTTCTGTGACCAGGAAGTCCCTTCACTTCTTCCTCACATAAGCTGATGCTAACAACAGCACCTGCCTACATAGGCTGCTGTAAAGGTAAAAAAAATCAAACATTTTGTGCAAAAACATTTTGCCAAACAATTCACTCTCAACTCCTTTCCCCAGAGGTCATGCCCTCTGACAATATTCACATATAAAACCAACAAAAGCAGTCACTGCAGCCCAGCACAGCTGGATTTGAAGGCAAAGTATTTCTTAATAGTGTTTTTTCTTAAAAAAAAAAAAAAGAGAGTGAGAGAGAAAGAGAGAGAATCTAAAATTTTAGCCTTGATTCTATCCCCAAAATGTAGTGTCAAGGGAGAAGAAGTGTGGTCAAGAAAAACGGTGAGTCATTTGTCATGCAGTCTGAACACTTAGAAGTTCACTGTTGCCTAAGACATTTTCACTAGGTAAGCTTTCCTCCCGGAGAAAAGGCAAATCTCTTACCTCAGTCCACACAACCGTCTTTACCGTTGTGCATAACGATAAAAACATACATGGAAAAGTGACAGAAGACAAATTGGGGTGAGAAGAACTGATGCACAGAGAAAAGAAACACTGAAATACCTTACTCATACTCTGCCTCTAAGACACTAACTTCCAGAAAGAGAGTGAGTACATCGGACATGGCAATGTTTCAGAAACACTAGCCTGTACACAGATTTAACAGACACTTAATCAGCATAAGCTCATAAATGTGGGCCTAGCAGGACAAGAGCAAGTGGATGAGAAGGAAGCCAGAAGAGCTCCCCTCCAACAAGGCACCCCTCAGAGGCAGTCTGTAGACAAGCCAGCCACCTCTTAAATCCTGTCTTTCAGGAACTGAGTTTCCGTGGCTTCGGTTGGATTGGCTTGGTCATCCCTGCAATTCTGATGTGACTACTCTCCATCTTCTCCGGAGCTGCACACGGTTGACAGTCAAGGTGCCTTGATGAAGAAGGAGATTCTAAAGGAAGGGCCCCTGTGACCAGCAGTTATCCACCTTACATATCAACCAGTATCGACTAATGATCTGGAACCATCAGCTCTAAAGCCAGATCTCTTCATGTGGCATGTCAGGCCAGTGAGGATGTCATGAAAACATTGTAAAATTAAAGTAAGCACATATATCATATCATACACACACACACACACACACACCAATTTGAAATTGAGATCTACACCTAATACACAAAGTCCACTGGTCTTGTCACTAATTCCTCAGTCACAACCCTTCTTTCTTCATTGGTGGCCTGTGTAGTAGACCAGTATCTCCCTCGTCCACATCCTAAGACCTGCGAGCGATATAAGAGGCGTACACAAGAAAAAGGGGTATCCATCCCAGTATGCAGATTTTCGAGAAAGGTTCACTCAGAACCATGCATGGCTGTAGAGCATCTCTTAGGCACATGAACTCCGACAATACCCCAGCCTCAGAGGCATTTGTTCTGTCACTACTCGCTGTCACATATAAAGCCTGAAGCAATGACATTCTTCCACGTTTTATTGCATCTCACATCACTCCTTGTATTTTTAAAAATAATAAATGGGGAAGCTAGGAAGATGCCTCAGTCAACAAAGCATTTTCTCACGCAGGAGGACTCTGATACCCAGCCCCAAGTACAGCTGGGTGAGTTGGGTACAAGGACCACAGCTCTAGTTCAGGATCCAGTCAGTCTCCTACATTGGTGAACTCCAGGGAAAGGCCCTGACTCAAAAAAATGAGGCAAAGAGCCGGGCAGTGGTGGCACACACCTTTAATCCCAGCACTCGGGAGGCAGAGGCATGCGGATCTCTAGGAGTTCGAGGCCAGCCTGGTCTACAAAACCAAATTCCGGGACAGGCACCAAAGCTACAGAGAAACCCTGTCTCGAAAAACCAAAAAAAAAAAGAGGCAAAGAGTCATGGAGCAGGACCCTCAAGCTTGACCTCCAGCCTCCACATGCATAGACGCAAATATACAAACATGTGAAGCATGCATTCTCTCTGTCTCTCTGTCTCTGTCTCTGTGTCTCTCTGTGTCTCTGTCTCTCTCTCTCTCTCTCTCTCTCTCTCTTCTCTCTCGTCCTAAGCTAGAGATACTGGTGCTTGGAAAGTGTATGCACTCTAAAGGGCTACTTGCAAACTGAGAAAGGCACAATGCAGCCCTGGCAATCCACTATGGATGTTCAGGGTCTACTATACATCAAACGGCCTGAGTGCCTAGGCATGGTGAAAGTCAAGTGCACTTGACTGTGACTGGGTGGTCTGTAGGATAGAAATGTTTCCTTATAAACAAGGACCCAATAGGCTCAGAAAAGATGGCCCAGGGACACTGTGATCTGTATCAAAGTTAGAGGGACCTCTCAAGAAAGGCATTGGGGAGTATCAGATATTCTGGCTGGCTAGGGTTGTGTTTAAAAGGCGATTTCTAATACAGCCCGCAGATGGGTTTCATTAGTATTGGTGTGGCTTCTGCAGAAGAGGCTCTGGTGGCACGTGGGAGGGGAAGGGTTCCTAGGTAACAGATGCAGGGGAGAACTGCTGGCTCCTGAGAGAACCGACAAGATGCTGGCATGGAAGAATGGGTAGGTAGAAGTCAAATGGCACTGAGATAAGGGGGTCCCTTGGACTTCGGAGACAGAGATTCAGCTTCTTTTCAATCAGTAAGGATCAGAGGGACTCAAGAGAAGTCCCTCTGGTTCCCTTACTCTCCCTGGGACACAGCTCAGCAGCCATGACAGCACACTGAGGCTGCACGTAAGGAAATGAACACTTAGGATACTATCACCAAGAACAGTAAGAAATATGCCCAAAGCCTTCCAAACAAAATTGCTTATTTTTTAAAATCATGTAAATGTCATTTTAATTCATGTCTTTATTTAGTTTATGAAACTCTTGGAAAATCCTTTGTCTCTTTCTAAAGATTTATTTTTTTTATTTGGCTCCTCTAAGGATCCTCTAACTTTTCCTAAAAATCTCTCTAAGCTTCACAGTGTTTTATATAACAGAAAATTGTCCTTTATCGTGTTGATTTCCCATAGAAGGCAGCCACATAGAAAGCCGCTTACAGTCAGCTCTCTACTGTCGGCCCTTTGCGGTTGAAGAACGAAGAAAACATGATGGCATGTTTGTCCAGCATGCCCCATGCCAAGACCACAGCCATCACACACTTAGGACAACAAAATGTAAAACCTTTCTAGATGGCTCAGATTCTGCCAAGTGAACAAGCGGCTCCGTCAACTGCAGTGCCTGCAGAACGGGACAGCATGCAGCCTGCTACTGACAGACCTGCTTTCTAGCTATGTGACAATCACTGCGACTCAGAGGCCCACAGATGGTGGCACAAGGTGGCACAAGATGCTAGCGCAAGGTGGCTAGCATCACTGGTGCCTGCCTTAGCGCTAGAGATAGTTTTGCCCTTTTTATTGCAAACACCTGGTGCAGAAGAATGATAGGCGCATGGAATAAATCTGGGCACCCAAAACTAGCATAGGAGCACTTAGAGACGGAAAAAGAAGATTCAAGGGTTGGGAAAGAGAAACAAGGAACTCAATGCAATCTCACACTTGGGCTTCAAAGTATTTGAATCACATTCCAGACATAATGAGGCACTGGAGAGTCTACTATGTTGACTGTTTTCTCATTGATAGATGCAGCTCACTAAACTGACTGCACCTGCCTTCTCCATGGGGCCTCCCCTGACCAACCTCCCCATCTTACCACCTAAACAAGGGCCACATACTTGATGGGATACTTCAATCCTGGCTTTGATGAAGAAGGTCAGCTTGGCACACAGGTGATTTCCTCGTAGATTAAGAACATTTACTTTCTTCCTGCTGGATCCCTCCCAGAGATAGCATCAAACCTCTACCTACGCAATTAGTTTTCACAGGTGGCTGTTTTGCCTCCAGTAAAAAACTACTTTCTTTCTCCTTGTGCAAGTTAAAGCAGAGCAAATGCACACAAAAACATCTCAGATATGAAACAAACACTTTCAGAAAGGCAGCCTGGCTGAAATGATCCACATCTGAACGAACTCCTCACACCAAGGTTCCAGTTGGAAGGAATAGCTAGAGGAAGAAACCAGCCAGGATGTGGTGAGGGTAATAGGAAGGTAGGAAACAGGACTGGAGGCGTGAAGAGGAGCATGGTTTATTCTGGGGTCTGTAGGGTGCTGTCTTCCTTAGGAACCTCTGTTAACATCGCAAGTCTGAATTTAACCACCTGGGAGAAGAGAAAAAAGTGACCCGTGTCACTTGTCTCCACAGTATTGAGTGGGTTGGAGGCTGTTCCACTGCCATGATCCTGTAGCACTGTAAGAGCTCCAGCACAAAA